>NC_092521.1:166580270-166916104 GCF_037038585.1 Patagioenas fasciata | reverse complement strand
TCGTCAGGGATACTCTCAAGGACCTGGTTTTCTCTCTTTGTCATTCAGGCTTTGCAAGGGAGAGCTCCTTTCTGTTTATTTATCAACTTGGATCCCGTGTCAACACCTCACTTGACTGAGGTTTTAGCACCTTGATGAGGTTTTGAGGGATTTTGTGCCTTTTTTTTTAACTCTCTCAGTCAAATTCATCCTCTTTCCTCCCCTGAGTGCAGGCAGATTTTTCTTCTCGTTTCTTTTATAATAACGTGTCTCCTCTCATCATGAGAGTCTCAATTCCCCCATCTAGCCCTGTCCAGCCCTTGACAGTGATTTTTTTGGTGTGTGTGAGAGATTTTGTTGCTTATTCCTTTTTTTCCCATCACATAGCAAAGCTCTGGTCCAGCTCATCATCCCCCCACCATGTTCCCATCTCCCATTGGGCTGGTACCCAATCACAACACCTTTGCCATCGCGATATTTCATATTAAACTGTTTTAAAATAAACCCAGTGCTGACCAACCAAATAATCTAAAAAATCTTGATGTTCTGAACTTTTAAAACATTAAAAAATGGTTTGGACACCTTGACCAGAGTAACAGGAGCGTTAGTCTAGCAGATGCCCCTATGATTTCAATTTGTACTCTAGGTTCCTAGTTTCTGGTTTTAATTTATCTTAATTAGCCTTGCTCTGTGGCTGAAGAGGAGACTCCAGTCTGGGCAGTTTTTCAGTCCAGTGCTTGTCAGCAGCGTGCAGTAATCCCTGTTTACAATGCACATTGATTTGCAAGCACAAGTCTGAATCCCAACATTCATTACTAGTGGTAGTATCACTTGAGCTTCAAAGAGGGGTGTTATGACTGAGTTCACAGAGGGATAAAGTTCCGATTTCAATTTTAATATTTTCCTTTTGTTTGCACCTCCAGCAGGAGTGTGGCCAGCCCTTTGAAAAGGGGTTATTTGAATGGTATGTTAGACTGGGATTAGAAAATTTCAATATCGATGATTTAATAAACGTTCCTATTATTGATCTTTCTGTATCTCAAACACTTGGTTTTCCTCTTTTTTTTTTCTTCTTTAATCCAGTGTATTCCCCAAAGAAATCACATCCCTAGAGAGAGAGTGGATGGAGCAGAGTAAAGAAATTACAATTTTAAAGCCAGTCCTTATTCTGAGTGTGAGTTTGGATGGAATCTCCCCCAAAAGCCTTGTTCTGCTCCTCTGGTTTCCTTCTGAGACCAGCAATATTGCGTTGGTAGTGATGCTCACTGAAGTACGGACTATAAATTACTCTGTTATTAGAGATTACCTCTATATTAAAGATTAATTACTCTATTATTAGAGATCGCCAGCTTCCACTGTTGATTAATAAATAGCTTTTTAATCTGAATCTGACCTAGAGAAATCCCACATAAGCAAACACAAATTACACAGGTAGGGATCAGGTTGTGTATATGTTTATTGAATTAGAGTCCTTAGGGGAAAACTTAACACTGATCAGATTCTTCAGCTCCTATTCTGGGTTGTTTCCTCTGTAAAACTGGAGTTCTCAATGTGCCAAAAAACAGGGTGACTCCTTATGTGCTCACGGAGTTAAGTTTGCCTTCAAATGGTCAGTTTGCCTTTCGAAATAAATTGGTTTTCCTGTGAGGAAGATCCCAACTTATCCTTCACAGCACTTACCTGTCAGAGGATGGTCTGCACAAAGTGACTTTACAACAACCAGGCAACCACTGGTGGAGGCCACCTGGAGAAGTCTTCCTCACCATCAGCAAACAGACCAAGCAGAGCAGAGATTCCTCTTGCCACAACCCTGAGGAACTGTAAGAGGATCTGGAGAAGATGGTTGAAGGTGACCAGCTCAGCAGGCTTAGGAGGAAGGGACAATGAAAGGAAATATTTAGCTGAACATAGACATGGCACTTGGCTGCTACTGTTGCCTAATAAAATTGGATGCGCATGTTGGGTTCTCTCCCGTTGTCATTTATTAGGGGATATTTGCATGATGTCCATGTTATTACTAATGGCCAACATCACCTTCAGAAGATATTTTGCCTTCCTGCATACCTACTCTTCAGCAGGGCAGAAGGCCAGGTCCAGGGGTGCTGGTGTCCCCACCTACCTTGTGCATATGACAAGGAAACAGCTTCAAGGTAGCACCATCCCAGAGCACTGATCTCTCCTGAGCATGCATGGAGGAGCCAAGGGAAGAGGTAGCACCCACAGTTCATCCTCCTGCCTTCCAAGACAAGATCTTCTTCTGCTCACCAAGCCTCTCTGAGATCCCTGTGTCCCCACTGGCGATGCATGGACAAGCCCCTACCCCATCTTGGGCTCTACCAACTCTTGTGAGATGAGGAAGGGAAACCAGAGCCCTCATGGGGCAGATCCTTGTGCACTGGCTGCATTTTTGCTTTTCTTTCCTCTCCAGGTTTGTTCTTCTGCTGTACCACTAGGTGGGCCAAAGCTACACCAGTGAGAGTCCTACCTCTCCTGCAGAAGACAGGCAAGGCAGGTGCCTGTCCGATGTCTGCTGGCCAAGGGACAGCCAGCTGAGGGACAGGAGATGGAGGGAAGGAACAGGGAGAGGTGTCAGAAAGCCCCAAGTTTCACTTTGAGTCTTGCTGTCATTCAGACCCCAGTAGGACTGGTGTCCTGTCCTAAAGAAGTGACCACCTCAGGGACAGCAACCCAGCTGGGACGTGACATAGGCCAGAGAAGTACAAAGTCACATCACAGACAGGTGGCAAAGGCAAGAGCAGAGTGCCCACCACCAGTTCAAGGCCTGACCTTACCACCTACTGCCTTTCTAAAGCAGCTTGTTGATGGCCAGGACATGCCCTTCAGAGCCTGGTATGGAAGAAACAGAGTCAGCACCAGTGCCTGCAGGTAATAAATGGAGGCACACACAATGTGAGACAGGAACCCTCCTCAAAATAACGTTTTTCTCACCCAAGGTGAGGTGACAAGAAGATCCTGTATATAAAAGTCCAAAAGAAAGGATCACCACCTGTGACAGACCTCCTCTGCTCTGCAAAAAGTTTGGCGTGTTGCAGTTCTGCTCTTGGGTGCTTTGCCTCCATTGAACTGAAAGCCATGCTGTGTATCTAACCGTTCCTGTCCTCCTGGGGACATATCAGGACTGGATCTTATGCTTTCAGCCATCCTTCATTTCTTTCATGAGCACTGTGATCAGAGGATAACACCTTCATATAGAATTGTTTTAATGGAAATCCAGCAGCAGACAAAATCTCAGGGCATGTGGCAGCTATAGCCAAAGGTGTCTTAGGTAGTGTCAAACATTCCCTTGCAGTTGAGGACATCTCCTTGCAGCTTAAAGTCCTGAGAAACCCAGCCCAAATGTGCTCCTGATTTGCTCATTGCCACCCGTGCCTCTTTAGAGACTAGAGAAGAGGCAATGGCCTGTAGGTATCTCATCTAACTTGAATTATCTGAAGGCTAAACACCAAGTTAAAACTAGATTCCAGAGAGAAATGCAACTCCACAAGCAATTCACCCCACCAACCATAGAACAGCATCCACAGTGGTCTGAGTTGCTCAGGTCTCCAAGGAGCCATTGACCGTAGAGGCAGCCAACGTACTTTAAGCAGGATTTGGACAGCTGTAGGGAGGCAAGGTAAAACCCAGGCTGTCAGTCTGTTTTGCACATTTTTAAAACCCTCTCTATCTCCAACACTGACCAACCTCCACTTCTGAACAGCAATGAGCTTTCTACTCTAGAAACAGCTGGTCATAGAGAGACCTGTGTTGAAGAAGAGTCATGAATTCAGCAGCAAAATCCATCTTTTCAGCAGTTCTGTCACTGAACCATACCATGACCCAGACGTTACACATCTTCTGCCTTAGTACACATCTGATGCGATCAATATTAACCTACCTTGTCGCTATTTGGACTGCTGTTGACTTCTGGTTGAGATGTATGTATGACATGAATGACATGGATCTCAGTCTTCAGGGACCTTAGAAGTCATAGAAGTAAAATGAAAGAGGGAAGCAGAATGACCTGCCACAAATCAACAGGCCCATGGCAAAGCCAGATGTCCAGCGACCCAGCACCCAGTCATTCAGGATCCCAGCATTTAAATTGTATTTTCTACGCATTAGTGGAGGGAGGAGGTTTAGTGTTCACAGCATATTTTGATGTATGGGTCTTCAGATATCTGTAGCAACTCCTACATGCTATTGGGGCTCCTCACTAGGGCTGGCTTTAGGGAGGGTGGGTTACGAAGCTGCCTGGTGGGGATTTAGTGGTGCTCCCATTATTGCAACGTGTTACGATGTGGGCTTCCTACCATGGAAGGAAGAATAGGTCGTGGGTTTCCCACACTGACATGGCAGCTACACCAAACCATGAAGATCACTGTGTCCAGAGAGTGATGTGCGGGGCAGGCAGTGAACAAATTGCAAATGGGCAAGATTAACCAACCATCTTCCAGCAAGAACTAGTCCCAGTGGCAATTTGCCAAAGCAGATGATGGATTAGATTTTATTAGAGGAAATTAGAATATAAAAGAGGGAAGGGGCAGAATGTACCTCTGCCCTCTACTAAAACCAAGCAAAACCTCCTGCCCTGTGAGGAGGTTTCCATGGCTCCACGTTTGCTTTCATTGAGGATGTTCTCTCCCATCCTGCAGCCACAACAAATCTTCTCCATGTTGGGCAGAAGGGAAAGGAGATCAAGAGAAGTGACACAAAGAATATTTGAGAAGTGTGATGGACTGCACTGAATCAGTCTGCCCATTTTCTTATCTGCCTGGATCCCTCCAAAACTCCTCCCCTTGCCCTTCATCTCTTTACATAGACATCTCTGGGGTGGAAACACCCTGGATGTGCCTTTTTTTGAACATGGATGAGCGCAGCTGTTCCCTGTTGCAACTGCACCATGAGACAGTCATGTTTCTAAATCCAGCTCTATTTGCAACTCAAGCGAGCCCTGAAGATGCCAACTGGGCCATTCTCATGAGTAAGCAAGATAGAACCAGCCTGCAATGCCTTCATAAGGCATTCCAACCCCATGACGATGAGGCCTTCTCCATGTCCTTCCATCCTCTTTTCCCCATGCCAGTTTGATAACTGGAGTTACCCACCTCCTTTTGCAGCAATCTCATGGGGGCTGAGGAATTGGTCCCACAGCTGTGAGCATGGTCGAGATTTTATTCCCCCTTTTGACAGTCAGAGTGATGGACTTTCATCTGCTGGGGAAGCCATTAACAAAACTGGTGTTGACTCTGTTGGTGTAAGGATGGGCACTGTGAAAAAAATCGTGCAAAGCAGGTTGTAGCTCCACTACGATGAAGATTTGGTGGCTACCACTTAAGATTCACAACGGTGCAGCCTGGACTTCCCTCAAAACTTGTCCCTGGGCACTTATGAGCAAAGGAGCCAAAGCCATTCTTTTGTCACCCTTCCAAGGGCCAGTTCCTGCCCATTGCAACACATATGTCTGAATGCACCTCCAGATATTTGGGAGAGGGATGGAAACCAATGGACCAGAGTGGATGAGCTTAGCTAGGTTTTGACATCAGGCCCTAAAAACAGCTGTTGGGAGAAAAAGCTGATGATTTGGGCACCCAAAAACCAGCAGCCTCACATCCCTAAAGCCCATGGCAGTCTTTTTATTTACTCTAATGGACTGCAAAATCTGGCCCTTAAAGGGCTCTGGTTCAAAGGTAACATTGATAACAGATAACTGATCTACAGTAGTGTTCCAGGTGAGGGGAATAGCTGTTATACACCCGACTACCTTTTTATCAGTGTAATTAAAAGCAGTTGGCGTCAGAGTAAGTAGCAATGCTGCCTGCGGAAGGAATCAATACCATCCTGCTTGTGTGTGTGTGTGTGTGCCTATGACAAAGTGGATTATCTCCATCCTCCCCCAAAATAGCAGCTGCAAAGCAAAGAGACGGGGAGAGGGGGGGTGAAAAAAAAAAAAAGGGAGAGTGGCTGAATTTGTACCTCCAGGTAAAGTTTGCCTTGGTGCTTCCTGGTGGGAGGGGCAGAGGCTTTGGGGGATGTTTTAAATCTTCTCCCCAGGAACAAAAGGAAGGGAGATTAGCTCGACCCCTGGAAGGGATGTGTCTGCTGCCCCTTCCTCCCCCCTCCAGCCCCGGTTTGCCGGGACCCGGTGTCTCCGGGTCTGTGTGTGTGTGTGTGTGTGTGTGTGTTCCCGTCTGCACCGTGAGCAATTTCACTTGAAAAGACAGAGAAATCCCCCTCCTTTGAAAGCCTCAGCGTTTGGTTCTTTCCAGTAATGCTATAATTGGGATGGGATTTTTCTCTTAATACAGAGGGAAAGTCCTTTAAGATTATTTTTCACACACCGCCACCCCTCCTCCTTTTTTTTTTTCCCCTCTTATGCAATAAAACTCTCCCTCTCCAGCCTCTTTGGCTCCTCTGGGGTGGGGGATCTGCTGAAGGAGGTGGTGGAGGGGTCGGATTTAATGCACTCTATATAATTTCAGCGTGGATTTGCTGGGAGAGCCGGGGAGAGCATCAGTCCCTCCTCTGGAATCAAGGGAGCAGCCGCTGGGATCGACTCGAGTTTGGGCGATTAAATCTCGGGAGCACTTGCCAGAGCTCCCATTTGCAATCACTTGTCATCCAACCCCAAAGAAAATAATCAGGGCCCGACCCCTGCCAAATTCCCAGTGATTTAAATATCCCCGAATGAACTGCGTTTCTAGTATAATTTCACTAGAATGAATATATCTCTCCATCTAGTCTAAACACAAACATATCTTTATATATATATGTATGCATATAAAGCTCTGTGTGTGTAAATAGAAATATTCCCGACTAAGGGAAAATATATATGCAATTTTTTAATGAGGAAGAAAGCGCATTTTGATTTGAGCTAACGCAAGGTTGCAAGCCTCCCTCCAACAAAGTCATTAAAAATTGTACCTGTCTTTGTTCCGTGTGAGCCACAGAATCTTTCTGATTCGCTGATAAAATAAAGTAAATAAATTAATTCTCATCCAGTTCTCTCTGCTAAAAAAAAAAAATAAATAAATAAACAAAAAAAATAATTAAAAAAAAAAAAAAAGCCCACAACAGGTAGCAACCACAACAACCAAAATTAAAATAATGTAAAAGAGAATCATCATTGTTATTCCGGGGAGAAAATAGCTCATCTAGTCCCCTCGTTTTCGCCTCTCCAACCCCCTTTCAAATGACCCAGGATAAGGGGAAAGGCTGTCAGCTGGGTGACACTTGCTCCCAGATACAGCAACCTTTAAACAATCTGTCCCAGGGGAAATGTAACCGCGCTTTCGAGGAGCTACATCTTTATAATAATATTAACCACGATTTTTCTCCTTATTTCCACCCCACCGAAAACCTGCGGATTTTTCGGAACCTGCCGATCCACCCCAACCCACCCCCCCCCGCCACCGCTGCTGAAAGGAGAGGAATTGTTGCAATATGTAGAGAGAGAAATTAAAAAAGAGATCAATTACTAGAGCCCCGTGGGGTGGATGTGGTGGATGAAGTCGTTTGCAGCGGCGTCTTCGCAAAGTCCGGGGCTGGGACTCCTGTAAATTGGGATGATCTGGAGGAACCTTATCGAGATTTGCGTGGAAGGAGTTGATTTCTGAGCAGATGACTTCGGGGGAGCTCTTGGATATCTGGCTGGTTGGACTGGTGGGGAAGGGGTGTGCGTGTGTGTGCGTGCATGTCTGCGTGTAAATCCTCTGCTTTTTTAATGAAAAAAAGGAGGGGGAAAAAAAAATGGAGCTAACCAAAGGTTTCTACAAAGTTGGTTCAAATCCGTCCCGATCATCACCGCGAGGAAATAGGGATCTGAGAAGCAAACAGAATGGCAAGAAGGAGCAAATCGAGAAAATAATAATTAAAGAGAAAAAAAACTTCACACTTTTTTTTTTTTTCTTTGCATTTTAGTAGCTTCGACCCAGGGAGTGAAATCCGGGCAGGTTGTTATAGCTACCCAAATCCACAGGGGTCCCCCCTGTCTATTTAAACCCCCTAAATCTTCCTTCCCCTTTTTAAAACTACATTTTATCCCTTGGCTTGTGGGCCAACGTGCCCCCTAATGAGTATTAAAACACTATCTCCTTGCAATTAGCTCATTCCTGACTTCGCGCTCCTGATTGACAGAACAAGCCAAAGCATCAGAATTCTCCCTTTGGCAATAAGTGCTGATTGGGTCCTTTTTAAGAGAGCTACTTCAAACTTTTTTTTTCTTCTTTTTTTTTTTTTTTTTTTTTTTTTAATATTTGCCTTCAGTGTCTTGGCTGAGAGAAGAGTTTTTTACCTCTCTGAGATTTTTTATTTATTTTCTTTTATTTTTTTTTGTTCCTTGAGAGTAGTAGTAGAGGAAGCAAGAGAGGATTTACCTGGTGTCGGGTTGAGTTCACTTCATTTGACTTCTTTTTTTTTTTTTTGGGTTTGTTTTTAAATTATTGTTATTATTATTATTATTATTATTATTAAAATAATCATCCTGCCTCAGAAGAAAGGAAGGTTTTTGGCAACTCTGGTGGTTGTTATAACCAAAAAAAAAAAAAAAGAAAAAAAAAAAAAAAAGGAAAGACAACTTTTCATCAATGGCCTCTTTTGGATATTTCCTGTTTCTTTGTGGGTTGAGTCAGGCTCTGTCAAGTTACCCAATCTGGTGGTAAGTTTTATTCTTCTTTTTTTTTTTCCCCTCTCATTTTCATTTATTTTTCCCCTCCTCTGTTTTCTCTGCAACCCCTGCGCTTAAGATGTCTTGAAATCCTCCTTTCGTTGCCACTCAGCTAAAGAGGTGGGATTGTTCCAGCGCCAGCAAGTTCTTAGAACCTGCATTTCACCTCTTTTATTTATGCATTCACTTTGTTTATTTTGACTGGGTTATACCTGATCTCTCCTTCTCCTACTGTAAAGGAGAGAGAGAGAGAGCGATCGGAAAGTTTTTTTTTAAGTGCTTTGATCCTCTCCTGTGAAGAACAAAAGGCGCTGCCTGAATTAAAGAGATAATGATACAAGTTGACATGAGCATTTCAAGGTGATTTCGAGCAAGTCAGGTGGAAGGAAGGGGGGGAAAGGATGAAAACATTCTTATTTCCCCCCTTCGCTTTAAGGAATATTTAGAGGGAAAGGGGAGGAAAAATGTAAGGGAAGGAAGAGAAAGGAGGTGAGAGGAGGCTGAGCAACCTGGGCTGGTTCTGTAAAGGCTGAGCCGGGGCTGGGGGAGATGTGCCCGGCGCTGCCCCGCGCAAGATCGGCGGGGACCCGCGCAGCCCCGGCATAAAGCACCTTTTTGTACGGATTGAGCTCATTTTTGTTTCTTTTCTTTTTTTTTTTAATTTCCGCGCTTTGCACCCTACGCCTTTAAGAGCTTTTTTTATTCCTCTCCCCCACAAAAAAAAAAAGCAAATGGTGCTGGGCAAGGCATGTAACTGCAAGATCTGCTCTAATTACCCCGCGGAGGTAATTGGGCTCAGGGAAGCCCTGGGTGCGGGAAGGCTCCGGCTTTGC
The DNA here is from genome assembly GCF_037038585.1 of Patagioenas fasciata. Taxonomy (NCBI): domain Eukaryota; kingdom Metazoa; phylum Chordata; class Aves; order Columbiformes; family Columbidae; genus Patagioenas; species Patagioenas fasciata. Next base: position 166,906,630 of record NC_092521.1, on the reverse strand, counting down.
AGGCAGCTTGGCGGGGGAGCGCGGAGGAAGCGCGCAGCGGGGCCGCTGGGACGCCGCGCTTCGCCGCCGGCTGCGCGGGTGCGGAGCTGCCCGGCTTGGGAACCACCAGCTCCCGCAGCCGCGGAGAGGGAGGGAGGGAGGGTTGCGCGGAGCTGCTCTGCACCCGGGGCGGTGCTGTAAATAACTCGGCGCGTCCAACCATCCCCCTCAAAAAAAAAAATGCTAATAATCGTCATAATTAAATATATTTTAAAGTGTATTTAGTCTCTGCCACCGCCCCATCCCGCGAAGGGGGGTTCAGGTGCGAACGGGGGCCCCGCGGTACCGCGCTGCCCGGCGGTGCAGAGGTGAGGGTGTTGAAGGCAGCCCCTCTCCAACTATTTCAGGTATGTCTGAAAGCAGGGAAATTCGTTGGGATGGGAGAAAAAGGAAAAAAAAAAAAAAGAAAGGGCAAAAAAAAAAAAAGCAATAAAATGCAAATGTGTTCTTGGGAAGACAGGCAGAGAGAGCACCTGGACGGGAGTCATTAAAAAGCAATCTTTTATTCCCAGCCACCATCTAACTTATAATTAGAAACTCGGCTCGCATTCCTGATTGGAGAAGGAATCGCATTCCTCTAATACCAACATAAATATTCCCTTGTCACCCACCGAGGGGAGAGGAGGGCAGAGGGGGGCGGCTCCGTTCCCTTGTCCCCCTGTCCCCGTCGGGGCGACCCCGCAGTCTCGGTGCGGGAGAAGCGGCTGTCGGGGGGGAAAAGCGATGGAGAGGGGGACGGGAGGTCTGAGAGGGGGACAGGAGGTCTGAGAGGGGGGCAGGAGGTCTAAGAGAGGGACAGGAGGTCTGAGAGGGGGACAGGAGATCTTTTTCCCAACCGAGGCATCAGGTGTAGCGGGGGGTGACCGCAGCGGCGACTCTTTGGGTTTTGGTTCGCTTCGGGGTTTTAATTATTTTTTAAAATATATATATATGTATATATATTTAATTCCGCTTCTATCCTCCCCCGGTTCCAACCGGCGGTTTTTTAGACGTTTCTTTCGCAAAGACATCAACCCCCCCCTCAGGCCATGGAAATGCAAAGGAGGGTTTGGATTGGGGTGGGGGAGTCGGAGGAGAGGCCGGGTGCTGTTACATTGGCTGCCTAAATTCCCCCTCTCACACACCCCCACCCCTTTCCCTCTTCATTTATCCTCAAGCAAGATATAAACCCGTGGCCACCCCCACGTTGGGGAGCAGCCCTGGAGACGGGAGGGCTGGGGGGTGGCACAGGGGTCCCCCCATGCCCCCATATGGGTCCCCCATGTGTATATCCCAATGTCGGGAGTGTTGGTTTCTTTTCTCCTAGTCGAGGACAATCTGCTTTCCACATCAGCTGATTTAGCAAATTGATCATGCTTATTTGTTTTATTTTAATTTCCTTCTTCTCTTTTATTTTATTTGAAGGGTTTTAGTTGTTTTTCATTATTGAAAGGACAGCAGAAAAGAGCCAGGAATTCTTTTTGTCTGGTAGTGTAAGCAACAAATAGCTCATTTCACCCATCTCTCTTTAAAGCCTCCCCTACATTGGCTCATATCGACTTAACTGCTTACAGCAGAAAATCTGTAATTAACCATCCCCTAATTGTGCCCCCCCTCGAATAATAGCTTCTAATTAAAGTGTAAACTCATCCTAAAGCACACAGAGCTGTGGGTGCTTACGCTGCTTTCAGCTTCCAGACAATTGGAGCAAAAGCAGGGACTGAGAAGCCACACTCCCCTGTAGGTTTTGGTTAATTATTCTCCCAAAGGAAAGAAATTAGAGGAAACATCAAGTGCGTGTTTGTCAGGGGGAGCAAGTGGGCATGTGTCTGTTACTGTAGTTTCTGCCTACCTCTAAATAGAGCTCCGTGCTTAGCTGACCTGTTTAAATTGCTGTTCCTACCATGGCATAGGGGCAGCTGTTTAAAATCTGGCCTTGCAGTGCTGGGTGGGATCCACACAGACCCAAATATGTGGTACTTTTGGGAAAAAAAAAACAGTGAAGTAAAATGAAAAGGATCCCCCAGAGCAGTGATGCTCTCGTGTTCCATCCATGTCCTTTCAGCAACAACGGGGGGGTAAAGATACTTGGGTCTTCTTAAACGCAGAAAATTCCTAAACAATGTATTTAGAGAGAGGGACGAAGTCGGCTTTAGAAATAATTATTTTAAAATAGTAAAAGAGAAGGGCACCAGTTCCTATTGAGACTGATGTGGCAAGTTTTTTGGGAGGTGTTGACGTGATTTATTGTGGCTCTGTAACCCCACAGGACCTTCTCCACCACAGCGCAGAATTGAGCTGGTCAGCCTAAAAGAGCTACTGGTAGGAGCAACAGGCTTTTCCGCACCTGGGAGGGCAGATTAACAGCAAAAATGTGTTTGTTTTTCAAATATTAGTGCTGTTGTTGTTTTTGTTTGTTTGTTTGTTGTTGTTTTAAAGAATAGAGGTTGGAATGAGTGAAAGAAAACTTAGGAAATTCAGAAGCAGAATGAACGGGTGGGGGAAGATTGGATGTTACCTGTTCCTTGTCCTGGTGTCCATGCCATTCACAATGGCAGTATGAACAAATTTAAAACTGTTTCTAGCCTTGGCTGATGGTCTGGCTGTGTGTGGAATGGAAAAAGCATTTTATTTTATTTTTTAATAAATGCCATGAGGCCTGACTTGATCTGAGGAGAGCTAGAGTGCAGAAACAATTCAGAAGGAAGAAAGGTTTGGTTCAGGAGGAAAAAGACAAACAGTAATAAAAATTAACACAGAGCTTCAGCACTGGGGATCTTAACCTTCTGTAGCCTGGAAGGCTGGAACTAGGGGAGGTGATCATGGGAATGAATTACAAGTACAGGTAGACCTCTTTGGAATGGGAGAAACCTGTCAGGTGGCATCTCAAATGTTCTTCCTGGGGTGCGAGGCAGCTTGGTGCGTGTTGGGGGATGCAGAGAGTTAAAGGATGTGCCTGGAGAAGGGCTGGAGGAGGACATCTCATGAGAGGAGACAGGAACCGGCTGGGACCTTGTGTGTTGGCATTGATTTGGGCAGCTGTGTGTGTTCCTTCCTCCGTCCCGCTGGTCGTGGTGGAGCTTTTGTCTCTTCTGCTGCTCCCTGTAACATCTGTATCACATCTGGAGCGTGGTGGGAGAAGATCAGTCCCGTAGCAAACTGGTCAAGGAGATGAGCCACAACCACGAGTGGCACAGTAAATGCAGTGTTGCCAGAGATGCCAGGCTGGTATTTGGAAAGTTGATGTGGCTCAGAGGTAGACTTGACAGTGTTATGTTAAAGTTGGACTCGGTGATCTTCAGCATTTTTTCCAACCAAAATGATTCTATGGTTCTGTGATGGATGTGTGTTAGGAATATTCTCCTGGCTGTGACCTGTATTTTCTCTTGGCTTCTTACTGCTTATTCCCCAAGACTGGACACAGAAGCTCTATTGGTTTACTCAACCACGTAGGATGAAGTTGGCCAAAGTCTGTGATGTCCTGCAGTAGCCACTTTACAACCCATGAGGGTTGGAGAAAATGATCTAACAGAACTTCCCATCTCTGTTTTCTGCAATTCAGGAAATACGAGTGCACGGGAGCAGGGTGGGAGGGAGCTTTGCCAACAAAAAGACAGGTAACCCAGTGGCATTACTCCAGAAATACGCAGGTGCAACACCTGAACCTGCCCCTGTCAGACTTAGATGGCATCGCCGCAATACGAACAGTGAATGGATGAAGTGAGCTGGTTCAGGTCTCTCCTGGGATCTGTCCCCCTTGGGGTGAGGGGAACAACCCCAGACTTCCACTGGGGTGAGCAAAAGCCAGGCCGGGTTCTGGATCCCATGAGAAACCCAATTCTCCTTTTGTTGCAAACCCTGGAGAACCAATCTGAGTCTTGGCAGCTGCCGCACTTGAGAAAGCAAAGCTCAGGTTTGGCAGAGAGAGACCGTGTTAAGTGAGAGATGATCATCCCTCATTAGCCAGGAGGCAGGCAGAGCTGGGGAAGGTCACCCAAGGGACAGCGTGAGCCATGCGCATTGGCACCAGAGCTCCTAAAGCAATCTCTAGAGCTCGGAAATATGAATTGCATCTACCCACTTCTCTGCTTGATAAGGTGAAGTTGAGGATTTTGATATTTCCGAGGCGATGGCATTCGTCTCCGTTTCCTCTACTACTGCTGCAGGTTGTGGTGCAATGTTAAATATCTGCTGTGCTCCTCTGCAGAGGCTGCATTTCAGCTGCGCTCTTGCCCCAAGGCTCGGGAATTATCTTTATATCCCTATATCTACAACAGTATCTTGCATGGCCCCATTTTACCAGGTGGTGTATAAGCAGAGAATGATGTTTTAGGCTGTTTTCAGACACCAATGAGTGCGTTTTTTTTCTTGAGCATGCTATGGGTGATTTGCACCCAAAGAGCAACAGGGATAGAGGGCAACTGGGTGAAGGGGTAAGAAAAATCATTTGCTTGGTCCATGCCTAGGGTGTGATGTGCAAAGGGTAAGGGAAATATTTCCCCATCTCCATTTTTTCATAGTAAAACCCAAGAAACAGACTCTAATGGTATTTATGTTGCTCCTGGTGTAGTCCAGGGATGGAGGAGCTGTGCTGTGAGATTAAGTGACTGGACCAAAATCATATAAGAAACCTCTGTCATGGCAGGAACTGAAAATTTTGCAAGGTCTGAGCAAGAAGCCCATTTCAAACACAGTGGGGAGGCTGGGACTACCCCAGAGAGCACAGTGTGTGCTAAAGAGCCCGCATCTACTCATATTTTAGATGCATTTTAATAAATCGTGTTGTCCTACTACATATTCATATATTTTTTCCAGTTTTGAGAGGACTTTATTAGCTAAGTTAACCTGAAAACCAGCAGCTTGGTATTTAAAGCACTGAATGAAGGCATCGCATCAAACAAGCAAGCCTTTCCTAACTGAGATAAAGTGAATCATTTTGCTCCCCATTCCTTTTCAGGTAGCCTCAGAGGCAAAAATATGTCTTTTACAGACATTTGAACACCTCTAAGACTTCTCACCTGAAAAGCTTTGAGCACCTACTCGCATGGCTTAAACTCTGCTATGTGCCCAGGAAGAGAAGTGATGGTTTTTATTCCCGTTTTGCAAGTGAGTAAGCAGAGGCAGAAGAATTTAAAGGTCCTGCCCTGGACATCACAGTGATCCTGAAGCAGGGCTGGGTGTAGCACCAAGACCTGCAGAGGACAGACAGGACTGTTCTTCTTCTTTCTATTCAGCACAGACCCCCTGTCCTTAGGTGCTATTGCAGTTCACAGCACCAGGGCAGGATAATGAAACAGCTGCTCCCAGGTGCAGTGGATGTTAATGACATAGGTGGGTCCTGTGATCCTCTCTGAGCTCTTGTGTTGTCTTGATGAGACATTTCACTTGTGCACATGGCATTTCTTTTCCAGATCGTAAAATCACAGAATAGTTTGGGTTGGAAGGGACCTTCAAAGCTCATTCAGTGTGACCCCTGCCATGAGCAGGGACATCTTCACCAGCTCAGGTTGCTCAGAGCATCGTCCAACCTGGTCTGGGATGTCTCCAGGGATATGGCATCCACCACCTCTCTGGACAACCTGGGACAGTATTTTGCCACCCTTATTGCAATTTCTTCCTCATAAATCCTCAGATTCAGCTAAACAGCTAGGCCTGCTGTAAGTAGAGAACTTGGAACAGGGGAATGGCTCTAACTCTGCTTTCTGTTGGCCGAAAAAAAGACATTTTGACTGTTTCATCCAAAGGGTCAGGCTGGAGGAGCCTTGGCTTTTGCTGTATATCTGTGGTTTCTCCTAGGAAAGGAAAATCAGGGATTGTTGCTCTTATCCATGTAAAATGAGACTGACTTACCGATGTCTTCATTCCAAAACTTTGGGATCCCATTCCTGCTTGCACCCCACTTCCAACTCATCTCCAGCCCTGCAGGAAAGCTGCTGCCTTTCCAGACAGGGGTTGCACATTTCTGCACCTCTTCCCCTGTCAGTGGTGCAAAGGAGTAGGGGAAGGAGCCTGTTTTGTGCTAGACCTGGTGAGGAGTAAATGTTTTTGCTTTGTACATACGGGAGAACAAGAAAAGCCCAATGGGACAACCAGGGGTTGATACGCCTGCTTCCCCCTTGCTCAGCATCTGTGCTTGTGTTCCTCGAGTGCATGACTCAAAGAGCCCAGCCGCATTTCAAAGGGCTTTATTGGGTATAATGACAGCACTTAACGAGCATTGCACAAGGGTGTCACAGGGGGAGTCCACTGGGCTCTGAGTCAGGGATGCTCCATTTGGACAGCTGAGCTTTATGGAGTACAGTGAATGCGGTTGGCTTTGTGCTGAGCACACAGTCTCATCACCAGGGCTTCCTGCAAGCAGGGATGGACTGGTCCTGATCCCACCAACATCCGTGTTGAAATTTCCTTCCTGGAGCAGGATTGACCTCATGGTCTTGCTTTGGATCCCACAGGAAACTCTGTAGGGCCAAAGAGTCTTGTAAAAAACACTAAAATATAGTGAAAGGGAAGGGAAAATATCAGGGGGAGAAGTATTGGCCAGAACACGTATGTCTTGTCCATGCACTCAGCTAAGGATGGATGGGGCACAGGCCCAAGACTCCAGCAAGGTTTATTCTCATCCTGTCTCACCAAACTTCTCTGCTTTGCTGATGCCACTGGGAGCCAAATGAAGACCCAGAGTCCGTAAGGACCAAGACAACTCATTGGGGCTTAATACTGAAAAGAGGGGAATACTCAGGAAACTCTGTAAGGTCAGGAGCCCTCCCATGTTGTTTCCACCAGAGCTTTGCTGGATCAGACCCAGGGTTGGTACAGGAGTGGCTTTGCAGAAAAGCCACTCCTGACACTGTCTATGCCATTTCCATCTATCTCAGGCCATTCACAATGCTTTTCTCCGCTTCTGTCCCTTTAAAAGTGGCAAGGTTTGCTTTAAGACCTCTGGTGATCTTGGCACAATGTGTAAAAATTCATCAGTTCATTAGTTCACTCTAAATTCTACCCGCACTTGCAAAAAATCAAGGGGAGGGAAGAAGAATCAATACATTAACTCCCTTGTTCTGAACTCCTAACATAGGACACTGCTGCTAAAAAGAGCCTGTAAACCAGGGGAGAGCATTATGCATCACAAAGGCATTGTTTGTCTCTTGTCCCTGTTTGTCACCTGCATATTCACAGTCCCTTTCCCACTTGGATGTTGCTGATACCTAGAGAGCGCTTTGCATTTGTAGAGCCTGGGCCATCAAAGGAGTTCAAGGTGCCTTTGGTCTCATCACAGTTTCGGTTCTGGTGTAAATAATAGTCAGTTATGCTTTATATTGGTGTAGTGATAATCCTCAGCAGGGATGTTGTTACTCTTTTCCAATGTGGATATTCCTCCATGTTCCGTTGGTGTGAAATGCTCTTCTCTGATGTTTGAACACTCTCAGGCTTCACCAACAAGATCATATCATAGCATGTGGGCTGATTCCCTTCTTGGGTTACAGGCCTCACAGGGCACCCCAGGTGTTTGGGATGGTAATTTCTCCTCTTCCACAGGGGCTCTGGAGGCTCAAAGTGTGTTGGAGAAGGTTTGCCTAGAAGTCTCAGAGAGTGCCTTAGAGGTTCCATGAGTTCAAATAATGGTAGACCCTCGCATTTCTGGCCTGGCCGCGTGTGTGTCACAGGTTTGGAAACTCTTCTGATTGCCATGCATCAGCCCTAGTGTTCAGTTTAAGCATGTCTCCTAGGAGAGACGTCTAGTTCAAAAACGAAGGTGCCCAGGTTCCCACCAGCAGCCCATGCGTGGGTTCTACTTCCAGTCAAGATGCTTGATGACATTCTGGTTGTCCTCAGAGGCCTGGCAGGGATTGTATACCACCCATGACATGTTCCTTTCTCAACAGCAGATGGAGGCCAGTCGAGAAAACTGTAGAGCGTCTCGGCGGCACTCGATGCCCAGCTGCAGGCAACTCAGCAAAGCCTTGGTGTGGAATTCATTTTACCCATTACGTGTCTGCAATTTAGATGTCTCCATGCAAGCCAGGTGTTCTTGGCTCCTTTCATTGATGGGGAGAAAAAAAATGGATACTTTCTCATGGTGCAATACGTGTTTCAGTCCTTTAACTGAGCCTGACTGGTTAAATCCTCTGCGACTATGGAGGAGTTGAGGCAACCATCTCAGAGATGCCTCTACCACTGTCATCCAGGTTAAATCAGATTATTCCAAGACAGGGAATCCCCTTTGACAGTTTGCTCATTTGCTTATTTCCTGGTTGTTAAAATACTAGCTCGGTTTCTAATTCCCATTGCCTGGCTTAATTTTACAAGGCTAAAATCAACTCCTGGACTTTTTCTCCACCTTCTTCCTTTATTTAAACAAGCTCTTTAGTGCACGTGCTCGCTGTTGTATTGGAATGGGCGCAACCATGGTTTGCTACTGCAGGAACACGCATCCATCCAGGCTGGTACTAAAAGCCTCTAGGCCAGCCTTCTCCTCACCCAATTCACACCATCTTATATTTCGTCATGTCTCATCACAGCTGATGAAAACCTGAGCAGATTGAGTGTTTTGCAGCTTTTCATTTAATTCTGCCTGTAGTCCAGCGCACACCAGAGCACAAATACATCTTCCTAGTGTTCCTTATCCTCAAAACATACCCAGAGTCTCCCACCATCCTCCAACCACATCCATGAGTCGTTGACTCAAGCTTGTAATAGAACTTCATCCCCAAACTTTTTAAAAATAGTTATAGAATGGTTTTCTTGCTTCCCCGTTATGAAAGTTATCTCAGCAGAGGGCACGGTCACTCTTATTAATGAAAGAGTTGCATCTGCATTTTTAAGAGATTCTGTTTTACTTTCAGTTCTCTGAAATCAAACCCTTTCTCCTTTCCCAGTCTGTATCTCTTAATTTCACTTCCCGGATTTTGTATTTCCTCTATATCTCTTTTGGAAGGCGCAGTTTTATGGCAGAGGTTATGCACGTTCAGGTTTCCAAGGAAGCCGCTGTTATTGAACAGATTTCACATTGCGGGACGGAGCAGCGAGAAAAGGCAAAGCCCATCTCTGCTGTAGCCAAGGCTGTGAAACGAAGCCAAACGACACCGAGCAGAGCAGGAGTTCCTTCTGCTTCCAAAAGGGTTGCACCTTGTCTAATAGAGATATTTGCTGAGGGGTGGGAAGGCAGGAATGAAACTCCTTGAACAGCTGCCAAACCTACCATTCAGTTTGTCCCTCTGCCTCCAGAAGAACAACAATAGAGCCTGTTGCTAGACAGTGTTGCATGGCATGACAGAAAGCAGCTCTAAATCCTTTGCAGGCTGAGGGACACACTTAAGGGAGTATTTCCTTTTTTTATTATTATTTTTTTATGACCCTACAGTAACTAGCAAGAAGTAGGACAGTCTAAACTCTTGCTAAACAGGTAGGACCCCATCCAAAGCCCAGTGAAGACTGGGGAAACACCACTGGGCATCAGGTGAGATTTGCAGAATTTACTGAGAGATCCACTATTCCTTTAGAGGTATAAAAACCTGGTTAATGTTGGTTTTGGGGAGACCCAGGTTTGTTTCCTATCCCTTCTGGAGGGAGAATCACCTTGCAGCTGTAGCAGTCTCTAGCCAAGTTGCCTTTAGAGTTATTGGCGAGAAGTAAGACGCAACTCATCTGACGTGTGGTAGACGTTTGCTTTTGGATCAGATGAATCATATCTCTGCTATGCCAGTTTTCTCAACCATTGCCTGGAAGAGGATCCTGGATGGCTACGTCAGACCAAGATATCTCATTTGAGATAGATTAATCCAGCCTTTTTTTTTTTTTCCAATTTTACTTTGAACATGCTCCTAAAGACTAGGAGTATCTAGGCATTTTATGATCTATCTAGATGTGTACAATACTGGAAGAGGATATTTCCATTGTGAGATCCTTTTGAAAATCCTGGTGAGCATTGCTTTAGATCTTTAGCAATGGAATTACCTCTAAAAACCCATCACTTGTAGTCCTGGTGTTGCATTCCACATATGTATAAAAGAGCTGAGCGACAATCCCACATCTCAGAGGGTGTTTGAAGGGAATTCTCATGAAGTATCATTTTCTTCCATGGGAAGGCCAGACCTGATGCATTTATTGTAAAATAATTTGCCTTACTGATCCAGATCAGGAGAGATGGGTACCACATTTGAGGTAGTGAGGGATGCAGGGACCAGAAAGCTCAGTCCAGCTTAGCCCATTCACCAGCTGGATTGAACAAAGTGTGCTGACATTTTCAAGACCTTGATACTCTCCCATTTACAAATAGTGTAAATGTACGTAGAAAGAAAGTGACAGCTTGATCTCCAGGGCCTGAAAGCTGTTTTACTGCACCATTAACAGAGATGTGGTTTGGTCACCATCTGGAAAGTTTTGCTGGTGGAAGTGCTTGGACAAAACAACATGAGTTTAAGTGGAAAGGGACACAAGTGAAATACAAGGCTATTTAGACGCATAATTCTTGCTTTATGCCTTTGACTTATTGACTGCATTGCTGCAACCTGATCAATTAACTGATTTTATTGAGCTGCCGCTTCTCGGTGGGTTGCAGTGACTGGTCCATGAATACCCTGAGCTCATTCTGAATGTGAAGAAAAGTGGATTAGCTCTGTTGCTTTTATTGAAGTGCTTATTTCTCCTTGCATTTTGTAGAGGGAACAGAAGTTAAGCAGCACAGATTTAGCTGTCTAACTATTAGGGACCTTGGATTAGTCGAGATGCATCCCACTGCGGGTTTGCAATAATAGGTATAACAGCTTCTACCATCATTAAATCATTCAGTCCAGAAATCATCTCATTCTTCCTCATGTGCCTCAGGCTGGATTAAATCGGTACCTAAATCAGAACTGTGAAGGAGTGTTGGTTGTAAGACGTAGTTAGCACTGAGCTATTACTACCAAGCATATCAGCTGGTTAGGGAAGGAGCTTACTGGATTACAGCCTTTTTCTAATGAGACAAGTCATAGATATTAGTGGATTGATTGCAAAACCTAAAAGTCACTTACAATAGAGGACTAAGGGCACAGTGGGAACTAGATTTCGCTTGAAAGAGTGTAAGGTCCAGACAGATGGGGCAAACAACTGAGTTGAAAGAGAATAGATAAGACACATTAGCAGAAGATTGGGAATCAGACAGTGAAATGCTAATTCGGTGGCCACTGAAACCCTTGGTGCAACTTGCCCACAGGCATAAGGGAAGTCTGTGATAGAAAGGGAGCATTGAGTCCATTTGTCCTGCTGACGCAACATGTAGTCTGGGTCTCCTGGTGAATGAAAGGTTCAAGTTCAGTCATCATACAAGGCAATGTGTTGTCGGTACAGCTTTCTAACAGCTCCTCTAAAATTACAAGTAAACCGTCATGTTTACCAGAAGAGTCTCCAAACCGTAATACAGAAACTAATTTAAGGGTTATATAGTCTAGCATATATTTACAACCACAGATCCAGTTGTGGTGTCTGCCACCAACAGTGATGCTCGTGGTGGCTCCTGTTGCCTCTGACACTGGTGCCCAGACAGAATAAATAGAAACTGAAGTTGGACCAAGGGTTGGACTTGATGATCTCTGAGGTCTTTTCCAACCCAGTCGATCCTGTGATTCTGTGAAAAATTCTATCTTGTACACAGGCTCCAGGAATAAGGCAATACAGGCTCTTGGTTGGATTCTTGCATGTAAGAGCCCAGTTTTGTACATCTCTAGTACAAGGAGGAGAAGGAAATACGAAATGTGATAAACCAGGGGAAAAAAAGTAACTCAGGGGCTAAAACACATCCTTAGGACATGGGACTTCTGATCATTCCTCTTCTTTGCCTTCTACAAACCCAAATAAAAAGCTTGGTGACCTGGACAGATGAGAATCAGAAAGCTGGAAAACAAGACAGTTTGCTACAGCAGAGACGGGTTGCACACATCCCATTTTAATGTACGGTCTGGGGTCACCAAGAAGAACCAGAGGTGCAGGAGGAAAAGCTGTGCTGGACATACCTTTGACTCACTGTTTCAAAAAAGAAAAACCCCAACACAGGTGAAGAGAACAGTCAGGTCAGCTGGACATGTGAGTCAGTACGACAGAGACCATGAGTGAAGAGTTCAGGTTGGTTCACTTTATTGTAGAGACGTACGTAATGCTTACGTACTGCAGCCGTGGTGAGTAGGATTCGTCATACTCCATCTCAGAGCTGGACATCTCATCATCTCAGGTAGTCATCTAAGCTCCCTTTCTAGTCAATGAATGGAGGCTGACACTTCCTCACTCTGATTCATCAGACCTATCTTTGATGTCAATCTTTGGATGCAATGACTCTCCCCGTAGCAGCTGATCTCACTATGTTGGTGATTGAGAGAATCAAGATGACTATTTGGGTGCTTGACTTTCGGCTGAACAAGGTTAGGTCAGATGATCAAACTCCACGAAGCCCAAATCCTTGTGTTCATCTTGTCCACAGCTGTGTGATCCCACAGTTAAGGAATTTGTATTTCTGCAAAAACCTATTCTTTTTGGTTTTCTGTGATGCTAGCCTACAACACAAAGGCTGATTCAAGAAACGTGCTCTTGAAGAAGGATCATTCACAAAAATAGTCATTTGGACTGATTTTTGTAACCAGTAGTGAGCTGCCAAGTGGAGTTATGACAGAGACTACCCCCAAGGCCAATCATGATTCCGAAATCACTGCAGCAAGAGTCACCAACTCATGTTGTCTTCCCCTGAGCTTGAGATTTCTATGGTTCTGCTGACCTTGCTGATAAGATCTGTATACATTTATTCATACACTTGTGCTGTCTAGTCCTCAAATTCCCAGACTGTTTCTGTTGTTGTGAATGAGGAAGAGTTTGGCTTATCTTAAATTTCCTTGATCTTAAAGATGTCAGGAGAGATGCCTGGGATTTTCATTCATGCCAGAAGAATGTGGTGCCATCAATATAATGGAAGAGTGAGAGAAGTGATGTGAACATCCCTGTAAACTGCCTGGATTTCAGTTCTCTACATGGGTTTTGCAATTAAAACTGTCTGGATGTTACGTTAGGCATGAACTTAACCTTAGGTACTACTATTCTAAGCTAGATTTTATTGCCGATATTAGGACAGAATAGATGGTGACACCTCAGGTATAATTTGTGTACTTTTCAGGCAGTGTTGGTACCCTTCTCTGTAAAATTCAGGCCCTTTCAAAGTGTGTTTTAAATGTAGACCTTTAATTGTAAGGGCAGAGCTTGTGCAAAGGGGCTGACGTCCTTTAGGGACACGTTCTTCGTGGCCCCGGAGTGGCTGGCGGGCTTGGGGCAGGGAAGGGCTCTTGGAAGGGCTCTCAGATACATTGCTCCTCTACTGCATCTCTTATGGCTGGTTTCTGCATGAATCAAGGCTTAAGCAATCCTGCTGCCTGTTTTACCTCCTAAAGATGTTTCAACTTATTGGCCAAACAAGCTTCATTTGGCAGAGGTTCTCAAAGATATCAGATACCCACAAGTCTCACAAAAACGGGCAGTTGAGGAGAGATTCAACTGCTGCGCTCCCAGAGGGAGAAAACCATAGAATCATAGAATGGTTTGGGTTGGAAGGGACCTTCCAAGCTCATCTAGTGCCACCCTGCCATGAGCAGGGACATCTTCACCAGCTCAGGTTGCTCAGAGCCCCGTCCAGCCTGGCCTGGGATGTCTCCAGGGATGGTTCATCCACCACCTCTCTGGCCAACCTGGGCCAGGCTCTCACCACCCTCAACGTAAAATTTTCTTCCTCATGTCTGGCCCAAGAGGCTGCAGTGTATGTGCGTATGCATGGGAGTAACCATGTACATACGTGTGCATGTATACATGTGTGTGTGTAATATGCCCAGGACATCAGAAATCCAGACAGGAGGGCAGAGAATTAGTGCTCACGAGTTTCATGGCCTGTAGAATAATTCCTTGTTTATTTTTTTTTAATTCTTTCATCCTGTGTTTCTTCCCCCTTCCTTCTCACTCTGACTTTTGTAGGAGGAAGGAGAACATGGGGGGAGTGGGCCATGCAATGAGTGACTTGATAGACAATATTGAATTGCATGACTGAGGAAGAGATGCAGTGAATTAACCCTCTCGTTAGCTTCATTAGGTTCCAGGAGGGTGGAGGACTCCATTACTTGAAAGGTCCCTGCTTCACAGCCACGGATTCTCTCCCATACCAGGACAACACATTCCACATGCCCCCCACCCGGATGACACCTGTGCATTGCAGGCATTTTAGTAGAGGGTCAGAAGACAAAATGAATGAGAGCGATGAAGGGTTTGTGGGAACAGTCAGCTTGGGTTTTGTGAGCATGGGAGCAGGATTACTGCAGAAATGCACCCACTTCCCTGGTGGACTGGTGTCTATCTCCCAGAAAGTCCAGTTATTGATGACATTGGCGACTCCTTGGAGAAAAAAGTGCCTATTATGAATATTATGCATATATCACTCTCTTTAGGTTTACCTTCTACTCCAGAGACAGGTTGAACTTAAGGGAAATATTCCCTTGAATTTCACAGACTTTGAAGCAATCTCTTTGTCTTCTGTCTTATACTCTGAGCTCCTTTAGGTCTTGATTTTGCAAGTTGCTTCATATTTTGATTCTGGGCCAGGAAAGTGCTGCTTAGCTTTGTGTTTATCCTTAAATATCTGGACAGTTCTGTTCATTTTCTATGCACCAGCACCAAGCTGGGTCGCATAGGTTGAGATCAAGCTGAAGAGCAGTCTTTCCTGTGTTGGGCTGATATATAACACATTAATATACATGCTATCAGGGACATACAGTAATAATATGTAAATTACAGGCATATCTCTTGGTCTCATCTCCTATCCCGTTGCAGGAGAGAGAAGGAACCCAGTTAAGGCTTGTATATATCTGACAACATGCAGCAAAACTTGGCGAGGAGCTGAATGGAGTTTTGGGGCATGCAAAGGCAGAATTGCAGAACTTTTGCATGTATCCTAATGGGTTTCAGCTTTTGCAAAATCCATCCATATGCTACCTATGCTGATCTGCACCGAGGTCTCAGGTACTATGGGTGTTGAGTTGAGAGCTTCTGCTCTGAGCTCCGGAGGTTTCTGGCTAATCCTCGGTGTTGGCCAAGATTCAATCAATGTGAATAATTGATTTGGTAGTTCTGTGGAACAGCATAATCTGTTGGCTAGGATGTGCTGCTTGAGATTTGAGAAACTTGAATTCAAAACCCTGCTTCAAATCAAGCAGAGGAAACTTATGAAGCTCATTTTCCCATACTATGGGTTAATGCCCTAACCACTAAGTTGCTGACTACGAGCATAAAGGGGACATTGCATCCTCTAACTTCACTTTGGGAATGGCACCTTAGGGGATGGGCACATGAACAAATTACCACGAGGTAAATTAGGGCGTGAACTAATAAGATGCCAGTTTTTCTGTGGTAACTGCCCGTGTGAATGCTCTTACCCTGCAATAAATACAAGATGGTTCATATATACCAGGGGGCAAGAACGTTCACATGGGTGTTCACATGGCTCACACCCTGGTTTTTACTCCCAGTAACTTGGGTCTGTGCCTCTAACCTCAGTAGCCTTGAAAATCCATCTTGAAAAAAAATAAAACTCTTCAGTTTTACAAAAAAAAAAAAAAATCTGCCATTTCTACATTTCCAATTATAATTATTTTAGTGCGGTTTTGGTTTGCCAGAAATGATTTGCTGACCTTGACTCCACTGCATTGTTTTGGCAGAGAACAGCTCCATTTGAGATCCTTGTGGCCAGCTTTAGCCAACATGGGCAAATAGTCTACTGACACCTCACAAGTTTTACCTGCCTCATAGTCAGAGACCTTCTGGGCACTGACATAATGTTAATATTCCCATTTATGACAGCCAGCCCCTGAGCCCTGAAGAGGTTTAAACATGTGGAGATATGAAGTTGGGCACATAAAACACTATTTAGCCTTGTGGAGTAAAGGTGGTGTGGTTGTGAGATGAGCAGTGCTTGCAGGTTGCCTTGAGGTCAGGGGGTGCTCAGCACTTTTTCATACACTTCCCATAGGTCTGGGAGATGGCCACAGTTCTGGAGAGATGATTTTCATTTAATTTCTTGGCATATTGGTCTGGGAACCTTCCAGGGTTGCAGAGATAGACAACTTTGCTTAGGAGCAGGCTGAGCGTAACTGTGCCTGGACTCAAGTGACCGAACAAGTCAAAATGCCTTCAAAATGTTCTGGGGGCTGGACTCAATGTTCCAGTTAAAAACAAACAAACAAATAAACAAACCCTACTTGCTTCTGAGGTGAGACCTTGTCTCATTAAGATCCCAAAGGCTGCCTGACTCAAGCTATACTGAGACATCTCCTCTCAACTTAGACTGGGAATATTCAGTTTATGCTCAAGGAAGCATTACACAAACTTTGGACAACCCGTCTTGAAAACAGGGCTTTCCCAGAAAGTTTGAGGCCACCTTCTGTTTCCAAGCATACACTGAGTTGTATCTGTGCTCCATTGGATGACAGCACACTCCCCTAACAGACCTTGGGATGGAATTCGCTCATTTAATTTTAGCCATGTAATACATAACTATCTGAGCTAATCATCTTACCTCCCTCTAGAAAGATGGGCATCTTCTGAAGGCGATTCATCCTTCCTGAGATAGGTATCGTTTTTAGTGGATGTGATGAATCACTGTCTGGAGTTGCCTATCTTTCTCCATCCACTCCAGAAACAGCCTAAACACCCAGCTTTTAGACAGCTAAAGTTGGGAGGTATGACTGAGCGCCTCAACGCCCAACCAGCATCATTGGTGTGATGCCAGTTGGTGTCTGGAAGGTTTTTATCCCTATTTTAAGAGTGGCTGATGAGGAGCTTTAAGTGTTTGTGAGGTCCTTGACCTTCCTTGGTGATTCTGCCTGGAGATAGAGGTAAAATACCCAAATCCTCTGCGGTGCAAACAACACAACTCTTCCAATTTATGCACATAAACAAACTGAAGGAGGTATTGATTTACAAAGTTACTCCGGGAGAAAGAAAGAGCCTGCCATTAAAAAATGAAAATGGAATGGGTAGGCAGGTCTGCTTTAAAAACCAAAAAGGCCTCAGAAAGAAATTAGAATGACCTCCCTTCCCATGGAACGTGAGTTTTATATTCTGTCCTGAGGTAGAAGAGGAACCTGCCAGTTTTTAGCTTTGGGATAAACAACAGGATGATAATCAGGCCAAAACCTTAAGGCAGTTAAAGAGAATTTTTCAATAGAATTTTTCAAGACAATATTTACAGATATATTACAAATATTCAGGGTTGTCATAGTTAATGACAACAGGTATTTTTAGACTTTTATTTCTGGTCTTGAGGTGACCTCTGGCTACTGAAGATCATAATGAGATTCCTGCAAGGAGACAATGTTCCACAAGTGTACTTGTATTTTCTTCTGGAGCAGCCGGTTTTGGCCACTCTAGGAAAATGTTACTGGCCTCGGATTTGCTAATTCACATTTTCCTATAGTACTAGAGCACTGTCACCAGCCTGATGTGCTAAATGCTCATCCATTTGTGACTGCAAGGGGTACACCAAGATCTTTGTAGAGGAAATAGATGCAATTTTTCATCCCTGCACCCTTCAGAGGGAAGCTGATGATTTGTGACTTGCTCAGTATAACTTGAACAATGTTCTGGAGAAATGCAGAGCTGAGTTGCCAACAGTACGTGCTAACCATGATGAAAGGTGATTTAAAAACTACTCTCTTTGAACTTGCTGTTGAATTTTGTGTGTGTGTGTGTGTGTAAGACTCACAAAAAAATTGTAGGATGCATCTCAGCAAACTTCTTACATCTAGAAATGTAATATCTAGTTTATGGCTTTCGTGTAGCCTCCCTTTGTAGGGTCTAACATCTCTGGAAAACAATTCACCCCACCTATACTCAACACAGAGCAACCTGCTCTTCTGAGGTGCTGATCGTATAGAATCGTATTATAGTTTGGGTTGGAAGGGACCTTCCAAGCTCCTCCAGTGCCACCCCCACCATGAACAGGGACATCTTCACCAGCTCAGGTTGCTCAGAGCCCCGTCCAGCCTGGCCTGGGATGTCTCCAGGGATGGTTCATCCACCATCTCTCTGCCCAACCTGGGCCAGGCTCTCACCACCCTCAGTGTAAAATATTCCTGCCTCATGTCCAGCCTGAATCTCCCTCCTTTAGTTTAAAACCATAATTTCTTGTCATATCACAACAGGCCCTGCTAAAACATCCATATCCATCTTTCTTATCAGCCCCTTTTAAGTATGGAAAGGCCACAATAAGGTCTCGCTGGAGCCTTCTTTTCTCTGTTATGAAGGCACACGGGGCTGAGGTGGTATCATGAACTGGATTTCTAACTTTTTGATGACTATAGAGAGATGAGGTCTGAGATTAAATGAATCCTGTTTCAGGTGACCAGCTTAGGCATGAGCATTGGTTTCTGCCATTAGCATGCGTGAGATTTCAGTCCTGGTGAACCGAGTGGTTTTTGCAAATCTGTTGAAGTCCTGCAGGCTTGAGAACCTGTTTAAAACTGAAATGGTATGAACTGGCACAGTTCTATAGCCTGGAGGATGGGGACTGTAGCTGACAAATATCACAGCAATGGTATTGTAGTGTAGAGATGAAATATGAGGTCATTGTGGCTAAGGAAGCTAAAGAGGCTGCTTGAACAGTGTTACGGCTTGAGAAGTTTACTAGTACCTACAAGCCTTTCTAAAGCCTAATTTTGCTAATACTATAGCAACCCTGACTTCAGGGAAGTTTTTAACCAAGCTATGGATCTCTGGAAGTTTCCTTCTTACTTCTCTTCAAACCTCTACAGAGAGAACAACTCTGTCTCCAGACACAAGCACAAACCTCGGCATTTCATTAGGTTTTTGTGGATGTGTATTCAAATGAGGCAACCTGGAAACAGGGAGATTTCCTCCTGAACAAATGAGAGATGTCATTGCAACTAATGTGGTAATGCAGAGTAGTGGTCTGGTCTGCATTGACCTTCAAAGCCCTGTGGAACTTCTTTTTATGATCGTTTTCACATTCTTATCACTGTGGTGAAAGTGATAACTATTGAAGTAAGTGCAAAGTTTTGGCTTTGCAAAACTTAAAACTTCTCTCATTTTTTCTCTTAAGTAAAACATTAATCTGCTTCCTTGTAACTCCATGTTGTTTGAACACCTTTCCCTTCACTTTCCTGCTCTTTGTGTCATGGTTCACCTAAGTTTTAAGAAACTCTTTCATTGGTTCATACAGTGTAATCCAACCACATACGTTATTTAGGAAGTCAGAGGGAATGGTGGGAGTAGCAAGCTCAGCTCTTTAGCATAACACTGGTCCATGTTTCCAGGTATTTCTCATAAATACTGAGAGCTTGGTCCCAGAGGTGACTGGGGACCCCTGCAGTACTGGATAGATAAGGTTTAATTGCAGAATACTCTGAGTGCTGTGGATTCAGTAAAGCCAGAATTAGCACTGCTGGGCATTTTTGTATGTAAAATCTATGCGTATATGTCTCAGCCCGTGACCTGAGTCCCATTCTGAGAAACTCCAGCGTTAGGTGATTGATAGTTTGAGCCATTTCAAAGTGGGTCTGGGATGTAAGGCTCTGTGGGTTTGTTTCTTAATATAACAATGAGGATTTCACTACATTTTCATCCAAATAACTTGTGTTGGACTGAAATGCACTTTTGGGAAGAGCTTTCAGTTGTGATTTTGAGGCTGTAAATAAGGAGGGAGAATCCACTCTTTCTCTTGACAGACTTGGCGATTCATCAACTTTGCTGTACTTCAGGTCTACCTCTAAGCTGAATTTGGCTGGTTTCAGTGAACCATCCCTGGTTCCCATTTCACTGATAGGCTGAAAAAACCTTCATATAATCTAAGTATCTGCTTGGGAGGATCTGTTGAGTAAATAATTTCAAAAGCACCTTGTGGGCCACTGGAGGTCCAAGAAACAAGGTTTTCTCTGTCCTGCCCTGAGCTTGGTGAGATGCCCAGGACTTATTTTATGTTGAGATTGCTGCTGAGCATGCCTATCTTGTACATGGACAATAGACAACATGGATGGGATGAGGGGAAAGAAGTGGTCAGTGTCTCTGTTGGAAGATCTCTCTTCTGACAACAAAGAGATTGTGATTCTGACTTAGAAACCTTAGACTAGGTGGACTATCGCAATATCTATGACTAAGGACCTGTGGTGACTTTTACTGATTGATTCCTGGCTCAGAAACAAAAGTACTATTGTCTTATTTATAGCTTATTTGTAAGAAATAAATGCATTTTATGGTTTTCTATCAGGTAGGGGTGTGTTACAAGGGATATTAGCTGTCTCGTGTGAAATACATGTGTAGATATTTGATACGAGTATCTCTTAATCTGGAAAAATATTCAGAAGTTTAGTTGTTTTTATTGTTACACTAGTTAATTTGTGGAAAACTGAAGTTTTGGAGGAATATTAACTGAAGTCCACTCTGTCATAGCATCTCCCAGCAGAGAGGGGTGTCGGTGTGACTGCTCCCTCTGCTCAATACAACTTTTAGACAATTTTGTACTGCCCGAGGCTTTAGCAGAAATTAGAATCCAGGTCTAAGGGTTTGCCTGTGTGTGGAAGTTATAGCAAATTAAACTCATGATCAAGTTTCTGCGGTGTAACGAGTTACCACACATCAGCTGACCCTTGGTAAGTGTCTGTGTGCTCGCCGTTAGCCTGCAGCAAGTGAGGTAATTAGACTTTGCTTACCCACAATAAAAAAGGGTTAATTTAAATCACATTCTCTAGCATTTGCTGTAGGCTAGGAATCCACATATGTAGGATTGCTGTGGGTCAACTAGTACATAGTAATTTGAGCCTCACTTGCTTGACCATGAGATTGAGCCCTAAGTGGAGATCTGAATTCATCATGCAGTGGAGCCCGTGTTTTGATTCCTTCAGTAGGTACTCTAGGACATCCACATTCTGACATCTGTGACAGAGACGTCTTTTTGTGTCTCCTTCATAGTCAATAAAGAAGAGAAATGAGTGTTTATATTGAGATACTTTTCTCACCCTAAAGGTGTTAAAATAAAAACTGAAAACACATTGAACTGTGCCCTAAAATTGCTGAAAAGGAAATCTGGATGTCTTGCTCAGATGTAGACGTCTACATTGCAGATGTCAGCAGCTGGACAAATGGGAGGGATGAATTTTGTTGCAGGCCATAAGGTCCTAGTGCCATGTGGGGGGCCTCCACCTGTCCCTCCAAAAGGGCTCAGGTCTCCCAAATGTCCAGTGTCATATCTGCCAATCCCACAAGCCTATCTCAGAAACTACACCCTAAAAGTGAAACCACTTGCCTCCTTCCAAAAAAAGGAGTCACTTTTGGGACATTCCAATTAAGATTATTCAAATGCACGTGCTATTGACTATTTGTATTTCAGGGTTTGCGAGGAATAGGTAGCACCTAATGTATTTGCAATCCAGGTTGCTATGCGATGACGTCTCATGTAGGTAAATCATTAGTGATTTCTATACATGTTCTATAGGTGTATACGATGACTCAGAGAACTAGAGATTCTCTGCAGCATGCAAGTCTTCTCTTAATTTGAGCCAAAATAATAGGAGAATTGGTCGAATTCCAAGGTAGCTGGATACATGAGCCCACAAGAGATGAACAGAGAGGCTGAGAGTTGGAGAAATAATGAATTGACACAGTATTTTTTTAATCAGTATCTTTCAATAACCTGTACAATGCTGCAAGTTTCATTGCCCAAACATAGCCTTTTCCATAATCTCACTGCTGTGATTCCTTATTTCTGATACAATCTGAGCAAAATAAAAAAGGAGGACTTTAGTCCAGTACTACACATAGTAAATTTTTGAACTGAACAGTAATAGTCCTCACTGAGAGTTTGATACATCTGACTAAACATAGATGTCAAAAGCCATTTGAGATTTCCTTGAAGTCCATGTGTTGCTCCAGAAGGCTGCAGGTTTACCCTAAGTCCCATGTTATATCTGCAAGCCTTGTGTAGGTATCTCATACAGGGTCTTTCACATGGAAATATTCAGCCAATTGAATTGATTCCTGAGCTTCAGTTTCAGATATTTTCATTTGGTTTTCTACAATAATAGACATCAATGCCTAGCTAGTTGTTTGAGTCATGTTGCAATCAGCAGAGATTTAAGGTTCGATGCAGTTATATATGTGAAGAAATGTGTAGTGCCATTCAGGATGATTTTTGTCATTTGAGGTATCCACATGCTTTAGAAAAGCAGTCTGGAGCCAGGTGGATACTGTAAAGCACCTCAAATGGCACTCAACACACCTCTGCTTAAGCGGTTGAATTCCACCTTGAGAATCCAACATGTGATAAACTAAGGGGAAAAAAATAAGATCATTTCAAGCACGCACATGCAACTCCTCCCAAAAACCAGCTGTTAGCAGGCTTGCTTCAGATCGTCTGTTTCCCAGCTAAAAGTGGTATTATGTGAAATAATGTAATCTTAATTGTGTGCAGCAATGAACACTTATCCTGATAAATGTGAATAATATTCGAGAGGTTTGCTAGCCTGTCCATGGAGCTCTTGACTATAACAGGACATATTGGGAATGGAGTCAGAGGGCTGAAATATGAAAGAAAAGAATTAACCAGCCCCCTGTGTCTTGGTTCAGTTAATTTGGATCAGGTTTAGCCTATGTTCAGAGAAGTCAAAGTTCACTTTGACAGTAGATGTGTGGAGATGAAGGAAGGCAACAGTTTCCAGAAACTAGCAGCCTAGCACCAGTCAGTGACTATAAATGGACTTTAAATAATTCTCACTTTCAAGAGTAACCTAGTATTAGTGATTTAGATTGAATAGAATCACAGAATCGATCCGCATCTGATTGTTGTTGAAGAAGAAAATTAAGCTGTTAGTCTTACATAGAAGGAAAAGTTGTGACATTGCACAGCATAATCTTGAATTCACCACCGCAGCAGCTGCACTAAATTTAAAGACGTGGGTTATCAAAACATTGAGCTTGCTTTGTGATAAAAATGTGCACCATCTTCAGGTAACTGATTGTGGTAGAGTTGCTGTGACTCCACATATACCAGCCATCAGCAGTGCCACAACACCCATACGTGGCCTGAACTTAATTTAATGTCAAGGCTAAAGGAAGAGACTTAAGCCTGTGCGTCTCCCAGTTGGTGTAGGCTAAGCACACTCGCATGGACAGTCGCAGCAGCTCTGCTGGCAGGCAGGAACTTGCCAATTACTTGATCTCATTCATTGCGTGCCAATACCTCGCTTCTCATCACCTTGGTGAGTAAACAGAGGGAGGTAGAGCCCCTACCTCCACATTTACGAAGAGCGTTGCCGTGTCAACGTGCACAACTTCACGTAGGTAGAGGTGAACCGATCAGCTCTGCACAGGCACGCATCCTTCAGCCTAAGTGTGAAATGCAAGGTGATGGGAAGAACAACCCACATGATCCAACACACTGAGCCCTCCACCGCGCAAGGAGGAATCATTCTACAGGGTACCATTTGTATAACTAGGAGAAGGAAAGAAAAGGGGATATCAGCTAAACATCAGGGAATGTAACTTGTCTGATATTCTAGAATATCAAGAGTGTAGAGGAGTGATTTTCAAATGGTGCAACTATCATCATTTGACTTATATTATACAATCCCAGGCAAGGCCATGGAGAATTCATGATGGAGGTTTCTATTTTACAAAGAGGCTGGGTAGAGCCAAGGTAAATCAGTAATTTTTGTATGGAATTCAGTGAGGGCTTATCTACAGCTGGTGTGAATCACTATAGCTTCCCTGACTTGGGTGGAGCTGTTGTGGATATCCAAAGATATAGAAGAAGCTACTGAAGATCTGAAATTTAGGATACGACTGTATGGTCTCCCTGGACATTAATCCATGTACTCAATTTGAGGACTTCACTTATTTAGATGTAAAATGTTGAAACTGCCAATTTGTGGTCTAGTGTACCAGGTACAACAAAGTGTGTAAATTCATAATTTACATTTGACTCCACTAATTTGTTGTGATCAGGTTCGTGCACTTTCACAGTGTTAGTCATGAAATGTATCTTGTAGCCCAACAAGTAACTGTATTCCACAAATAAGAATTTTCTCGCCAAGGTTATGACAACTCAGATGTGTTAGGTTGGATTGCCTCCTGTAAGTGCTTTTCCTTCCATCAAATCTATTAGGAACTGGATGAGCAGGTGAGACTAAACATCTACATTTTAGGTGGCTAATGGTAGGTGAGATGGTTTCTACTTGAGCTGCAAATGAGCTTTTGAGAAGCTCCAGAGTGTATGAGAACAGATAATAATTCGTCAGAGAACTTAAGGTAAATGCTTTACTTTAAATTTTCGTAAGTGATGAAGTGAAGGAGCGATGTCCTACTGCTTGCCAGAGCAGGAGCTAGAATTCCTCTCCTTTGGACATGCTCTCAGTCTGAGACGGTTGTTTTCTCAATTTCCCAGTCTTACAGAGTGTGTAAGGGCTGCACCTACAGCAGATGTAAACAAGACTCCCAGGATCAACATTGTTTGAACACTGTGATACTTCTCTCTCTAACACTGTGCTGAAAATTTGGGCAACCAGCATACTCACTCAGTAAAAGAGTTGGTGTTAAAGAAGAGGCTTCTCACAGCACATGTAAAATGGCCAAAGAAATGCCTATATATGGGGCAAAGTGTCAGAGTTGAGTGACTGACTTAACAAGATGTAGGTAGAAGAAGGGAATATGTAACCTGCAAACTCTTCTTTGCTGAAGTTGCTGTGTCCTATTAGCTGTGGAGTTGGCATTGATGTTTAGATCACCGGGTAAAGGCACACGTACATAGCTGGTAGGAAGGAGGAAAGTTTATGTCATCAAAGTCGAGGTGGAACAAGAATCTTTAGAGACAGACTGGCTGTTAAATGCCTTGAAGGACCCAAGTTCTTGTTTCCTGAGAGCCCAGGAGCGCTGCAGTTTGACACCACCTGAGGTCCTGTCTTCTCTCAGAGCTGATAGAGATCACTGGATTTCAGCAGCGTTGTCATGTCACATTTGTATTGCTCCAAAGTGCCTTGGGATGAGATTTATACAGAAAGCTGCAGAGGGCAGAGTCTGGATGAATTATATCTGCAGTGAGTTTCTTCCAGCTGAGACAAGCTCAGGAGCAGAATCTCACACTTCCCACCCAACCGGCAGCCAAAAACGTGAACAGATCCTCCTCACCCCTTCTCCCAGCGTTGGTTGGACTTCATGGCTCATGTGCACTTTGCACAGAGACGTTCATGGTCCTTAGGCAGCAAGTCTTATCGGGTGAGTCAAAAATTGAGCCTACACCCCATTGACCGAGCTGTGCTGAACTTGTCTCAGCTGGAAGTCACTGTTTGCGTATTTTACCATAGCTACTGAAATATGATTGATTCCAGGTCAAGGCACGACATGCAGGTTCCCAGCTTATATGAGCGAATTTGCCTAGTGAATTTGGATTGGCTGCCAGTTGCTGAATTATCCAAGATTTATATATTTTTTTCTCTATCTTTTGTGATATTGTGCTCCAGAATCTTGGATCCAAGATGCCAGACATGCAATATTTGGGTCTGAAGTAATCCTTTTGCTCAGTATTGGCCTGTCAATCCAACCTAACCGACCTAATGCCTCCTCTCACAGCCCGAGGTAGAGATTGTGTTAGGCACATGGCAGTAATTCTGCCATGCAACAGCATTCCCCAGATTCCTAGGTCATTAAACAACCCCGAGAAGCTCCAAGGTTATTATCAATTATGCTAGTATCTTGATTAGTCCCTGCTCTGTCACCTTATCAGTAACGGAGTCATAAAGTTGGCCTTTGTGATTCTTATCTCCTCACTTTGATCGAAACCCTGTATCTTGATTGTGCGCTAAGTTGATCTTGTCTGCACTGTATGGGTACCTGAGAGCAGTCAGCTGGCAGAAGTTATGCATGGGACTCAGGGTGTAAAAAGATGACCAAGATGCTGCTTTATTTTATCAAAAGCCAACTTTTTCCAGGAAATACTGATTTCACTCAAAAAAGATTGAAGTGATGTGTATACAATAAACGCCCTTAAACACATAAAACACCTTTCATTTACCATCCTTCAGGAGCTGAGCTCCTAGGTCAGATGATGACAGTTTGTTCTGGTCTTGTTTCTACTGGGACAGTGTATGTGACAGTTGTGGCCACCTGAATACAGGCTTTTTCCCAAGGGACAGCTTGGGCACGTGATTCTCTACATGTCTCCGTGAAAAAGAAAGACCAGAAAAGGCAACCCAAAATTAACATTCACAAAAATTAGGGTGCTTGACTGCCCTGATTCTTTCTTTTCATGTAACCTTTAAAATAAATAGAAACAGAAGCTCCAAACTGGTTTTGAAGGGGAGATGATACAAGAAGACACTAGAAGCATGCAGACCGCAGTTGACAATGGTCAAGGAGAGCTAAAGTGAATATGAGAGCTCAGGAGTCTTACCTATGTTGTATTTGTGTGATTGTCTTGAAGGTCAGTGTCTGGTCAGGACTTTTACCTTCAGCTCCGTGAGTACCAGATCTCAGACAACCATGAGCTGCTTCTTCTCTGCGTTCATCTAACCTTCCCATCTACTTGTATTTCGCTGGCTTAATTTGGCCTGTTGGTCATCATTCAAGAAGATGCTGTAACAGAGTTAACATCAGTTAAAATATCCATTGTGCAAAGACAGAAACATCCCACCTTGGTACCCTAGTTTCCTAGCTCAGGCTACTCTATCATGTCTCTATTTGGGCTCCCCTTTAAGCCAGACTAAGCCAGCTGCAGAGGCAGAGGTTTCCTGAAGGTCTCTTTATTGGGTGTTTCTACTCAGCAGTAGTCTTTGGACCACATGGATCAGGCTATAGATCAAGCTTTCCATCTAATATAAGTGTATGATGTGCCCACTTTTGTCTACAAATTCTAAAGTGTCCCCTTAGATCTTTGCTGACTTAGTAACTGATACAAAGAAGTAGTACCCTTAGTAAACAAATCTTGAATTAAGTCCGTAAATGGATTATTATGGTTGGTAAAGTAGATCGGAACGTTAATTTATTGGAAGTTTTATCTAAAGGGGGTTTTGCCTGTTTGTTTTTAAACAGATGAAGATTTTCATGCTTTCAAGTTCTGAAAGTCTTAATTTAAAACATAACATCAATTTTTTCAGGGTAGGGTTCAATGTTACAGCATCTAACACAGGAAAACCCAGGTCGTGTGTGAGATTACTCAATTTTATTGCATTAAATCTAATCCTTATGAAAACTTTGTTTCAGCAAAGCACTTCACCACATGTTTAAGCACCTGGGACATCCTGTACTTACATACTTGCTTATGTCTCATTGATCCATAGCTTGACTGGGTCATTGGGTAAATCGGGAACAAATGTCATCGACCTGGGAGTGAGAGAAGGAAATTTCCAGCTTCCCACCATCTGTCCTATCTAGAAAAGTGGGTTGAAAGGTTGAAAACAAAAATCTACCAGTGATCAGACAAGGATTTACTGGAACTGTAGAAAACAACTGCATTTGGTGTTGTTCCAAAGACTACGAGAAAACTTTATGGATGAAGTGGGGGGATTCCTATGTAGAAATAGAATTGAAGCCTCTCCCATCCAAAACTAGTGTTCATAGATGCTACAGTGACTTGGAAGTCAAGATTGCATACTCTGTCATACTTAAAGTGCTGGTTATAGGCAGAGACATGATGTGCATCTTTGCATCCTTTCCAGAAGGAAATATATCCAGTGATCCATCAGTTAACTTCTGTTCCTGTGGTTGGTGTGAGCTTCAATTTACCACTGAAGTACGGCTCATTTATTAATATCCATGATCAAACTGTTAATGGTGTTTGTCTTTGATTCCTTAAACACACGGCTGTTTCCATGAATTTGTATGATAATGTTATTCCCACTTCACAGATGGGAAATTGAGGCAAACCAAAATGCCTGATTTGCCTCAAGTCCACAGGGGATCTTTTGTGCAATGAGGTATTGAACCCACAGTCCTATACTCGTGCCTTAATAACCATGTCATCATCTCTCCTAATTAAAGTTAGTCACTGATATAATTGATCCATGTGCACACTGGAAGGGTTATTATCTCAAATCTCATGTCAGCTCCATTAAGGACAGGTTCATAATTACTTAATCTCTTGGTGTTGAAGGTTCTCCCATCTAAAACAAGAGGGCTGTGAGGTTCTATTAGTCAGCGCTTGTGAAGTTCCTATTTGTGCTTAATCCGGAATTGGGAGCCTGAAATTATCATTCTTAAGGCAAAAAGAAAAAAAAAAAAAGGGGGGGGAAATCTGCTGCAATTCTGATTGGCAGTGTTTGATGATTAAAAATATGATTCATCCAAAAACAACCCACGCCTTTAAGTCTGTTCCCAGAGCTCTGGCGCCAACCACATTCTGGGTACCGAAGAGACATTTCTGTCCTGTCGCAGCAAGCAGTATCGGAATTGCAGCAAGGCAATTCCTTTTCTTCTGCTAGCACAGGGTGTCTTTCACAATGACAACCCAAACTGAGTAGACTGTCGCTTACAGGGAGAGTCCGGGGTGCAAAAGCCTTTTTTTTTGAGCAGGATGCCGCAGGACAATGGAATGAAAGGGCCACAACTGTGACGTTTCCAAACAGCGTTTTTAGTTTAGGACCTTTGCTGATAACTGATTAGATGCTCTAAACAAAAAAGGTGGTGCTAAAAGGATCAACAGGAAAGCCAGTGCTGAGTGGGAGCAATTTGCTGGTGAGAATCAACATCCTTATTCCTGTAAAGGCTGAAGAAGGCTAGCAATTTCAAGGTATAAATCCCTTTAAGGCTTGCCACATCCTGGTTTCAGCCAACGCTGAGATGAGTTAAAAGCAGGAGGGGCAGCATTGTAAAGCCATGATCTTATCCAACTCTCATCCAACCAGCTATTTATATGGTTGTAGATGTATTACATCCCATTGTCTACGGCAGATCTTGGTACTCAGCCCTTTGAGGGCTGGTGGTGAATGCTCCTCTGATCAGAGAATTTTATAGCACTTGGTGATAGGGGACTTTATGGCCTGAAGCCATGGACCATCTTGAGTCTGATCGTGTCAGATTCCTTACCTAAAACAATAAGGAGGTTGAGTCACTACTTGGGTGGGAAACCTTCAAGGAAATCTGAGTGTGATTCTGTCTCTTCAGGACCATTATGACTATCGCATCTGAGAGCTACACCTGGTCACTCCTTCATCAGGTCTAATAACTTGTGTTAGAGCTACGGCATTTAGAAAGATGTTCAAGGAGGCATTTTCTGAAATTCCTGTAGTCCATCTTCAGATCATTATCCTTAGACCACAGAGGAACTTATCAGGGCATACTATGGCATCTGAGATCAAGAAAGTAATTAATGATTCCCGTCAAAACTGTACCACTGTCTGAGTCACCAGAAAAACAAAGCTTTGTTAAAATTCAAAGCATCTTCTGTATGTGACTGACTTCAATCCTGTGCCTCTTGTCTTCACTATCTGTAAAAGGAGGAATGATGTAGCAGCTAAGGACTGCAGATGGTATGAATCAGTCATTCCTCTCAAACTCAGATGTCTCTCTGCTTCTCCGGGTCTTCTCCAGCTTTTCAGTACATCTGGATGTGGCGTTTTGGTAGCGTCCTCACCAGTGTTGTGTGCAGAGGTTATTCTCTCCTCCTGTGTCTTCACTTTCCTAACCAGCCCTGTTGCGCTCAGCATTCACATCACGGGGGTCCATCCCCAAATCTCTGCATTCTCTCAGAACCTTCACATGGTTTATGCCACCCCTGCAAGCCCGACTTGGCATCTGGGGCATGAAGATGGCTTCAGGTGGACACATCCTGATCCCTCACTTTGTAAGGGATTCCACTTCCCTCTCTCTTGCCTAGTGCTTTAGTATCCTACAGACTTTTAAAATAATAATGTGATGGAGGTTGTTTTTGGAGTGTTGGTGAGAGGGTTAAATAGCACTGAAATGATCTCAGAGAGTTTCAGTTAGATACAGCCCCATCTGATGATGATTGCCTAGCAGAACGATACTGGAGAGCCATCAGCTGTGCGTCTATTTATTGTGTGTTATATTGATACAATATATTACCACTTTGAAAACTTTATTCAGTGTTTTTATTTATATTCTGACGATAATGCTATATCAACAAAATTTCTTTTGCCATCTGTGTTTAACAATCTCATTTAAAAATTGCATGAAATTAATTTACCATGTAACTGTGGTTACCGCCACTAATCATATTGCAACTCTTTAATTTTCTATGGGTTCTGTCTTGTATCATCCATTTCCCTTTTGGGCCAGATAACAGATTTACAGTTATCCATTTGCTCTTTAACAACACAGGAGATTCCTAACCTATTTGGCATTCTCTTGTTTTCCATCATCACTTCGAGATTTATTACAAACGTTAACAGCAGTTACCCAGAAATACCCTAGATTCCCTTCATTCTTTATCTCTTGTTTATCTGCATATGGCTAATACATTATTAGGAACTATAAATGTATGTTTCTGTATGAGTGTGTGTGTGTTTGAATATCTGTATATTTTCTAACCGCACATTAAACAATTATTTATTGGTCATTCTTGTGTTATTAGCACTACTATCCATGTATTAATCACTGATGGCTTGACCTTCTTTTATCACTTATCTGCCTTACTTAGTGATAATTTATATTCACTGTATTCACATTTTTTCACTCTTCTCACATTGTTTATGAGTGCACGTAGAAATGGAGATAGTCTGAGATTTGTGGGCGGTGCTATGAGCTATGATTTTAATCCATACTGTGGGATTTCACCTATGTTGTCGTTTCCTGATAAGTGCAAAGATGTTCACTTTAGGGCATTACATACACTTTCTCATGTCACTTCACCTGGACAGACGTTTCTTTTACTCTTGCTGACCTAAGCTGTGGTTCAGTGTTCCTGTGTCCAGGTGGAGGGATTAATTCCTTGTTCCTGTATATAGACAGGAAATGTGTGCATTTTTTTACCATTCCCCACCAAAAAAATCCTTCACAAAATTTTTATACCCTTCCCTGTCCCCCTCAGTCAGTCTGTTGTCATTTCACATCTCAACTTTCGAGATCCTTCCAATTATTTATTAATTGCAATACGTTAGCAGTTGCCACTTCCAAGGAAGTTGAAAAGCTACTTGTCCTAAGCACCGTATGCGCATATAGCGAGAGACAGTCCCTGCCCTCCAGCGCTTCAAATCTAATCTAAAGAGACAGAAAAAAAGGTGCGTGAAATGAAGAATTATTAGTATGGCACGATGTTAGCAACTCCTAACCCCAGATCCCTGGCAGCTTTCCAGTCCCCAAAAGGGACATGACTGAAGTGTCTCTTCTCAAGGTACAAGTAATGTAGGTTTTCTTTGTGGTGGAAAGCTCTACACCCTGATTTTGCCACTGAGGGTTTTTTTTCTGGGCGTTTGACATATTTGGATGAGAGCTGTATCAATGAAGAGGCAATGGTAGCAATTAGACCTGTGTGCAGCTGCTAAAGGCTTTCCCCCTGCTATGTCAAAAAAATTACACATTTCTGCAGCTGGAAAATTCAAGGGAGCGTTCCCCTTCTCCCTGCCGAGATTTGACATGTGTGGACACAGACGGGGATCGGGGTTTGCTTAGGCAAGGCACCAGTGCTGACTCCTGCTATTCTGCTAACTGCTCTTCATTTTCCACTTACTGCTGCCTCTCATCCTACCTCATTCCTGGCCCCTTTTCTCTGTTTCGTTCACCCCTTCATGTCCCGCCTGAAAGCAGACAATGAGCTTTCTCCAGCACGAATTGGCTTCTTGACGTTTCTCCATCGAGGTCTGAACACAATGGGAGCCCTAAGCTCAGACTCAAGTTCAAGGCATAATAGTAATAATTATTATTATTATCATCATAATAACAATGATGGAAAGATTTAGAGAAAGCAGAAAAAAGAAATAAAAATGTTGCTAACAGCAAGAGAAGATTACCCTGATCCTGGAAAGAGGTGTGTATCAGCAACTTTTGTTCACCAGATAATCTTCCTCTTCCAGTGTGGGATGCTCCTGAGAGCTCCAGTCGTGCTCTGTGATAAAACAGGCACTAGGAACTGTCTGAATGGGTCACTGAAGTTACAAAGAGCTGCAAGAAGCCATTTTCCTAAATGCAGGTGGACAGAAAGATGGGGGATGCACAGCAGGCATCCATCCAGGTTCATCAGCAGAGGATGGTCCAGACCTCAAACAGACAGAGGTCAATATTTGGCCAGTTACAGGGTATGTACTATGGGGTTAACAGTCAACATGGGCATTTAGGGCTTTCTCCCTCTCTCTTATTTCTTCTGAGCACACCAGATAAATAGCTCGAGGACAAGGCCTGCACATTCTTTATGAAGCAAAACGTGCTGTCGGTGTAAGGAGGCGAATCTGTGGCCCGGGGCACCATGTGCAATGTAATGTGTCTCGAGTCCCTTGCACGGGCTTGTTTGAAATATGTGTCAATAACAGCAGCAGCAGCTTGCTGCTCAGAAAGCAAAAGGAGGTTAGTGTGCTGGGGGAAAGCAGCTTGGGGTGGAGGGGAGGTAGGCCCCCCATCCTCCCCCACAAGCCTCCTTAAACAGTGCAAACCTTCCCCTCCTCCCCACCACCAACTCCTCTCCAGTTGGTGAGATCACCCTCTTAAAGTGAATACCCAGCAGAAGCACTTCCAGGAGAGATCCAGAATATTTGCTTACAAACTCATTTTTTCAGCAGAATGAATAAATGATCTCTTGTAGGGAGCGGGTGAAGCCACTAGTTATTATTTTTAAGGAAGCAAGCCCAACCCAGATTAAAAATTATAGGGAACTGACTGTCTGCCCCTTTTTGTTTCCTATTCTGGACAGGATTCAGGTCTCACCGATTTCAGTGGAATCAAAACTAGCACTTGCTAGGCCCACATCTTTAAAGTCATATTCCTTTTGCAGAAGTCTCCACAAAGTGTTTTGTGATCACCACCATTGCCACAAGTGGTTGGCTTCAGCAGCACCAGCAGCTCATACCAGGGAAAGCGATTAGGACGTCCCCAGGGGAACTGGTAGATTCCACATCTCTGGATATCTTTGCATCAAGACTTTATGAAGAAGATGATTCAGCAATGGCCAGTGGTGTAGAGGAGATGAGCTAATGGGTGGTCTGGCTTGGAAAGTATATATGTTGATGAATCAATAAGATTACAATGCCGGTGAAGAGAAACTGGGCAGAATTCCTAGCTTTTTGTGATTGCTTCTCACCAGTTCACATGCCCCAGTTGGGGAAAACTACCTCACCTGGAGGCAAGCGAAGGGAAAGTTGTTGAATCTTTAGAATTTTGTGTCACAGGGAGACTCCTTCTGTCCTGGCTTGGGCTACAGTGGAAATCAGGCTGGACATGAGGAAGAAATCGTTGACACTGAGGGTGGTGAGAGTCTGGCCCAAGTTGCCCAGAGAGGTGGTGGATGAACCATCCCTGGAGACATCCCAGGCCAGGCTGGACAGGGCTCTGAGCAACCTGAGCTGGTGAAGATGTCCCTGCTCATGGCAGGGGTGGCACTGGGGGAGGTTTGGAGGTCCCTTCCAACCTCAACTATTCAATGAAATCTGGATGTGTGTCTCTGTTCCTACATTTGTTAGACTTCCCATGGAGGGGGTCCCTACCTTACTGCAACCCCCCTTCTCCTCTCAGCAAGTCTCTCTGGAGCTTCTCCAGAACAAGACCTTTGTTTGGCCAAAGGGTTTGATACAGCTGAATACAAACCTCTTGTTTACCGCCTGAAAACACAATCCTGTGTTCAAGGTGGGATTCATCCCACTGAACACCTACAGTGTCAGGAATTCCCACCTGCGGCATAACTGTTTTACTAGCCAGTGGAGTCCAGCATGTGACTTCATATTGAAACACATATCTAAACTAGGCCAAATCATTGGGTCTTAATTGTGCCTTTTTCTTTCCATTGGCCACATGGGCAATGTAGGGTGGCTAGCTCAGGTCTGTGCTGTAGTCTTCTACAAGGTATTGAGCTGAATCCCACCCAGCTGAGTGGGCCACAGCAAGGCACCCACTTCTGCTGCAGATTCCTGACGGTACCCAAGACAATGAAGTGAGGTTGGTAGCTACCAGACAAGGTCCTACAGAAGACCTGTGCCCTTTTGGTGCAGCAGCTGGGAGCCAGGTAGGATCTCCAAGCACAACTGAAAGGGTGTGAGATGCCGATGTGCAGTCAACCAAACTGACCCTCCCATGTCTTGAAATACCTCTCTGGTTTTGGAAATTAAATCCCTCTGGTTCTGAGCTTATGATTTCCAAATATTATTAGTCGGTAAAAAAAAAAAAAATTAAGAAAGAGTTCCTCGAGGGCATTCGATGTTTCTGGTCAATGCTTGGGTGCACTAGAGCAGAGAAATGCTAAATTGTGCCTCCGTGGACAAGGATGTGTCAATAGGTGTGTCTCTGCGTGGGTACATGCAGGAAGGGAAGGGAACAGAAGGCAGAAAACATCTGATGGTGGCATCAAAGGTAAACATGTTGTTCTGTTCATGGCTTTGCTTTCATTGCCACTTTCAGCCTTGCAGTTAAGGAATAGACTGTTCCATCCAAAGAAATCTTCCTCTTTGCCCTCCTAGTTGGTGATACATGGGATAATGTCCTGTAGATGAAGTGCTTAGAAACCTTTAAAACCCTGGCATCTCCATGCCGTCATGTGTAGAATAGCTGGTCCCCTCTTACTCCTGCTCAGCTCTGAACCTTGACAATAACTTGTGAAACTGAGTTATATTAATTATATACTTGAACACTGTACACAATAATTTTTCAATAATTATAAAACCCAGAGTTGTGCAGTGCCTTATGAGGTAGTAGCTGTAACACCTGTATATGACTTAACTTATTCTTCCTATAAAAATCCTTGAAAACTGGCCTTTCTCTTTTCAGACAATATAGGTAGATGGAAATATCTTTATTTCTTAATCAAAAAAGCTGCTAAAATTCCAAGTACCTTGTTCAGTTAAATATATCCAGCTAGTCAAAACATCTCCTTTGGGTCTCTACTTCTCTCATTTCTTTTCTGCATGTTTTAATGCAGGCAGAGCTATAGTAAATAGTTACAGTACTAAAAGTTGCTTCAATGTGGAAAAATAAGCTACTTGTACTGCAACCTGACATTTAACTTTTTTAAAAGCAAAAAATAAAACCTCAGCAGGTTAAATCCAGCAATGGCACAGATTTAGTCTTCTGTATACTATCTGTGCATCACAGGAGAAAATTGCAAACACACACAAAAAGCTTTGAGGTGCGTAGGCTTTTGAGAATTTCAGCACAATCATATCCACAACTTAAGGTTTTGATTCGGTACTAACAGAAAAGAAATGTAAGGGAATAATCCTGCAGGATTTCTCTCTCTGACCCTGCTATGTAAGGCACCATTAGATATTCACTTGAAGATGTCCCTGCTCATGGCAAGGGGTTGGACTAGATGAGCTTTGAAGGTCCCTTCCAACCCAAACCACTCTGTGATTCCATGATTCTATGATATTTAGGATCTATTACATGAGCACGGGAAAGCCAGAAGCTGGAAAGGAAGAGATTTGGTTCATTTCTCCTGCAGCTCTTTGCTGAGACAGAGTTGCT
This sequence comes from Patagioenas fasciata, assembly GCF_037038585.1. Taxonomy (NCBI): domain Eukaryota; kingdom Metazoa; phylum Chordata; class Aves; order Columbiformes; family Columbidae; genus Patagioenas; species Patagioenas fasciata. Next base: position 166,870,999 of record NC_092521.1, on the reverse strand, counting down.
TCTGTTGCATGAATACAAGCAATTTTCTGGCAAGCAACAAGTCCCTGCTGCAGAGGGCTGCATGGTCCCTGTAGCTACTCAGGCTCCTTAAACTTGAGCAAAGTCCACAGGTTCCACGTGAGATCCACGAGTCGATTTGATTTTTTTCCAGTGAAGCTTCCTTCCCACAGCCTCCCCTTGTCATTGTTCAGATCTCCTGTGAAACCCAATTATTAACATTGCATAATGCCCCAGATACATCAGTGCAACAGTTCTGCAGGTAAACGAGGAGAAACCCAAGCTGGAAGGAATCCATCTGTTAAGCCGAGTGACCCTGCAGCTTTATTATTGTTATTATGAAGCGGAGGGCTCGTCTCTGGTTTCTAAAGTAAACACAGGAGGTATCTTGGCAGAGGAACATGCGGCAGAAAGTTGGGATTGCTTTTCCCAAATTCTTGGCCGCTTCCCTCCCTACATGTCAAAGCTGGTATCTTTGCCTAATAGTGATCACCCCTCCGTGAGCTGATCACTATCTGGCAGACTGTCTGCGTTTCCCCAGCCGCTTTCAGAAAGAAATCATTAAGGCTCCGATCCTGCGCACAGGTCTGCAGGTGAGGCTCCTGGCTGCTGCCATGCTCCAAGAGTCCTTCTGCAGGAGGCACCTTGTCCCAAGGACTAGGGGGTCATTTGTCCTCACCAACCAGGGAAAATGGGCCCACTGCTATTGTTGTTGCTCTTCATCCAGCATCTTATTTCATCCTCCAAGACAAAGACTGGGTTAGTTTCTCCTGTTCTAAGGAAACTCTGCTTCTTTCCTCCAAACTGTACCCCTCCTACGTGCTTCCTCTCTCACCCAAGTTTCTTTCCCATTCATCAGTCTTACCGTCACCAGCTTTTTTCAGCCAGGGACTGAGTCACCGGTCACACTGAGAAGTTACAAGGCTGGAGAACAGTTATGGTTGTGTTTTTGTGAGGGGATCTCAGCACAGGACGCACATGGACCTGTTGGAGAGGGACCAAAGGAGCCACAGAAATGACCTGAGGATGGAACAGCTCTGCTGGGAGGACAGGCTGAGAGAGTTGGGGTGTTCAGCCTGGAGGAGAGAAGCTCCTTATTGAGACCTTATTGCAGCCTTTCTGGACTTGAAAGGGGTGATAAGAAAGATGGGGACAGATTTTTTAGTGACGCCTGTTGTGATAGGGCAAGGGGTGATGGTTTTAAACTAAAGGAGGGAGATTCAGGCTGGACATGAAGAAATTCTTTACAATGGGGGTGGTGAGACCTAGGCCCAGGTTGCCCAGAGAGGTGGTGGATGCCTTACCCCTGGAGACATCCCAGGCCAGGCTGGATGGGGTCTGAGCAACCTGAGCTGGTGAAGATGTCCCTGCTCATGGCAGGGGTGGCACTGGATGAGCTTTGAAGGTCCCTTCCAACCCAAACTGTTCTATGATTCTACGATTCTGTGATCAAGGCACCTCACCTGCTGACTCGCTTGGACAAGATCTTTGAGCCATGGCTCCTGGTGTACGAACACCGAACTCCAACAAGTTTAGGGAGAGGAAGCCCGGAGAAGAAAATTTTGTCCTTCTCTTCATGCTCTGATGCCCACATGGTGCTGTAATTCTCCAGCCGTGTTGCAAGAAATCAGATCAAGTCTCTTCCTTGGTTACTCAAAAGACTGGAAAAGCTTTTCACCCAAATCACCCTTTTTGACCCTTGGAATGGGTGGCCTGTTGCTTAATAGTCCACATAAGATGGCTAAGGGAAGCAAGCTGGTCATGAATAGATTCTCATTACACATGCATAGGGGTTCCCCTTTCAAAAACAGACTATAAAACATTGACATAGATGTAGGAAGTTGGGATGTTTTGCTTAGCAGCCCAAGAAAATTGAGCTGCCTTATGGCTGAAACATCCATGTCTGTTCCATTCACATCAGAATAGATTTTGAGCTGGAGACCAAATGTATGAATTTCAGCAGACACGAGGTGTCTACAAATGTCGGACTGAATGAAATCTTTCACTTCTTTCTCTGCATCAGGTTTAATGATGCTGTTGTTATTTCTTTTTCTGTTGTGAGAGATCACCTTTGAGGGAAAGGTTTTCTCTCTCTCAAAGTGTATGTAAGTGCCAGGACACACACTGGCATTTTTCCTGTACCTTTGAGCAACTCATCAGTCTGTACCTCCTTAATTTTAGCGAGATCTAGCTGAAACATGTCAAGGAGCCATAAGGATTTTTTCCCATGCAAAGTAGTTTCTTTGCAAAAAAAAAAAAAAAATAACAACCAGTTGTTCTGTTGCAGAAAAAAAATGGTCTTTTCATTTAAAAAAAATGGGTTTATAAGCAGCAAAAAAATTCTGAGCTTCATGGCAGTCTTGGACAAGTTGAGCTGTAAATAAGAGTTGACTTCACTTTGGGTTGGCATGTTCATCATGACCTTCCTCCATGTGTTTTCTCTGCTGTTCAATGATCTTTTTCTGCAGCCCTTCCAAAATAGAAGGAAGGAGAGGTTAAGGAGCCGTCTACTCTTTTCCATTTCCTTATAAAAAGGAAAATATAAACCTGGAAAGCTTCAGCGTATTTTTGGAGGAAAGTTGTTTTCTTTTTCCTGATCGACTCTCACATCCTTTTCCCACACGAGTATGGACCAAGATCCAGATAAATACTCTGCTTAGTCCTAAGCCCATCCTGTCTACAGAAATGCCCTCAAAGAGGGTGTAATATATATTCATGTCTGTGTATGACTTTGGAACAGTCCATTCAATATTAATCAATCCTTGAGCATTTCAGAGGGATTGAATAAGCTGAGTCTTGTGACATTTCAGACCAAAGGAGGAGCAGAATTGGTGATGAATGGATGATATGAAAGGAAGCACAACCGTAATTTATTGTAAAGCACTTAAATGGTATTTTGATGGATGGTGCAACTACATGAAAAGCTCTTTTGGTTTTGGGATCTTTTTAATTTTGTGTTTTTTTTTTTTCTTTTTCTGTTCAGTAGTTCAAAATGGAAACACCCTTTTCATGGTTGGAAAATCAAGCATTTGATCAGAAATTCTTTTTTTGATCTGAAATCAAAGTATTTCACTTAAGTTTTGACGTTCTGAGTATTTTAAAATAAACATAAAATACATTTACACGAGGCAAAGTTGTATGCAGAACCACCCTCCATAACTGTATTTTTACAACAGTCAGGAAACTCTAAGTCCTTCCAAATGTTTGGCAAATGTGGCAAACTACTGTGAAAAATACTCAGAAGATTTCAGGGTGGGGTTTTTGATATAGAAGTATTTTTATGGGAAATAGATTAATGTAGAAAAAAGAAATGTGCTTAGTCCTAACAGGCAGTTTCAGTAGAGTAGATGAACTAATGTAGGAGTTTGCCCTTCTTCAAATGATATGGGTTTGGACACAGTGACAGTGAGAAATGGCAAAATTCCTGATGCAACTGGAGCTGTGCTCTGGGTCTAACAAGGAAACAGTCCCTGAGATTGCTCAATCAAAACCTCTAATTTGGTATCGATAATTAAAAAAAAGAAGCACACACCAGCACAACAGAAAGTTCCTTACTGGCTGTCTTGGCACAATAGAAGTCCTTACACATATGCTCAGGTTTAAATATGTGCTTGACTCCCATTGATTACAGCATTAACTTGAAGCACACTCTGAAGTGCTTTTCCAAATCAAGGCTTCCTACATTTTCCTTAACAGTATTTTATGACCAGAACGAAAAGTAGTTGTAGGATTCATTAGAGGGAGAAGGCAAAAGAAGAAAAAAAGGGAGAGAGAGGGTGCAAAAGGAAGGAAAAACAAAGAGAAGGAAACTTTATGGCTTCGTAAACAGCTGTAAGCAATGTCTCTGGTCGGGTCAGACCGGTCTGAGTTGACAAGGCAGTGTCTCCAATTATATAGCATGCTGTAGCCTGTAAAAATGAAATCAATTTGTTATTTTTCTGGGAGAACATTATAGCGTGAGTTCACACATTTGGTAGCCTGATGACTCAGTGAAAGCCAAAGAAGGATCTCACAGACATGCGTGCACGACTGACTGAGGGTATATGTTTGGTGTGACCAAACGCATATCCAGAATATATTTTGGAGGATATATATATATATTTTGAATGCATTCTTGGAATAATTTGGTGTATTAGAAAAACGAACAGTGAAAACTGTATTGTTCTTATAGGGTTGCCTAAACACCACGATGGCAGTGCTTTCCATCCATGGTTCTCATTTCAAAATTGGCTTCATCACTAAGGAGTTTCAGGATAAAATTCCCCCAAGCATTTAAGCACTTAAGCAATTTAGAAGTCCAAATCCAATCTTCACAAGGATCTGAGGTCTTTAAGCCCAGTCCTCCAAGGTATTTAGCACTGACATAGCCCAGAACAGACCTCAATTCAGGGGGATGGGCCTTAACGAGAGGTTTGAAACCACAATATGTAATTTGTATTGCTGACCATTTAAAAAAATTCAAGTTGGGATGCTTTAGGGGTGGGGGAGAACTAGGAGGGTTAGCACTAGCCACACTCCTAATTATTGTTGCAATTCATAGTAGGAGTCTAAATATCTTTAAATACTGCGGGCATTTTTCATTGCGTAATATCGTCTTCTTTCTTCCCGCCATTCCCCTAATTTAGCTCACATGACCCAGAAAAATTTGATTTTCAGCTAAAACTTGATTCCAATGCCTAAGATACATAAGCTGAGTAGAAAGGGGCAGGTTCTCTCACAGGCCAGCCAGTCGTTGCATTGCAAACACACATACATGCATACTTTCCATTTGTCATGAAACTCTGGTAGGGGTTAGGCTGGGAGAAGTCAGATGTAACGCAGCAAAGGTGTTTACATGAAACTTCAAATTACTCTTCTTTCATTTGCAAGTAACTGTTGTTCCTCATCCCAGGTAAATTTATCCATCAGCAATATCATTAGATGAGTTCATTGTAACCACGAGATTTACAGCTCTCATAAACTGCAGTGTAGGTGGCAGATTAAAATGTTAATGCTTATACATCTCTAATCCTGGCAAATCTTATAAAACAAACGGAGCTGGAGGGAGGCGGATCTCAGAAGAGAGACCTCCAGGGAGAATATAGGATGTGGTATGGAAACAATATCAGGGTCACCGTGTCCGGGAGCCAGGCTTGAAAATATGGTTTGAGGGGCCATTGTTCTGCTGGATGGGTTGTTTTTCAGATGACATGCATAACAGAGGAGTTAATTGCCTAGGGTAATTAAAGAGTTCCTGAGACTTTTTGCAAGGGACTGGGTTGTTAATACTCATATTCTCTCCCCTCCTGCTCTGTTCTGTAGATCCTAAGGGAAGACAAAGTCAAAGAAACATCTCTTGCGCTGAGAGTGGAAGGTGCTGAGTGTTGTGGTGTTGCCTTAGTTCCTGTGGGAACACATTGTCCTGGCCAAACCTCAACTCAGATAATTACACTCTGCTTTCTTAGCATCCACTCGAAGGTGCCATCGAGTATGTTATTTTCCAAATCCAGACTCAAACCACTATTGGGTGTTATAAATAAGCCGCCATGGTCCACGTTAGAGATAGCTGCCTTCTATCTCTCAGCAAAGACTTTCCTTTGTGTCCTCTTTCCAGCCCTCCAGGAATTTAGGGCCACAAAATGATCCGAGGCTGGAACAGCTCTGCTGGGAGGACAGGCTGAGAGAGCTGGGGTGTTCAGATGGAGAAGAGAAGCTCCTTATTGTGGCCTTTCTGTGCTTAAAAGGGGCTGTTAAGAAAGATGGGGACAGACTTTTGAGCAAGACCTGTTGTAATAGGACAAGGGGTGATGGTTTTAAACTAAAGGAGGGAGATTCAGGCCAGACATGAGGAAGAAATTGTTGGCCCTGAGGGTGGTGAAACCTTGGCCCAGGTTGGCCAGAGAGGTGGTGGATGAACCATCCCTGGAGACATCCCAGGCCAGGCTGGACGGGGCTCTGAGCAACCTGAGCTGGTGAAGATGTCCCTGCTCATGGCAGGGGTGGCACAGGGGGAGCTTGGAAGGTCCCTTCAACCCAAACTATCCTGTGATTTCTGAGATTCAGCTACAAAGGGTGAGATTCCTGGTCTCTACCTAACTTGCTAAAAACAAGGTGTCTAGTTTATGCTCGTCACTTTTCCACAGCCAGTGCTGCCTCCTGGGCATCTCCAGTGATTCAGCCCACCTATCTGAGGCACCTATCTTAGGATGGGCTGAATTGCCCTCTGGAGATGCTGATCTTGCTTCACGGTCTCTAGTAGACAGTTAACTTGGCCGAGATGGATAATTTTTAAATGGTCAAAGTTGGGTGAGATGAGTCTCACACTCAAAGATCCTCTGATGAAAGGTGCTAGAGAAATACAATGCTGCATCATCATCACCATCATTGTTATTAATGCAGGGCAAGGGTTAGGGAATTATTCGTGGGAGAAAAGTTACCTCCATGCCTGTGTGTTTGCAGGATCAGACCCAGCTGCACATTTGTGTACATACTTTCTGTATGCAGAAGAGAAAAAAGAATTAAGTGTAGCTCTCGTGCTCTACTTTAGGATGGAAGAAGAGATATCTCATAAAAGAGATGGAAAGAACTGTTAATCCAGCAGTTTTCAGTCTTTTTTGGTTGGTTGATTGGTTTTGGTTTTGCTTTTTTTTTTGTTTTTCCAGACTGGAAAAGGAAATATAGAAGGACAGATCCCCACACAGATAATTTGAGCTGTCTGACAACATGCTTAGATTTTTTTAGGTCTCTTTGTGGACCTCTTAGGAAAAGTCTGGCAATAGACAGACCCTCAGAGATCAAAAGTGGAAGATTCCACTGCAATCAACATTGCAGATGCTCATAATTTCTCAATCACAATATGTTACTTCTTCATCTAGTGTTATACTGCTTAGGCCTAGGCTTGATTATTACTGGGTATTACATAAACAAAAAAAGCCCCTCTAACTTAAAAATATTTTGTGTGATAACCAGTTATTTGATTCATGTTTTCTAGAGCTAAACCTATTGTTTTGCTGACCTATGTTAAGTGGTTTTCAAATTTTCAGCTAAAATATTTGCAACTAAAACATTAATTAAAATGTATATTTTGTAGTTGCTTGAGTTTGGGACAGTTTTAACACCATGCAGGAAAATCACTTCCATCCAGGGGGGGCATTAATTAGTGGAATTATCCTTTTCCATTTAAAATTATGGGGTTTGGCAAGTGTCCTTTTCTTTCCATTCTAAAATTTCTCCATGTTTTATTTTCATTTTGTTAGCAAAACAGAAAAATAATCCTTGCATATGCTAGAATAGTGGTGTTTTTCTGTAAAAAAGAGTACCATTAAATGAATGCAGATTTATTAATGTTTCTGCCTGTCCACCCACCCGGCCTCTGGGCTGGTGGTTCAGTTCTACAGAGGAGTTTTGTAAAGGCAGGGAACTGATGGATGCTATAGAAACGTAAAAGAAGACAAACTAGCTCAACTACATCTCCTATACCTGGTCCCTAGCTCTGGTTGAGATGTTCAGGAGTTTTTAGGCAGTGTCAAATACATGAAGTTCATGCTTGTGAACCTTAGCAGTCCATGGGGGATTGTGGATAGGGCACCTCAGATGGCCTAATTCTAACACTGTAGGATGGTCTAAGGGCTGCCCACTTGCCACATGCAAGCAGCTTCCCTGTGAGCCCTTCTGGTCTGGTACGAGGAGACGTGAAACAACCCTTGCTGGGTTTTCCTTATAGCTTGGCAGGACCTATAAATACTTCTCAAGCAACATTTTTCAGTATCTTTGTCTCGTAATACCAAGGGTGCTTTCTGAGTGTTCACCTTTTTAGACATGCAGCTTTGGACAGTTTGTCCCCTTCATAGTGTGTCTGAGACTCATCTTCAAAGAGTTAGATGTGGCACCATTATGGGGTGGTGAGAAAAGACAATGAGACAATGGGGAGCTGAACAGATTCTGAGAAAGGATTTGGAGGAGGTGTGAAATCCTCCAATTAGGGGATCTCATGCAAGAAAACCTAGGGTATCTTCAAGCCAGCACAAATTCCCTTTATTACAAGCAGATGGACATCTTTTGGCTTAACTTCTGCACCAGGACTGGCTGCCAACTCGCATCTGCATGAAACAAAAGTTACTACCGTTGTTCAGTTCTCAATATTCAATGGGGACTTAAGTGCTCTCTGGGTCTTATAGCAGCTCATTAGACAAGTTACACTCTTGCTGTACAGCATTAATAAATGCAGTTATTTCACCTGGGTCAGGACCCCAGAAGGATGTCTGCTGAGGAAGCTCTTGGCAGCACTTGGAGCCAGCAAAAGGCCTCTCCAAGATGAACAGTGAAATAAAGCTCCTACAGAGTTCAAGAATAATTGAATTCAGGAAGAAGCACGCAGGTGTACACGCCTCTACATACTGCTACTGATGTGTCAAGGACTTTTGACAGCCATACTGAGCAGGTAGCGACCTTGAAAAGTCAGTAGAGTTGTGCTGTACAGCAAGGTTATCCAGAACTGTAGCCTTATTTTCTGAAAAAGCTATGAGCATATATTTCCTGCATATTTCTTCCTCATAAACTGGCCGGGTGTCCATTCCAAGAGGGAGGGTACACGTAATTTATTAAGAAGGTGGCCAGGTACGTATTTACAATGGCTCTGCTGAAGGAGCAGATAGATTGAGATAAGGGAAATGAAGAGCTCTCTAGGTGTGTTGGCAAAGAAAAATGCTCACTGAAGGTAGAATTAAACACTTCAGGGCATGCAAGGCTTAAAGATAAGCCAAGAACTTTGGCTGTGGACATACAGAATAGTGTTTTCATGGCTCCTCCAGAGATAATGGGAAGAAAAAGCTAATTGGTCTGAAAAAAACATCTCTTTGACCCTTTTCTTTGGTTCAGACTTGAGCAGTACCTGTTCTGGGGATGAGTGTGTTTGTGAACTTGAGTGTTTCATTAATTGTCCAGTGGAAAATAAGAGGTTGTTGTCAATACATCCAGGAAGTGTTGATGCTTAAGAAATTTGAAAGTGATGCCTGGTTAGACCACAATAGACGACACGTGGCCCGTTTCTCAACACCACATTTTCAAAATTACCCACATGCAGAAGACAGTTTAGAAGCAGATGGTAGGAGAGTGGAAAAATGCAAAAGGCAGGTTTAATCATCGGAAACAGTGTGGAAAAATGAATGATGGGAGCTACTAGAGAGTTGAGTAACACTGAAATAAGATTCTGATCTTTATAAACTTTCCCAATCTTTTCTAAAGGTTTTGGGTTGTTGTTGATTTTTGAGGGGAAGAGGAGGAAGGTTCATAAGGTTCATACCTCATGATCAACAAGAATGACAGGATGCTGAAATAACTTGGTCCTCCTAAAGATAAATTTACTTTAGAGAGAGGGAGAAAGCGTTTATACCCAGAAGCTGGAAGCCAAGTAGAGACCAAAAGAGAGTGGTCTGATATATGTTGTCACACTCCAGAGCCTTCAAGGGAGCTAGGAAGAAGTACTTCGAGGCATTTAACGGCAGAGATGCTGTTCATAGAGACATGTTTTGAGATTCCACCCTGTATCTTCAGCTGAAAGTCAAGTGACTACACACTCCTCCATGAAATGCCAAATTTGCATTACACTGCCTCAGCACCTGATGACGCCTTGAGAACATGACTCTTGCTGGAGATTGTCTTTTGCAGATATAAACTTTCCAGACTGTAACATCAAAGCAAGGTGTGACTGTTTCCCTACTGTATTGAGAAGGGAGCAGTGTGAAAAGCAATTAAAAGTATTTCTACATGTTTTTATTTTTTTTATCTTAGATGATCTTCCCAGCAACGGAAACGAACAGTTGAGGGCATCAACCTATAAGCTTCTCTTCCTATGACCGATGTTTTTGTTCTACCACTGTAGTAACCACCAAAACACACAGAGACAGGAATGAGTTTGGTGGTTCACATAAATTAAAGTTTATGAAACTTGAATCCTAAAACTTAATCCAGGTCCTACTGAAATAGCACAAGGAAGTCCTCCTGGCTTCACAACATTATGGATGGACCCTGCAGCAGGTTGATTCAGTCTCAGTGGATACTTTGTCCTTGGTGGGAACTGAACAGGGCACTTTTGAATGTTTTGGGGAGGATGTTGGTGACTCTAGTTGTTGGAACAAACTCTACAGATGCTTCCGTTAAAGGTAACTTTAGACACTGTAAGGTGGCTATATCCTGGACTCTCTGTATACTCAATGACTGAAGGATGAGTCAGGGCAACTTAGTGCTCTTCTCTGGAGGCTTCAGTGAAGGTATCTATCTCTCCCTATTGTTTACAGAGATCATCTAGCCCCCATGCCTTAAGCTGGAATCTGTGAATACCTCCTAGATCCCAGTACTCAGGCAGTCGAATGGGCTGAGATTTGGAGACATGGTACCCAAAGACTCTGCATTGCCAACAAGGCCACAGAGGCAACATACTCAAGTCCTCTGAAGCCTAAAAGAGTGTTTCAGGAGCTGTGTTTAGTCCAGAAACTGTGATCCAGTGTTTTTATACAGCTTAGCAATGAAACAAAAGCATACACAGAGCAAACACTCTTTGGTTTGGTGTGGGCTCCATTTCACAGGTGCTTTTCTGCCACTGGTTGTTCCCTGAATTAATCTTAAACTCAAGCGAACCCACATCAAGCCACTTGGATAGGCAAAGCAAATTAACGGGGTCCTTTCCTTGGTCTTCTCCTGTGGGTTTCTGCAGGAACTTGTCTCCTTCCTACAGCTGACCTCTTTGCATGTCCTTCAACACAGCACTTTGCTTTCCTGGGTGGGACTTTTTCCAGGAATTTAGCTATCCCTGTTGTTAGATATCATAACATGATTCATCTGGAGAGTTTTGCAGTGCAGACATATCCCACTCAACCAGTCAACCAAAGAGATAGGCTGTCTTGATAGTCTAGCCAATACAGTCAATGGAGGCAAGGCCATGATTCACTTCACCCCAAAGCAGATATCTAAAACAGAGAAGATGAATCGTACCTTGAAGTGCCTGTTTCTCTCCACTGACTGATTACAAAAGCAGACTGGGGTGAATAGATCAGCTGGAGATGTCCATGTTGCAGACATCAGAAGGTGGACGAGATGAACACAGTTACTGGTCAATATGAGCTGTATTCTTCCCTCTTTTAATACCGTGAAAAAAGAGGAACTTCATGCTATTTCTCTCATCTTCCCTCATCAGAGTAGGATCAATTGTCCTCTATGTTAAGTGAGATTGATCCCCCAAAGGTGGAGCTGAGGTGGAAAGGAGGCATCTGAATTTGGGAAATCAGCTGAAAATCCTTTGCTTTCCCAGGTACCTCTCATCTTGTCTATCTAAATTTCATTTACTGGGGGACAGGGCACATTTTTGGCTGAGCTGATTGACTTGGTTCTGGACTCCTACCAGAGTCATTTGGAGGTCCCTATGCCTCATTTGCCTAGAAAGGACTGATATATAAAGCCTAGTCTATGCACACTTAGCAAAGCCACTGAGTTCAGCCTAAAATCCCCTGGTACCTGCCCATCTGAATGTCCAACTCTTTTCACTTCTGTCCCCTCTTGATCAGGTACCCACCAGGAAGGGAGATAATTGACCGCAATTAGCCTTGTCCAATAAAAAGGACAGACATTTTAAAACAGTTTTTATCCTAGCCCAGAGACGACCACATAGCAAAAATGAATGTAAACAGGAATACACACTGCCCAGGCAGGCTTCTGTTTGTCATTAATTCTGAGCAGAAAAGACAATCAAGAGATTTAATTAGAAGAAAAGGAAATTGTACTCCAAAAATCCCTTCAGTTTTAGTAATCAAGGTTATTATTAGAAACACTAGTAAAAACACTTTAAAAATCCATATAATTAGCTGCATATCTGCTGATCTCTCTGCATAGCTGGTTTGTTTGTCTCTAAGGCTTCAACCAACCTAATGGTTCATGGACGCTCCTTTCAACAGACTTCCATTTGGCTGAGCACAGAATTTGCACTCAAGTTTTGCTGATTTTTTTGTTGTTGTTTTTTGGGTTTGGGGTGGTTTTTTGTTTTTGTTCTTTTAGTTTTTGTTTTGTTTGGTTTGTTTTGTATTAATTTCACTCTTCTCGCTTCAACCAAAGCAACGTACAGATTGATGATCAAAGCAGGCTCTCCATATCCTTGTGAGGGTACAGCAAAGCTGGTATCGTTTTGTGAAAATACAGCTCTACTTTTGAAAATTCCCAAATTGAAACTGGTGTGAAAGTAAAGTGAAAATGTGTTAAACTAATAACCACAAGGACGCTGGCAGCCATTTTAATAACTTATTTTTAGAGCATTTGAACCGGATTAGAAAGCCCTAGTATTCAGCTTTGCAGAGCACATATCTGGATTAATTAGGTGTGGAAATGCTTTGCTAAAGAGTAGAAAATCTTTTCTAGACCGTACTTTCAAGGAATTTACCATTATGCCAGTCCTGGCTCCAAACTTGTATGTACCTATGCATGAGTATTTCTAGTAACATGAGTGCAGCTGTTCACGCAGTGGAATAGCATTGATGTAGGATCCAATTAACCCATATTAAGCCATAGGAGTGTTTTTCCCTAGGTTGTTTCTATTCCAGCAGGGCTATGTTTCCATTCCCTTTCCTCTACAGCACAGGAAATACAACTGCTTACAAAAGCATCATGGGGTGGTGTGTTTTGGTAGGACTCCTGCAGCATTTAGCTCAGAATTTGATTTTTTTTAAGTTCTCAAGGCCCAAGCTACTTGAGACTTTAGGGTCGGTTTCAGTGCACAGAAGTTACCTGGAAAAAATGAAATGTATAAGGCACACTGTTGAATTGTATGATGGCTATCAATTTTTAATGTTCCCCTTCCAAATGCTTGGAGTATGGTTTCGTCTACTGTTGGTGTTATTACTTTGTGTAGCTCTGAAAGTGCTTTTGACTCTCTAATCCCTGGGATTCATCAGCTACTGAAACTTCCTATAAAACCTACCTTTTCTTGTACAAGTGTGCTTGGTTTTCAAAGAAAGAAATGTGGTTTTGACCCTCTGGTTGCAAAGCAAACTAGCTGTATGAGCTGAGCCTCTTTGGGAAGAAGCAGCACAGTGATGGGTTAATGTTTTGAGAGGATGAAGAAATGGGAGGATAAGGGCAGAGTTGCTTGCCTTGTTGGGCCAGTAGGGAACTCAGGAGAGTTGATGTTGTTTTGGGGAGGGATGACTGTGGAAAGGATGTTTTCTGGAGAGGAGAATGCAGAGGAACCAAAGATGTTGATTTTCTGTCCCCATTCTTGTGAACCAAGCACAAAGGTAAAAGCCAGACTGACAGCATCTCTTTTTCCTTGTGTTTCTTTTCTCCCAGGTCCTTGGCAATCGGTCACCAGTATTCCTCGCTGGGGACTCAGCCCATCCTCTGCGGGAGCATCCCAGGACTCGTACCCAAGCAGCTACGCTTCTGTCGGAACTATGTGGAGATCATGCCCAGCGTGGCAGAAGGGGTAAAGATTGGAATCCAGGAATGCCAACACCAGTTTCGAGGGAGGAGGTGGAACTGCACGACCGTCAATGACAGCTTAGCCATTTTTGGGCCTGTGCTAGATAAAGGTGAGTGCTATGGATTTGGTGACAGCAGCATCCATAGTGGAACAGGAGCAGAGATCTTGAGAAATCTACTGTGGACTCATTTGCTTGTGATAAAGTGTCATGTAGAATGGGCTGCTGGAGACAGGACTTCATCTTGATAAAGGAGACGTGTGACAAAGGCAGGGAAAGTTTCGTTGACCCAGGACCCCATCCAAGTAGTTTCAACTTGACTCAGAGCGTCTTTTGTAGAGAAAAGAGGATTATTAAGCTTTCCCATGGGGATAGCTAGTAAGTGTGTGCCACCACAATGCAAGGAGGGTGGTTATCCACCATCTCCATTGTACAAACAACATCCAGTCAGAGGTAACAACTATTTCAATCCCAAAGCTCTACTGAGAGGGTACAGGTGATGCATAGAACCAAGAAGTGCCCCATTTCTGAGTGCGTAGAGAGTGGGGTCATCTCTGACCCTGCTTGGAGCAGGAGGTTGGACTAGAGACCTCTCAGGGCCCATCCCATGAATTATCCTACGATCCTATGCCCCTTGCAAGGATTATTGTGTTTTCAGTGGTCAAGATGGATGTCCGGCTTCTTTTCTGAGGCTGTGGCATTTCATGCCGCATTTTCAGCTCTCTCAATAATTGCAGAGGTGAATTGATGGGCTGTTGGCCGGACTTATCAGATACGATCAGTTTTGATACCACAATGGGATAAAATGAATATCAAAGGTCTGAGGAAATCACCATCAGTTAATGGTTCTGCTTTCATTGGTTATGAACGTGGCAAATTCAGACAGAGTGCTAATTCAGGCAACTAATTCTAACACTTCACTCATCAATATAAGTGGGAGATTTTAGATATGTTTTGCCCTAAGTTGTTGAATGCAGTGGGATTTAAGCACTTGGCGTGGTCTGAGTATCTGGTCTTTTCCCCTCTAAATTGGCCTCAGCCTATTTTAGCCCATAGAACTGTTTTATCCTTCTTCGCCATCACAGTATGGCTTTTAAAGACCAGTCTGCTTCTGCTGGTGTCAGTAAGTCTGGGTTGAGCTCTGCCTTTCCCTTTAGCACCAAGGGGTTCATCCAAGGGACAGACTTGCTTTGCATTTGAATCCTGCCCAGGTGGTGAGTCCAGGTGCCCTGTCCAGATCTGTGGAAGAACATGTCTGCTTTCTCTTAGGACAGCACTAGCAGAAACGAAAGGCTTGGATATCCTCTTTCTCCCTTCCTTCCTTCCTTCCTTCCTTCCTTCCTTCCTTCCTTCCTTCCTTCCTTCCTTCCTTCCTTCCTCCCTTCCTCCCTTCCTCCCTTCCTCCCTTCCTCCCTCCCTCCCTCCCTCCCTCCCTCCCTCCCTCCCTTCCTCCCTTCCTCTCTTCCTCCCTCCCTTCCTCCCTCCCTTCCTTCCTCCCTTCCTCCCTTCCTCCCTCCTTCCCTCCCTCCTTCCCTCCTCCCTTCCTTCCTTCCTTCCTTCCTTCCTTCCTTCCTTCCTTCCTTCCTTCCTTCCTTCCTTCCTTCCTTCCTTCCTTCCTTCCTTCCTTCCTTCCTTCCTTCCTTCCTTCCTCCTTCCCTTTCTTTTTTCCTCTTTCTCTCTTTCTTTCTTTTCTCCTTCCTTCCTTCCTTCCTTGCTTCCTTCCTTTTTTTGGTTTCACAGAAGGAAAACAGTTGCAGGTTCCTGACAGTCTGAGAGTTGGAATTACTTTGCCTGGAATAGTGGGGTAGCATCATTTGAGCTTGTAGGAGGAGATTAGGGAGCACCTGGGATAGTTTCAGGGAATGTCCTGACCCAGCATGTGTAGGTGATCTACACTCACCTTGAGGCTCATTCTTCCAGTGCTTGCCATCTGGAGATAGGGGTGTTTTTGTTACTCAGAGGGTACTTGGGCATTACTTCTTGGATGAATTTTGAAAAACGCAGCAGCCTAAGGAGAGCAAAGCCTTGATTTGTATCATGGTGCGGCCTCCACCAGCCAGAACCCAGAAGGACAACAGGTGGATTCAGCTGGTGGGGTTACCCCATTAGAGCTGGGGAGCCAAGACACCATATTAATGCTGGTGTCACTGTTCAGGCTTAGTGGTGAGAGATCATCCCAAAATAATTACATTTGTAAGATCTACAGCATGGTAACTTAAGCCCATATCAAAGTATCATACCACAATATTCTGTACGCAATTAAAACACCCATTCTGGGTATGTCACTCTAGGGTGACTATAGCAGTTGAACTAGGCCAGCACAGCCAAGCTGAATATCTTTCTCACAGACACAAGCTCAACATGACTTGCCCACGATCATTCACTGAACACAGGCAGTAAGTGAACCAGATAACCCAATACCTTGATGTCATCACGAGGCTGGATGTCTGCAAGGACACATCGAATTACAGAATAGTTTGGGTTGAAAGGGATCTTCAAAGCTCCCCCAGTGCCACTCCTGCCATGAGCAGGGACATCTTCACCAGCTCAGGTTGCTCAGAGCCTCATCCAGCCTGGTCTGGGATGTCTCCAGGGATGGGGCATCCACCACCAATCTGGAAAACCTGGGTCAGTGTTTTACCACAGATGCTCTCGGATTAGACACTCCAAATCTCCTATAGCAATTACACCCCATGCAGGAGGAAAACGATCCTCACCTCCTCGCTGACCGAAGGAGCCCCAATCCCACATGCCCCCAAAACTCTCTTATCTCACAACATTCTCAACACGAAGCGTCTGTCCCTGCTTGAGACTGCAGGATTTCAGTAGCCGGGCTCAGGGAGGGAAGGAAGGCTGGGACGATTTCATAACTGAAGAATGTTGTTCCTTGAGGGAGAATCAAACCACCCTTTAGTTTTGCTTCACCTACAGCAGGAGGGGGGGAGAAAAAAAAACAGCTCAGTCACATTCTTGTGCGGCAGATGCCCCAGGGTAGGAACATATTTGAGTTCCTACCCAGAAAGAGAGACGGAGAAAAGGAGAGAAAGCAAGCAAGCAAGCAAGCAAGCAAAACTTTGCAGCTTGAATTTTAAGTTGCTTTAGGATCTAACTGCAGGTTCTCATCCGAGTCAATAAGAACCCATCCTCCTTCAGCACAAACTGGAATAGTCACTAAAGCAACTCCCTTTTGCCTTACAAGACTATCTGAAATTCTTTCATTGAAAAGGACTGATTTTATGCCTTCAGGAAATACTTTCTAGGCCCAAATCTCACCGAGGTTGCCTCAGTGTCTGGGCTGCCCTTGCTGCTCTGCTATCTCATTACTAATTCAGGGCCAGGCTTGAGCTGTGATTCAGCGGTGCCAAACTGCCACCAGACTTTGGTCCCATTAAGAGCCATATTCTGATATCTCATCCAAAACCAGACATTTTTTTTTCCCCATCAGCCTGTTTATGGAAAGATATCCCACATGTTTTAGCAACAACTATATTTATGGTTTTGGTTCTGTTTTTTTCTGGGGTTTTTTGTTTGTTTTTGGTTTTTTGTGTTTTACATTTCCATAGCCAGGCCTAATGAAACACATATTAAACAGTGATTATATTCATGAGCCCAGCTACAAGGGAATGGCAATGTTCAGGGGAACCATATCTGCTGCTATTTGGGGTCAACCCTTGACAGGATTGACCCTATGTCCCTCTAGCTCTTCATAAGTCCCCATCCCATCCAGCTATTCAATTACTCAGTTTTGCCTGTCCTTGGCTGTGAAGTTCCTTATTCAAAAGGAACTGTGGTGTTCAAAAGGATTCAAAGGATTCAAAAGGCTGTGATGTTCCTTATTCAAAAGGAACAGTCCCCTTACTCACTGTGTTGTGTTACCTGCATGGGGAACGATTCAGGTATTAACAGGAGGTGAAATTTCTACGGGGCTGTTGGAAGAGGATTTTTCTCCTCCTTTGTGTCTTGGGAGTGTAAAAGCATCTGTGCAGCTCCATGGAGAAACATTCAGATAGGTGCCACTGTCGAGTCTTTCTTGCCAAGGGCTGGGTGGTACAGGTGGCTCAGGTACCCTAAACTATTGGGAGTGCAAAGAAGAGGATACATATATAGGAAAAGTATTGAGCCTGATCTTTCCCCCCTGTCTAAACCTACTTACTTGTCTACCAATCATATATTAGAGACTACAGTTCATGTAATTTCTCAGAGGTTCAAATCTCAATTACTGGACAGAGGACAGAACACGCCACTTGAACTTTTCCAAGGCAGTAAGTTCTAGAGGAAAAAAATTCTTCTCACTTGTTTCATTAGGACTGATATGGGCACTTCACCTGCATCGTGTGAAGCAGTGGAGCAGAACATGGCCATAGCTACAAGACCTTAAGCGATCGCCTTAGCCACAGCTCATGACCAGCCACTTACCTTAGAGGTTTGACAGTTTTTAAGGCAGTTTCCACATCTTTCAGTTTTCCAAGGACAAGGGAAGATTTATGAGTTGCCTTTAAAAATATACAGGATAAAACTTTGGAGGATGTAGTAGAGGGACATACCATTGCTAGCAACAGAAAATGAACTCTCCAGCCTAATGGGCATTTTCCATCTCAAGTGCTATTTACTGAAAACTGTGTCCTTCACCCTGCTTTTAATATTTAGGGACTGAAGACACTGTTCATGTTTTAAGTTGTGGGGCATTTTCTAGTCTCTCAACACCATGCAAGCTCTCTTTGAAACTCTTCTGGGCAGAAATATGAACTGACCTCAAGAGAAGCAATACAATACTAGCTTATCATGGCCCTTTCTCTTTAAAGGACCTCAGCACATAATTAAGTCAAAATAAAAGTTTCCTCCCTCTCCTCCCCCCCCATTCAATAAAAGTAAATTACCTCAAACTATTTAAGCCCCCAGTTCGTTTAAATTTTAAAAGGGAGCCCTTGTCTATCTATTTCTTTCACTCACTCCCACCTCCTTCTGCTAAAGACTGGCTGGGGCTTTAAACCTGCCAGCTGGACTGAGAAATGGTTAATAGTTATTGTGGAGGAGCAGCTTTTAATGAACTATTGAAGAATGATACATTGATGGAGTAATGGGAGTTTAAGTCGCTCTGTAATGAAACAGGTTCTCAGCGCGGACCCATTGTGGTGTAAATACGGCACGTCTCTCCCACTGTTTGGTCAGGACTAAATAGCAGAGGCCAGAGGGGGGTCAGCTTATGGGGTCTCCGCTTTAGTTAATCAATCTGATTGGATTAGGGTCACTGCGATCCCTAATAATGTCAAAGGTGATGCCAAACTGGATTAAATGCTTTGTTGGAGAGGGCTCAGATTCTTTCAGCTTTCGCCGACGGGGCTTGTTTATTAGAGTTTAACACTCGTGCGACCTTGGGAAGCCACCACTGTCCCTTTTTGTATGTCGGGGAGTTTGCGAGGGGGTTTGAACGAGCCGGGGCGGGTGCGCGAGCGTCCCGTTGCTTTGTCGAGTGTCTGCGCCCGTCGGATGTGTCCTCTGAGGACATATATCAAATTGCCCACTGGACAAATGAGGGCCTAATGGGTGATGCAGAGGCTGGGAGGCATAAGTTCATTCCGGAAACAATTGTTGGTCATCGACCCTGCTAGAAGGCAAATGGTAAGAGTCACAAAAGCTGCATAGTGACCACTGTTCATGTCCCCCTGGGTTAACCCTGTTCCTGTCCAGCAAAGGGATGTTCTTTTTGATACAGCTTCTGTTTGTGCAGTTACCAGAACGAGCATGGAATGAAATAGGGAGTATGGAAAACCACTTGATTGCTTCATTATTAAACTGGGTAGATGTCTCGCCTTCCAGAACTTCTAGTTCAAATCAAGGTGGATGGGATGGGATGGGATGGGATGGGATGGGATGGGATGGGATGGGATGCGATGCGATGCGATGCGATGCGATGGGGTGGTATCTATCTCCCTATCATATTATCCAGGGAAACCATGAATTACTATTATCTTCACTCCTGATGTTCCTGTAGATGACACAGTGTTATAGACAAAGTAGAATGTCCCTCAGAAAATTATACCAAATAATCTCTTTGAAGGGCACTTGTCAATGGAAAGGGACAGGAATAATAGTGTGTTATTGGTAGAGATATGAGGTCTCTGGATCTCAAATGCTTCTGCCCTTCCCACAGTAGAGAACACACTGCATGTTTACAGCCTGCCAGGTCTGTCAGATTATCCAAGCAGACTTCTTGCATGATGCAGACAGTAGAATTTCCCCTAAAGACTTCTGGAATTAAACCAAAATCTGAATTTGGCTATGGCATCTCTTCCCAAACGACATCTTGCCTTGACACCAGGAGTTAGACAACCTATCTACGTCTCCTTTTATCAACCTCTTCATTTCTAATGGAACACCACTCTGCTGTTGAAAACTGGCCACTATATTTTCCTTTTCTAGGTTCCGAATAACTCTTCTAGAACAAAACATCTTCTTTGCTACTCTTACTTCATAAAAAGTTAAAATCGAGGCCTGCAGAAGAGCAGTAGGTCAGCAAAAGTTTGGGTCCATTATGTCAGACAGCGAGACAGGTCAAGGGAGTTCCATTTGACGCTGGGGTCCTCTGGGCGATGATTCATCTGCTGTATTCTAGACAGTTAGTATTAAATTATTCACACCCTGAAGTTTCTACATCTCTCCATCAATCACTGAGGGAATCCAGGGAGACCGGCTCTTGATGAGAAGACTCCCGCTCCCTGGGACCACATGAAGGGCAGTGCAGGCATTTGTCTAGCTCATGAGAGATGTGTGATTCAAGTCACATCCAGTTTCATACTGGATGCTGGGCACTGTTACCTTTGCAGCTAGGCTTGTTTCGGACTAGGTTTATTTTACAGCTATGTTTATTTTGGAGTCTAGACATTCTAGGGATAAACTCCATGTCTTGTCTGTCTCAAGAAAGCCAAAATGTAGTTGTGTTCATGGGCTGACTCTTTTGTCTCTGTTGCTACTGTGGATGAGAAACGTCATCTTGTGTCTAGCAAAATCCACGTGAGGTTTTTTCTCTGGGTTTAGCAAGAGTGGAACAAGACTTTTAAATTCAGTTATAATACCTCGGAGACACAAGTCTTCTCCCTATTTTTTTTCTTGCTGTGTCGTAACAATATTGCTCCCTAGGCTCTCTGATAGGCCTGATCTCATCTACCAAAGTCAGATGTAGAAGTCTGAGCTAGTCACCCCAGGCTCCCTTTGCAGTCAGTGGAGAGTAATCGGCATCTCCAGAGAGCAATTCATCTGACCTATCTTAGACACCTATCTCAGGATAACATGAATCATACCAAGATGTTTATTTCTCTCCATTGACTATAGAGGGAGCCTAGGGCTACAGGTTCAAACTTCCATGTCCACTTCCCAGAGGCCCATTTTGGGGGCAAATATACCCACCCCTCATCTTTCTTCTGTTAGAAACCTGTCCTGAAATTCAGCTTCTGGATCATTTAACCATTTAACTAAAGCAAGAACATGGCACTGAAAAGGATCTCCTGGAACACTGAATCCAGGCAGTCCCTTGTTATTTCAGGCATAATACCATCTCATAATGTCTTGCATGATTTAAAATGAAGATGATTAGCAGACCTCGTAATATTTTTCCTGATGGCATTCTGGCATCTCAGTTGTCTCTGTGCCAAATGCTTTCCCCCCCCTTTTCCTTGCTCTAGATCAGACTTCTCCACTTCTGCAATAAAGTAAGGCATGAGCAGAAAGCCACAAGATACTGATCCATCCAGGAGGTTAGTTACATGTAGGAGGTACTCTCTGCTCTCTCATGAAACTCTTCCCAAGAGGATCTGATTTCCAACCACACCCCGTCTACCTCTCCGCTAATGGCAATTTGGGCAGCTGCCCTGGTATCAACAACGGAGATCTACAAACTCTACCCTGTAACTATGGGGAAGGAAACTGGAAGGATCAGGACTGAAAATGTGAGTATGCAAGCTCCGCTCAGCCGTCAAGATGCATAAATACTGTAGGACAGAGATTTGCCAGTGCTGCTGGGAAGAAAATTGGCAGATCCTGGCTCAAGACAGAAGCATCGGTTGTGTTTAGTGTCAGTGTGAACTGTTCTTGGAGCCAGTGATGAGACATAAGTGCCTGTACATCGCTGTGGTGCCTGAGTCCACATTCCAGCCCACAGGTACAGAACAGCCCATATTCACTGTCACAGTATTTCTGAGCTGTTTTTTATGTAGGTAATTCAGCCCGGCAGCAGCATCAGGGAGGAAATGCAGTTTGGGGAGATCTAGATGAGCCGTAGACACGTCTCTGGTTTGTAGTGCTGGGAGATCAGCAGCATTCATGGGGCCTTGGCAAGAGCACAATTGTGATGGCAGCAAACAGAGATGCTGAGGAAACTCACCGAGGTGTTAGTCCCTCAGGCTGTGGGACCAGGACACCTGTGAGGTGGTAGAGGAGCTCCTTCTCTTACTGGTGGGGCTGCTGGTAGGGCCAGGTCGCAGTCATAGAATCGTAGAATTATAGAATCATTTTGGTTGGAAGAGATCCTCAAGATCATTGAGTCCAGCCATTAACCTCACACTGACACTAACCCACGTCCCTGAGAATCTCATCTATGTGTCTTTTAAACACCTCCAGGGATGGTGACTCCACCACTGCCCTGGGCAGCCTGTTCCAATGTCTGACAACCCTTTTTGGGAAGAAATTTTTCCCAATATCCAATCTAAACCTCCCCTGGTGCAACTTGAGGCCACTTCTTCTTGTCCTACCCCTTGCTACTTGGGAAAGTAGGGGTCAGTTCATCTTCTTGTCACTTCAGAGATGTTCAAGGGCAAACACTGGGCAGTTCTCTGATACAGTGGGATAGCAGTCAGAAGATTATGGTTAGCATCACATCTGGCTGTATTTGCCTCTCCATCCTCCGTGCAGCCAGGTGAGTCAGCTGGAGGCTGTACCTGGCCTGGGTTTGGTGGGCTTATGTGTGACCTAGGCTTTTTAGCAAGAGACCCTGATGTCATCACCTCTCCACCTCAAAAAGTGATCCCAGGATAAAGATCTGACTCTTGTGCATCTGTACGGTTCTCTGGAAATGACACAGCCCATATAAACAGCTGTAAACAGCCAACACCCAGACACGGGCTGCAAACCCGGGAGAGCCGCGATGGTGAAAAGGAAATGGCAGCAATGCCAAGAGCTGATCCTATTTACTTTCTATGCTCCCTCTCCCTCCCACTGCACCAACCCTCATCTGTCAGCCCTGACATGGAGATTTTCTTTTTCTGTTGTTTTGTTTTTGTTTTTTTTTTGGCGACTAAAACATTAGACGGGGGATCAGGGAGGGAAGAAGGAACAAGACAGCCTGTGGCTACAAAACCGGTGGCGTCTCTCTCCCGGTGGCGGGAGGCACTGGAAACTTCTGCCTCGGGCAGCATGCACAATGCGACGGGTTGGCAGGGAGTGGGGCTGAGCAGAGTTATAGATTTATTTCCTTCCCCCGCTCCCCTCCCTTTCCTCCCCTTTCCCTGCTGGGTACATTGCATTCCCCAACTGGGCTCAGGCTGGTTGCAACAAGGAGCTCCCTCTGCCGCATCCCAGAGTGCCAAGTCCAAGCGTGGGAGCTAGTCCTAGACAAAAGGCAACAGTAGAGGGAGCTGATTAGCATCCCTTTGTCCCAGGAGAATCCCAGCCCCAAATGGGCCCTCGGTGCACAATGGGGTGGCACAAACACACACACACGCATGGACGGGAGCCAGGGAGGGAAATGGGGACAGCAGAGGCTTGGTTGCCTTCATCTTGCGGGGGGACGGAGGACACGGTGGGTTTCACCCTTAAGGACCACTTTGGGATGTCTCTGGAGATGGGGTTCACTGTCCTTAGGTCCGCAAGGGTGACTTTTGCGGGTTGAGGTGGTAGATGTATCTGCCCGCGCTCCTGTGCATCAAACAGCCAAAACAAGCAAAGTCGTCTGACAAAGAGGGATCCAAGCCCGTGAATGTGGCTTTTCTTCCCTGTGAGATGTGTTATGAGCTGGCAGTGCTGAATAGACGCTGGGATTTTAAGGCCAGAAGGGGCTGTGGGATCATCTGGTTGGATTCCTGTATAAAAAGCAGAGAATTTCCTCCCATCCCTCCTCCCTGAGCAGATACATTAGGGCAGCAAGGGCTAAAACAGGGCACATAAATATGCCCTTCGTGCCTTCTTTTTTGTAGAGGGGTTGGACTAGATGACCTTTGAAGGTCCCTTCCAACCCAAACTATTCTGTGATTCTGTGTGCTTGCATGGGAGGGGAACGGGGCTGTCTCATGCAGAGAAGATGGGGCAGACAGCCAAGGCATGCTTTGGCAGGAGATAGTCCCCTGCATGTTCCCTGTGAAGGTCTGATGCAGGAGAAAGCATGAGCCTCAATGGATCAACTACTCTCATTCCTTGCTCCCTCATCTTTCAGGGAGCACATCCTTCGAAGGAAGGGCTCATGATCCGAGAAGATCCATAGGGTTAACAAGGAGGCAGAGGTCGGCTGCTGGGAAGAGGGAAGGGTTCAAAAGGATTGCTAAGACTCTTTGGGTTTGTGTTGCGCATGTGAGCAATGTGGTCATAGCAGTGATTAAGGCACAGTTGACTTAAGACTGAGCACTGAAGACAAAGCAGGAGTGAGGGGAAAGCCAGATTTTGAGAGGCTCTAAAGTCTTGGGGCGTGCAAAGTCACAGGATCAGAGTTTCATGGGAGTCAGCACCCAGTTGTAGTAGGCAGGGCCTTCCACCACTCAAGGGTAAGCAGAGGTGCTGCACGAAAGCATCATTTTTTGGAATAGACAGCATGAGATGGGTGAAGCCGAGGTAGCTGAGGACTGTGTGAAGTAGACCCCAAGACATTAAGCAGGGAAGTGCATGATGTGTTGTCTCCTGCTCACCTTCAACGTGCTCTCATGGGTCACTGAGATGGTTCCAGAAAGTGTTGCCTACAGCAGATGGGCCCATAAAAGAAGGTTATAGATATGTCACAGCATAGATATGCTTTATGGAAGGACTTGAAGGAAACTGCCGTGGTTTTGTTTTGCTTTGGGAAGGATTTTTTAGGAAGTAGAAGATGTCATGGTGAACCTCAGGGAGGGACTGGAGCTAAAACCTGACAGCAAAGCACAGACGGATCCTGGGAAACACAGAGCTTGGCTTGAGGTGGAACTCAAGACTGGGTGCAGGTCATGGGCAGAGGAATGGAGAGTGTCTTTTGTTTTTCATTTCAGCTTGACTTGTCTCACCCTTCCTAGAGAAGAAAACTAATTTACAAAGCATATGTGTTATTTGGCTGGTTTCTCCAGACCCAGCCTGGATCAGTGATGGGTAGCAAGGCAGAAAAGAGAGGTTCTGGTTCTGGTTCTGGTTCTGGTCCTGGCTGTGCTTTTGGCTGTGGCAGAGACAGTGGAGCACGTCCTCCTTCCTCTACATCTCCACTTATGACTGAGTGCACCACAGCAACAACTGGATACTTCAAAGAGAGCGATACCAAAGTAGGTCATACGTAGGGCCCTGCAGCTCTTGCAACATAATTTAGGTAGTTTTATTGGCCTACTTAGGTCTGTTGCTCTCAGTTTTGATCAACAGGGCAGTAATGCTTCATGAAGCGCTTCCTGTTAGGCTTCATTGACTAAGCATCTGGCACCATCTTCTCTCCATTATTTCCAGGTGCTAAATCGCATTAAATGATAGCTAATAATTATGGTTTATCCTTTCCTAATCATGCTACTTTCCCAGGGAAGCTGTTGCCACAGGGATGTTGTGGGAGTGTGAATGGGTGGGGAGGGCACAAGGAGATATTTCGGTTCACCCGGAGCCGTAAAAAAGTTGGAGACCCCTTAGGCTAGGCACACAGGATCCAGCCTAGGAGATATTATATCTCGTCAAGTGTATTTATTTATTTTCTGGGCCACTTTTCCATCAGAAAAGGCAACTGCATCAAAATGGAGATGTTTTACAGGACCTCATCAATTTCAAAGCGAAAATGAACAGCTTTTGATTTCTTGTTTTGTTTTTAATTTCAGATAGTTTAATTTCAGTTCTTGAAAAGAAGACATTTTACTTACTTTCACTTCAAATGAGATCTTATGTCAAAATAGAAAGACATGAAACTATCAAAAGAGCACACTGCTGTACCTTGATATTTTTATAGACTATTATAGTGTTTTGATATTATTGAAGCTGAACGATTTTATCTTCTCAAGCAAAAAATATCCGAAATTTTTCTATCTGATTTTGAACTCTTAAATATAAAATAAAACAGAATTTCCCATAATATAGTAATCTGATTTTTTCACCCTCCTTACTGGCCTAAGGCATGACATACTTGCCAAACTCCTTCATTCCCAAATCCAGATTAACTGAGAACAAAGTATTAGTAGGGCTCTCCTAAGGACCCCTCTAAATTCATAAAGCAGCCTTACATCTCTATAAAATGAGAGCTGCAACAAGACAAGCCCCAAATCCACAACTTGTTCTGCCCCGTTATAAACAGGGTCCTGTCATGAAGATGCTCCAGCAGGAAATTGCACAGACCCTTCCTAGAGAAGAAACAAAAGGTGAAAAAGTATTTTAGTGCTGTTGGTTTTGGTGGAAAAAGATGTTTCTGTTTGTACAACAATTTCAGTCTGCTTTCCTAACTGCATTCTGGATATAGATTCCTTGGCAGATGAATGTGAAGGTATAGATGTATTTTCAGAGAGGTAGATGGGAGCTCTGTGGAGCCAGTCTGTGTTAGATGGTCTGTGCCCAGCACAGCAACACTCTGGTGAGATTTGTAATTGAAGTATTCTCTGTGCCCAGCACCTGCAATGAGGAATATTCTCTGTATTTAGCTCGCCTGATCACAGTGCCTTCTCAACCAGAAGTTGATGTGCGCATCACTTGCACCTGGACACATTAGAAATAACTTAGTGAGTTTCTGAAGGCAAGACACTGTCAAATAATAGCTTTCGGAAAGTTCTATTCATGGCTTTATTAATTATGATCCTGGTCCAAACACATCTCCACATCACGCCACTGATCTCTGTGGACCAGGAAAGAGTTGAAGAACATGCAAATATCTTATCATAAAATACTCCCTTTAAGCAAGACAATGGATTCTTGCCTTCTTGTTTTGCATTTCAAGAGGCCAGATGGACACTGAAGCTTTTGAACTTCTCAGACAGCAGAAAAGCACCATCTTGGTTTCAGTTCCATGTTTCTAATGTTTGTCCTAAGGTTTCAGGAGCTATACCAAATAATCAATAATCAATATGCAAGAATAATCAAGTGTAAGAGTTAAAAACTCTCCCTAGAACCTCCTTATTTGAACCAAAGCAGATCACTAACCTTCAGAATACTCTTGTTCCATCAGTCATTAATACTTTTGTTCATTATCCTTGCTAAGGCTATTGGGACTTCTCTGAAATCTTTAAATCAACCTGACTTATGTCAGTGTCTTCTCAAAAAGAACAGCAAAAGAAAAGCGAAAAAGGTGTTTCTTTTGTGGACTTGGTTAGTTTTTGTTTGGTTGGTTGGTTGGTTTTTTAAAGAACCCAAACATATTCCCATGTTTAACCTGACGTTTCAGGTAGATACTTCAGAAATGGATGATACTCTGCTCAAACAGCCACACTCACCATTACAACTCTGGCACAAGCCTCATATGCAGATGCTGGCTACAAAATTATAGTTGTTCAAAATCTGCAGAGTTGGAAAGATGCAATTTAAAAATATATGTATCAGCATTATAGCTCCACTGGAAAAGAGGCTGTAATCACCCATGTTGCAACTCAGTGAGGTCATTGCATCAAGCACTCTGAACTGTTAACTACACATATTAGCCTGTTTTATGGGGCTGACCACTAAAGGGGTTGACCACTAAAGTGGCTGACCAAAAGCTGAAAGTATATTAGGCTTTTTCTAGCTAGGGCTGGTTATTCTGACATTTGAGAGGCTTGGAGCCGACTGCTAGTTTGTTAATCCAGGGTTACACCTTCTTTTGTGAGGTTTGTGTCTCTTGATGTTTTAAGACTTTCTCTGGTTCCATCAACCCTGCCAGAAGAAGAATGGTGTTCTTAATTCTCACTGGGTAACTGAGACAATTAGCCTGTCTTAAAATGACAGAAGAGCTAAGCTTGGTACTGATTTGGATCAGACAGCTTGGGATGAATCTCAGTGTGAGATGGTGGATCTTCTTTACTTTATGAGCCACATGTGATGTACATCAGAAAGTCTGGTGTAGAGGTGTACCAGGACTACCTCAGAGGATGACGTTGGCTTCTCTGGAGCTGGCCTGGGCAAGCAAGCCACATCCCAGAGTAATACAGCCCAGTGATATTGGACTTCTAGCCCAACCACATACCATAGCCAGGGCAGAGTCATATGCAAAACTTTGGAGAGCCACATGTGATTCAGGAGCTGCCGGAGAGACGGTCCTGCAATAGCAGCTCTAACTTCAGCTTCTCACTAAAGATAATACCCAAACCTGCCCTGAACTTAAGATACTCAGCTGAACTAATACACAAGTTTCCTTGCCTTGAAAACGGTTCTCACCTGACTTAGTCAAAGGACTAGGTGAAGTAGTGACAGTGGTTAATGGTTGGACTCGATCTTGAGGGTCTTTTCCAACCAAAAATGATTCTATGAATCTACACGTCTTCCTTGTCTAGGGCTTACCATCTGGGAGCTCTTCATTTCCGTGTTTGATCCCTAAGCAGCCCCATGAGACTATGAGAATCTGTGGATCACGGGCATTTTGCTTCGTAAGTTAAATGCATTTACTCAACAGGACTTCAAGCTTCGGAGGTCAGCATGTTGCACTTAACGTTAAAATAGGGGCAAACATAGGCCCTGAAATTTGAAGAATCTCTGCAGATCCTCACCAAAATCTCTCCCCTCTAAATGATACTATATCTCCAGGGTGAAGTGGAAACTCATTCTCAGTTTTGTTTTGCTCAGCTCTGCTCTCAGTTCTTGAACTCTCTGTAGGTTTGCACAAATCCCCCAAATTTAGCACCAAAGTTGATGGTGACACCCATAGCACCTGTGCTTATCCAGACTAGAAGGTAAAACATGCAGATTAGAAGAAAAACATGCCAAAATCTTCACCACAGACAAGAAACATAGCAGAAAAATGCACATATTCAAGAAAACAAAGAGGATGGTGGGACCTGGGAGTGATTTATGGGCAGGAGTTAACATATCTTACCAGTGCTGTTATGACTTCATTGCAGGGTTGGGAAGTGTATGGGTGACCCAGCTTCAGCAGCTCCAACTGGCTGACCGCCTTCCACACCAGGAGGTCCAGCAGTGTCCACAACACCTGAGCCCCATCACTGGTCACCAGTGACATACTCAGGGTGGGAACCATGGTTGAGTTTCTGATGAGTAATGCCCAGCTCAAGAGCAACAGTATGGTCTCCAGGAATAAGCCAGGAACCAAACCTGATTTCCTATAGTCTACTGACAGCTTTCCACCCTCCCCAGCTCATATCCATTGTCAGCACATGCAAAGGCTCCACATCCCATTGCCAGTTGCTTAATCCATTCCTTTCCGCCCCACTGTCAAGACAATAATACTCCACTGAGGGGACCCACCCACCAGGAAATCCCCCTTTAACACCCAGCAAAAGAGCAGCCAGATTTATTTCTACCACTGTTGTGGAAAACTAAATGAGGACTCATCTGCTCTAATCCCCTCTTAAGATTTCAAGATGAGGCCTGTGTTCGCGTAT
Organism: Patagioenas fasciata; assembly: GCF_037038585.1. Lineage (NCBI taxonomy): Eukaryota > Metazoa > Chordata > Aves > Columbiformes > Columbidae > Patagioenas > Patagioenas fasciata. The sequence continues at coordinate 166,841,856 of NC_092521.1, read as the reverse complement.
TAGCATATCTAACAGCTCCTACTTGTGCACTGCAAGGCTGCTGCTCCATGGAGGTGAATCACGTACTAACACATACTTCAGGTACCCTACTATCTCCCTCCGAAAACGTAAATGACTGAGCCTTTGCAACAACCTCATAAAAATGCCCGAAATTAAGACTTGGGTTAAATGGGCTTGGAGGCCTTCCTGAAGAATGGATCTCATGACTCATCCACAGCCTTCAACTAGAGAGTTTGGGGACCTCTCCTTGCATAAAACACGCATAATTTCCATTGGCCTTGTTGTTGACACGGCACTTGCAACTTCTTTGGTGTATGTAGCAAATAGGCACTCCAGTTCGAGGACAATTCTGAGATTTCTGCCCTGGTTTCTGAGACTTTTTGCACTGGAATGACAGTGAGGCATTTCAAGACTTTCACAAATTTTGATAAGCCTTGAAAAGGTCTCAAAAACCTGTAGGCAGATGTCAGCCATGGAGCAGCTGTTTTGGCATGAAGATGTCCATCTGGGATGTGGGTGACTGAACATTTTGATCATTGCTGCTCTTGAAGCTTTGCTGTTTCATGCTGAAAATCTGGAGTTTGTTAGGGAGCACAAGTTTTCATGACTTGTTGTTGACAATATGAGGCTGGGAAGGAGGAGGGAGACCAAGGGCCACCATCAGCACTGACTGGTGTGGCACCTTGTTCCGAGTCACACAAGAATTCTGTCTCCTCATTGTTATACCGCCTGGTGTGCACTGCGCATTAACACATCCAGCCTTGTTGTGGGGAGTTGTCCCGGGCAGACTTTTGAACCGAACCACTATTACACAGTTACCTGAAATTGCTGGAAACCAGGCCTTCTGACCAAGGTTGTGAATCAGGTCGGGATGATGTTAAACTGAAGACTGGGTGGTTTGATCTCAGCCTTTTCCCAAGACCAAGTTGGTCCTCTTAGGATAAACAAATTAAGATGATTGCTGTGGTTTTTTGGGCCATTGTTTCTACCTAACTCCTTCATTTTGGTAGTCTTGCCTATTTGGAAGCGGTAAACACTAATATATCCGCTAAGCTCCTGAATGACGTTGTCCACTAAAGAGACTTGTTGAGCCATGTAATATGCAAGCCCAAGAGTTTTTTCTCCTCCCAGCTAACTTGGGAAGAAGCATCTGTTTGGAGGGATGCATTTTCAGGCCCATAACCATCAGAAACTTTGTTGTGCCAGCACAAATCCCAATTTCCCTTTTGCTGGCAAGTCTGGAACTGCACTGAAGACGTGAGCCATTTACATGATTAAAGGTTGCAGGACCAAGCTGATTAGAAAGATTTAGCAAATTCTCCAATCAGAGCACTAGCACAGATCCACTAGGTAAGGAGCTGGCTCTGCATGCATAGTTGGCTTCTCCTCAGAGTAACTTCCACCAGTTTCCACCGGGAGCTGGAAGTTCTCAGCTTCTCTCGGGATTGATCTCTACACCTGCAGAGCAAATGCCTGTAAATATTGTTGTGGTTTTGGTGGCTTTTTCGTTATAATATCAAAACCTGCCGCTTTGATTAGAGATGGGGGGGGGGGAATCTGACAGTGTTTTCTGGCATTTAATCCCTAATTGGAATACTCCCTTTGGGTATTTAAAAAAAAAATTAAACTGGCCCAGATCTTATTTTATGAATAACACTTTAATTAAATTTTTACATATTAAATGTACATCAGTCGAAATAGTTAGACAAATAGCACGAGTGTTAGTCATGTATAAGCAAAGGGATGAATCAGTCGAAGACTGCGTATGTTACAACAGCCTCTCCCTCCGCGGGCACATGTGAGATGCTGAAAGGCAAGGAAAATTAACATGAGAGATGGAAGAGAAAGAGAAGAGGGAGGGTAGGAAAAAGGCAAGGTACCCAGTGGGATTAATAAGGTAAGGACTCCCTCGCTTACGCAGGCTTAAGTCATGGAGTCAAGGGAGCTGAGCTCTATTCCCAGCTCTGCCACTGTACATCTTCACAGCATCACTTCGTTTTTCTCTCCTCCTTGTGCTTCCTCCTCCTCCTCTGGTTAATTTGACAAGTTCTCCTCCATGTCCAGCTCAATCACAGCCAGGGGGAACTGGGGTTAGACTTTAGGAAGAGCGGTCTAACGGTGAGGGTAGTGAAGCATGAGGACAGATTGCCTGGGGAAGGGGTGGGAGCTCCGACCTGGGAGGTTTTTGAGAACAGGTTAGACAAACATCTGTCAGGGATAGCTTAGGCAGAGTGGATCCTGCCTTTGGGCAGAAAGGTGCAAGGTCCAAGTCTGATATCTACGATTTTAAGGTTTTCTGGAGCAGGGCCTGAGCCTGCCAGGGCATCTGGATATCAGTTTCATGCAAAATAATAAGTGAGGTGTCTCATTAGAAAAAGTAAGCTTTTCATAGGAAAAAATTATCCTATACCAAGATGTACCTCTAATGATGCTGACTTAACTTTTCTACCATTTACACTGAATTACAAAAAGATTATTTTGATTTACACCAGGTCCAGAGAAGAATAAGGCCCCATGTTGTTCCGCTGGTGGCCAAAACATACTTTTTACTTCACCCGATTTATTCAGCAACTGATTTTCAAAGACGTTCCCTAAGGGTTCTTGCTTGTTCTTTTTCTTTTTCTCTTTAAATTTTTCTGCACTTCACATCTCATCTACCCCCACTCATTACACAGGGCAGCAGCAGTGCTGCTTACATTTAACAGCAAGAGAGGAATCTTCAGCAGTTCCCATCCCAAGAGGCTGCAGGATGCATGGCTTTGATTTTTGTTGCTGTGAGATAGGCAGGGATGAAAGCGATGTGCACTGTCAGTAAAACCCTTAAGGTACTGGGTTCCTCCAGCAGTTTGGCAAATGTCTTCCACTCCCACTAAAGTCACTGAAGATGTTGTAGGCAGAACAGGTCATCACCCTTCCTTACCCTCCCTAAGTTAATGTGCTGGATAAGGAGCCATGAGTTGTTCCCACCAACTCCGGAGTGCACACACCCATAGCTGTGGGGTGTGGATGCTCTTTAACAACCTGTAGCAGAACTACAGGATCATTTAGGATGCAAAATCAGGAATAACATCACGTCCACTTGTCAAATACGAGGGCAGGGCTGACACAAGGGCAAGCAGGCATTTGGTGTATTAAAAGCAGCAAGAATGAGAAGCATAAGCTGGAATCGCAAGTTTTCTTGCAATCAAAGTGGAGATGCTCTGGAAAAGCTTCACAGTGTGAAAGAAAAGAGGTAAAAATCCCATAATGAAGCATAGCCTGAGGAAGAGAATGCTTCATCAAAGCAAATGTTATCATTTGGCTTAAAACGGGTTAACGCAGGCAAACCCAGAGACAGAGATCGAAGCTGGATCTAAACCCCCAGCACCTGCCTCTTCTTCCCACTTGCTCACAGCCCCCGTATCTCTTCAGAGAGACTCCAATCCCCACCTGGTGGTTATTCATACTCTGGTTGTGCGTCTCTTTACTTGCCTGGGAGGGCAAAATCCATGTGCAGCTCAGACTGCAAGAGATCGTCTCCACCGGAGAGAGCATCTCTGCACACTTCCAGCAGCTCTTGACACGAGGGCTGGTGAGTGTGTGACACGGGGCTGCATGAGAAAGCTGCATCTCTCTAATTAGGTAGGTGGGTGTTTTTGGAACTTAAGAAACTTGGAGAAAATAAGGTAAGCATAAGGAATTGGCTTGTCTTATGAATACAAATGATGGTAGGTTGATAAAGTTGTCTGGAGGTGTTTAGTGTCCTTTATTCTACAGCAAGTTTTTTGTTTTGGTGGGTTTTTTTGAGGTCAAGTAGCTCTCTTATGCTGCAAAATCTGTGCTGCAATTCTGATTATGAGAGATATCATGTAGCAGAGTCTTGACAACGTCTCTACGTAATTTTGAAACTGTTTGGGGGTCACTGATGAAAAAATGAGTGTGGCTCAGTGAGGAGCAGAAATCACCTTGTCTGAGAGCTTCCTGGTGGGCATCAGAAAACTCAAACCATTCTTCTAACCCAGGTTGAATGTTCCAGATGAAAACAGCTCAGTCCTTGAGCTGGTTCCTTGTTCCTGCAGTAAGAGCATGTGGCATTTGCCCACATCACAGGATGATGTGATAATACTGTCCCAGGTTGCCCAGAGAGGTGGTGGATGAACCATCCCTGGAGACATCCCAGGCCAGGCTGGACGGGGCTCTGAGCAACCTGAGCTGGTGAAGATGTCCCTGCTCATGGCAGGGGTGGCACTGGATGAGCTTGGAAGGTCCCTTTAACCCAAACCATTCAATGATTCTATGAGAACTGCATGTCACTCACTTCACCAGTGTGGGCACAGGCACATGGGTGGACAGTTGTCCATGACACAAAGCCCATTCACATTGGTGGGGCCAAAGTAGGCACTGTTTGTGTGCGAGAGAACTTCACTGTTTCAAATAACTAGTAGATACAAGTTATGGCTATTTTATTGTTGATATTATTATTATTTAATATCTGTCTACCATTTGACAGTGAAGCTGATGGAACACTTCCATTTCTGTCATTTCTGTGGTCTTATATTCATCAACAACTTAAGTTCTCTGTCTTATTTTGAGTGTCGTAGATTATCAGGTGGTCTCCTAGCCAAGTATTCACCTTGCATGTTTTTTTAACTTCCCAAATCAAACTGATGTCATTTTCAGACCACCGGGATGACAGACTAGCTCTTCATGGTAGTTAAATGAACCATTGTTAGGATATAGGTGCAGTAGATAGTCAGGTCAACTTTGAAAGCATTGTGATGCAGATTCTTTTCTTCAATTTTTCAGTACTAGGGCGTATTTTTCCATGTCCGTGGCCAACAACAGGCTGACCACCAACTGACAGACTTCTAATAGCCATACAGTCAATGCAAAATGCTGTATGGAGTAATATATTCATTTTTTCACTTTTTTTTCTGTTGTGATTATTCTGATTGTGTCTTTCTAGGACTACAAGTTTTAATGAATGCCTCTTAGAACATGGCTGTTGGTCACTAGAGTCCCTGCAAAGGCTTGGACATAAAACATCTATGCATGACAAAGTTGGGTGTCTGCAGGCACTTGGCCAGCAGATGTTTTTATGGAGGTTATAGCTATTTCCTATAGAAAAAGGTGTTGTAGCTCTAGTTCTTGAGGTTACTTAGAAGATGTGCCCCTTGCTGTAGTGTCCTCACATGCATTCCCTCCGTGACGGACAAATACAGAACTGAATACAACTTTAGACAAGTGTTCAATACATTTAGCTCCTTTTTCCGCTTGCAAATTATACAAGAACTCCAGCTATAATCAGAATATCTGTCATCCAAAGCTTATCTGCTGACTTCTAATTGCTTGTAAATCATCCGGTCTGTGTCTGGGCCTTTGCAGCTTTCTTATTCCTCTCTGTCTAAATAAATCTGCAATCCCCATTGCTTTAGCAGCTATCTGCATCCTCAAGTGCTTGGGATTAGAAAGCAGGAAAATAGCCATTGTTCTTCATTTTCACAGGTGGGCACTTGGGGTAGAGGCAGAGCAGATGAGCTGTTTGCAAGTTATGTTGTTTAGGACTGAGCCCCTTCTCCATCAGGAACCATCAACCCAGCCTCCAAACCACGCTTCCTTTCACAAGCTATTTATAAAATGTGGCTTTTGTACTTTGGGAGATGCATAAAACTTTTCTGCCTCCCCAGCTGGGTGAAACTGAATCCAATGGGAAAGAAATAAAGTTTGCTAAAGCCTGCTGCATGGGGCTGAGCTATTCCCTGCAGTTCCCCCAGCACCCAAAAAATCTCCTCCCTTCTCCAAATTGAGCCTGTAAAGCAAAAAATTCTGCAAGCCGAAAAATTGCTTAATTGCCTCAAATTGATTCCCTGCCTTTATTAAGATATTCACCCAGCTCTATTATGGTTAATTATTTGTATTACAGCAGACTCTGAGGCCCCAAGCAGAGATCAGGGCCCCATTGTGCTGAATACTGTACAAGCACCTAACAACCAAATCACTCCTTGCCCCAGAAAACTTACAATTACATGGAAAGCTGCAGTGAAAACATACCACAGCTCATGCGAACACCTTTTAGGAGAGGTTAACGTGGATTTCCAAAGCCAAAAGGGTCCCTCATGGAAGCCTGGGCTGTTTTCATTGTGCATGTTCCCTGCAGACCCATTCTCGCTGAGCTCCGGTGGGAAAAAATCAAAGGAGAATATTGACATTACAACCAACAGAAGCCTGAGGCTTCAGGAGGGCAAGGGGAAAAAGATAGAGAAGAGGAAAGAAAAGTGGGGAAAACAAAACAGATTTCTGTGCTGCTTTCCCCTTCACCTTTCATTTGTGCTCTGAAGCTCGGCTGCGGGAGGTTCATGAGGAAGCTTGTTCTCTTGGGGATTTCCAGACTCATTTTGCAGTGCAAAGTGCTCCTCTGTATGGGCAAATGTTAAGATGAGCATTTGGTTTTCAGCTTCCTTTGGGGACACCTTGCACCTGCTGTCTTCCTCTGCTTCTCAGCCTAGGTGAGGAAGAGGAGCAAGAATGCAAAAGGGGAACCCTTTGCTTCTCCTTCCCCCTCCTCCCATCCCATCCACAAATAAATCTCTGTGGCTGCATCTCGCCTGTCCTCGGTAGATCCTGCTTATCAAGGGGTCAGCGCTGCGGGAGCTTTTCGATACATGCAAGCGAGTAGGGAGAGTTTTGAGACCTCAAAGCTTTGCTGGAGACTGGGAGTGTGCCACAATTGGGGTGAACGGCCAGCTGCTGATTCAGCCAAAGGTCTTGCTGGTACCCTGGGTGCTGCTGAGCTCTTGAGGTCACACAATCATAGAATAGTTTGGGTTGGAAGTGTCCAACCTGGCCTGTGGTGTCTCCAGGGATGGCGCATCCACCGCCTCTTTGGGCAACCTGGGTCAGGGTCTCATCAACCCTCACTGTAAAAACTTTCTTCTTCATGTTTAGCCTGAATTTCCCCTCCTTTAATTTAAAACCATCACCCCTTGTCCTATCACAACAGGCCCTGCTCAAAAGTCCGTTCCCACCTTTCTTACAGACTCCTTTTAAGCACAGAAAGGCCACAATAAGGTCTGCCCAGAACTTCTCTTCTCCAGCTGAACACCCCAACTCTTTCATGCCTCAGGAGACATCTCACAGAGTGATGATGAATCTCTGCTTTGACCACCTATTTCTTGTGCTTTTCCCTGCATCGCAACCCAGGGTTGAGCAGATATGAAAAGCAGCAAACTGTAGCCCAAAATCAGGGGAAAATCCAGTTATTTCCAAACACTAAACTCAGGCTTCAAGGGGAGCGTGAACCTCCAGAGATAACGCGTTGTCTGTGTGTGTGTCTCTGTGTGTGTAAAACGGCCTCGCAGAATCCCCCGGCTTTAGCGGGGGCTTTTGAAAAAGATCTGGGTGGTGATTCAAAATCCAGGTTATGACCTGTGACCTTTGGATGAGAAATTGTTGCCATTTAGGATGTGTTAGGAGGTCCATCCTTTTCATCAAATGCGTGTTTCTTCTTGCTGCGGGAGGCAATCACACCGGTATATCATTAACTCGCAGAAAAGGAGGCTGTAAAAGAAGTTGATGGGGGACCTTAGCCCACACCCTGCTGGGGTCTGCTCAGAGCACAATATCCCAGCGACCATGAGATTAAGCTAAAGAGAAAAGTGAAAATGCTTTTCACGATTCACACGCCCTTTAGATTGTTTTATTAAACCATTTGAATAGGGATTTCCCTTTCGGCCGACAACGGGGCCCGGCCAATGCATAGTTCTAGGTTGCTATGACTTAGTTGATGCTGGCTAATCACAAGTGAGGGCAAATTTCATATAAAATATCTTGGGCCATTGTCAACCTAATGCAGCGTGACAGTGCCAGCACAAAGGAGGATTCATTCACCCCAGCAGGTAATAAGGACGATTTGCCATACCAACCAGGCAGTCTCGAGGGGGGCTGTCAAATACGATCAGAGCAGCGAAATGGAGCCTCACATTCCATTCTCAGGTGGGCAAATGCGATCCTTTTGTTCGACCATGTTGCTTCTGATAACAGAATACAACTATATGTATATTTATTTTCCTTCCCTGTATAATTTTAAACAATGGAGCTGCTCTTCATAGCATTCTTTGGGGTTTGCCTTTTGGGATTTTTTCCTTTTTTTTTTGGGGGGGGGCTAAAAGGGACCCCCATGATCCTTCAACCTGGAGCACACCCTGAAGAACTTCACCCCATCTCCTTTTCCACCTTCCCCTTTCATTAAGGACCCCGTCCTGCCACAATGAGCACACTGTATCTCTGCTAATAACCCCCAATTGGCACACAGCCTCCTTTTGTCTAGAGCCTCCCAGGGATGTCGAGCGTTGGGGAGACGAGGGGTTGGGGTAATTTGGGGTGGTTCGAAGGGCTGAGAGGACTGTGCTGTTTCAGGACTTGGGATGGCAATGAAATATTCAGAAGAAGGCATTTACGGGATGGCAGGAGGGGGGGATCAGACGCTGAGTGATTCACACATGACCAAGCCAACAGAAAGACAGATAAAATGTGCTGGCATTAAGCAGGGTAGGTAGGGAGACATACATGGTGGTGATTAGATCGACAGAGAGATAGGGCGATGGAGAGAGAGATAGAGGGATGTTTGCTTTGCAGGTATTAGGCTTGGGTTACTGATACCAGACCGTCCTGCTGATTTGCCTATCTTGGGGGTCTGGTTACCTGTGGTCACCTGGGGTTATTTTGACAGTAGCTAATTAGGGATTGCATTCCAGTCATCAGCTCATGCGGGATAGGAGGGCAGCAGGGAGCACCAGCCCTGATCCCAGAGCCATGTACAGGGCTCCCAGGATGCCCCAGCATCTGACAACCTGGCTCTACTTGTTTTGGGTAGAATCTGAAAGGTTTGGAAGTGAGAGGACAGTGCCGGAGGTTGCAGCTCTGTTGTGCTGGGTGCGAGGATAAACATAAGCAAACAGCAGGAAAAAAGAAAAAAGTGCAAAAAGGAAAAGGGAAAAAGAAGTGGGATAAGGGAAAAGAAGGAAAAGGAAAAGGAAAAGGAAGAGAAGGAGACGGAGGAGAAGGAGAGGGAGAAGGAGAAGAAGGAGAAGGAGAAGGAAAAAAGGAAAGATAAAAAGGAAAGAAGAGAGAGGAGAGAGGAGAGAGGAGAGAGGAGAGAGGAGAGAGGAGAGAGGAGAGAGGAGAGAGGAGAGAGGAGAGAGGAGAGGAGAGGAGAGGAGAGGAGAGGAGAGGAGAGGAGAGGAGAGGAGAGGAGAGGAGAGGAGAGGAGAGGAGAGGAGAGGAGAGGAGAGGAGAGGAGAGGAGAGGAGAGGAGAGGAGAGGAGGAGAAGAGAAGAGAAGAGAAGAGAAGAGAAGAGAAGAGAAGAGAAGAGAAGAGAAGAGAAGAGAAGAGAAGAGAAGAGGAAGAGAAGAGAAGAGAAGAGAAGAGAAGAGAAGAGAAGAGAAGAGAAGAGAAGAGAAGAGGAAAAAGAGAAAGAAAAAGAGAAAGAAAAAGAAAAAGAAAAAGAAAAAGAAAAAGAAAAAGAAAAAGAAAAAGAAAAAGAAAAAGAAAAAGAAAAAGAAAAAGAAAAAGAAGAAGAAGAAAAGGAAAAGCAAAAGAAGAAAAAGAAAAAGGAAAAGAAGGAAAAGAAAAAGAAAAAGAAAAAGAAAAAGAAAAAGAAAAAGAAAAAGAAAAAGAAAAAGAAAAAGAAAAAGAAAAAGAAAAAGAAAAAGAAAAAGAAAAAGAAAAAGAAGAAAAGGAAAAGGAAAAGAAGAAGAAAAAGAAAAAGAAAAAGAAAAAGAAAAAGAAAAAGAAAAAGAAAAAGAAAAAGGAAAAGAAGGAAAAGAAAAAGGAAAAGAAGAAAAAGAAAAAGAAAAAAAAAGAAAAAGAAAAAGAAAAAGAAAAAGAAAAAGAAAAAGAAAAAGAAAAAGAAAAAGAAAAAGAAAAAGAAAAAGAAAAAGAAAAAGAAAAAGAAGAAAAAGAAGAAGAAGAAAAGGAAAAGGAAAAGAAGAAAAAGAAAAAGAAAAAGGAAAAAAGAAAAAGAAAAAGAAAAAGAAAAAGAAAGAAAAAGAAAAAGAAAAAGAAAAAGAAAAAGAAAAAGAAAAAGAAGAAGAAAAAGAAAAAGAAAAAGAAAAAGAAGAAGAAAAAGAAAAAGAAAAAGAAGAAAAAGAAGAAAAAGAAGAAGAAGAAAAGGAAAAGGAAAAGAAGAAAAAGAAAAAGAAAAAGGAAAAAAGAAAAAGAAAAAAAAAAAAAGAGAAAAAGAAAAAGAAAAAGAAGCGCTCTTTAGGTGTTTTAGGGGAACTTGGCCTTCAGGATTTTACAAACTGTGTTAATCCAATCTCCTTCAATCCAACATTCCCCCTTATCTGTATCACCTTCATGTTCCCTGGCAGGAATTGCCCATTTAATAATTTCCCTCCAATGATCTGAATCACAGCTAATCTGATCAAATGTCTTTTTAGGGCCTTTCATCTTCCCAGGGATGTGTTGACACTAGCATGCTGGTTCAGAGGAAACAAGAGCTCAACCAGAACTTCGTTCAAAACACAGATGGGACCCAAACCTAACCTTTCCTTTAAGATATGCAAAAGAGTGGTTAGCTTCTTGTTATTATGCTTCGCATTTGCATAAGTCTTTGCATTTGGGGGCCTGATTTTTCAAACAAACCCCAGAGCTGGATTTTTATGAGAAACAATGCAGAAACAGCTGGGCATGGACCCGTGGGCCAGCTCCTGGTTGGCATCCCTTGCTCCGTCGTGAGTGCTCCGAAGGTACATTTCTCCTATCACTCTATCTGCTCTTAGAGCCACCCCATGTCAGAGTTAGACTTGAAAGGCTCAATTACCTGCAGCCCCCAAGGACTGGTGTTTTTTAAAGCAGGCTTCCCCAAATCTGGTGAAAAACCCACTTGGGAAATTCTACTAAAGACTGGGGGACCTGAGACAAGGCTACACACCAGATACTGGCAGTGGGTATTTGGGTTTCACTAGTGTGTGGTTCCAAATCATTCAGGTCGGTCTGTAAATCTACAGTGAAACTATAGTCTTAGAAACACGTCTTTGAGGAATGGAGTTAGTGATCCTTCTGCACCCAAGGGATCCCATGTGATTATTTCAGCTCTGTTCTATTCCAAAGGATCCCATGCAATCGCATCCCTGTGCTGGGCACTGGGGAGGCCAAACCTCGAATCCTGGGGTCAGTTTTGGGCCCCTCACGCCAAGAAAGGTCTCGAGGCCTTATGCTGGAGTGAGTTGAGAGAAGGGGACGGAGCTGGTGAGGGGCTGGAGCACAAGTGTGATGGGAGCGGCTGAGGGACCTGGGGGGTTCAGCTGGAGAACAGGAGCTGAGGGGAGACAGGGACACAAAGAAACGGCCTCAAGTTGTGCCAGGGGAGGTTGAGGTTGGATCTGGGGAACAATTTCTTCCCCAAAGGGCTGTGGGGCATTGGAACAGGCTGCCCAGGGCAGTGCTGGAGTCACCATCCCTGGAGGGTTGGACAGAGATGAGGTTCTCAGGGACATGGTTTAGTGCCAGGGGTGGGTTAACAGCTGAACTCGATGATCTTGAGGGTCTTTTCCAAACAAAATGATTCTATGATTCTGTACAAGATTGTGTGAGTTCATATAGCTCTGAACACAACTTCTCTGCGCAATGCAGAGCTGCCCTGGAAAGTCCTGGAGCCATTTCTGAGACTTGCAATGACTATAAGCCCAGATGAGATGCTGATAAGAAAGTAGCCATGTCCACACAGGTCAGGACGCAGGCAGCTCAGGGTACTGATGTTTTTGTGGAAGACCCTATAGAAAAGAGTGATACGAGCATCACTTCTAGGATAATAAGGCATCATGCAATACTGGGTGAGGAGAAAGGCCCTCCCTTTTGTCCTTCTTCTCCATAACATTGCAGTCTGAAAGGGTGCTCAAAGCTCAGGCTACAGAGTGTAAGCTGAGCTTTCTGTCCTGTACAGACAGTATGCCAGATGTGGTCTATGCTGTCAGTCAACAGTGATTACCATCTGAATGAATCGAAGAGTGTTTGATTTACATGTCATGATATATGAACTTTATCCATTTTTGCAAACAGGGTAAACTGAGGCAGTTTTGGAATCACTTATGTCCAGAGAGCGCAGCATTTGTAGCCCTGTGAGGTGTCACCAGGCTCTGATCTTCCTAAAGCCTCCAGAATCTTCTCAGACTAACACCAAGGACTTCCTGACCGATGCTTCTGTGATCAAACAGAAAATCAGCATCGGGGCACTTGGATGCTTGGTGTTTAGACTTGGGAGTGACACCTAGTAAAGAAATGAAAGCTTTAAGGAAGTTCAGGAGCTCTTCCTGCAGTTTTGACTTTGGAAAGCATTCTCCGATACCTACTAAGATGTGCCCTATAAATGATTCGCTCTCCCACCAAGAAGCTTGACTTCTACCCTCCTTTGTCCTTGTGTTGAGAGCATCCAATGCCACAACTTTCTTCTCTCCACTTTCCCTAATGGGTAGCAGATGCACCTACAAAAGAAAACAGCAATTGTGGTGCAAAGATCCCATTTTGGGGCAAAGGGGTCATTGAGGAACCTTCGTTGTCAGGCCAGGAGATGCTGCTGCAGGAGACCAACACATTGAGGTTGGTGAGGATGGGTCAGGGGAAATATGAGCACTTTCTGCCTTTCTGGAGAGGAGCTGGAGGAAGCTTGAGACTGGGCCAGACAGGTTATGTAAAATCCTTCCAGTTGATTTATCTGAGATAGGATCCTCTATTTCTACAATCGAGAGGAATGTGGTGAAACTGAAGCTCGCCTGCCTCCAAGGCCACAGGAGCCAACATTTTGTTTCCAACATTCCCAGTATTTTCCCCACAAGCAATGTCAGGCTCAGAGCAGCCGTGACACCTCTGTGATCCTCCTCCTCCTCCTCCTCCTCCTCTAGAGTGGGAACAGTAGTTGTTCCCCTCCAGCGCTTGGGCACTGTCTCTGCAGTGTGGATGGATCTGTCAGCCAGCGTTTGCCAAAGGGTTCCCTGTTCTCTGTTTTCACCTGGTGCCATGCCAATGTTTAATAGTTCTGACTGGCAAATGATTTGTTTCCCTGTGATCTGGGGAAAAAAAAAAAAAAAGCGCATTTTAACGTTTTCTTTCCCACCTTCCCTCCTCCTTTGCCTGGGGAGAAATCTGTCCTGTGTTGTCCTGTGTTCTGAGATGTGACTCGTCACTTCTTCGAATCATAGATTCATAGAATAGTTTGGGTTGGAAGGTACATTCAAAGCTCATCCAGTGCCACCCCTGCCATGAGCAGGGACATCTTCACCAGCTCAGGTTGCTCAGAGCCCCGTCCAGCCTGGCCTGGGATGTCTCCAGGGACGGTTCATCCACCACCTCTCTGGCCAGCTTGGGCCAATATGTTTCACCACTCTCATTGTCAAAAATTTCTTCCTTCTAGTCTGAATCTCCCCTCTTTTTGTTCAAAAAGAACACCCCTTGTGCTATCACAACCCCACTAAAAAGTCTGTCCTACCTTTCTTACAAGCTCCCTTTAGTGCCAACAGCAATTAAGGTGGGGGACGTCATTCTCATGTCCTGATCCCTTGGTTCTTGGCTCTGAGGGATCTAATGGCTTTGTCAAGTTTAGCACAGAGACCAGCAGGACTGAGGGGACTGGGGGATCATCTTCTCCTGGTGTCTGGCACAAACAAGGTTTCATTGCTGCACGTGGTCCCTGCCTACCTTGCACACAGATTTCAGGGCCAACAGGAAATGTTGTTCATGCCTGTAAAAGCCAGTAGTGATCTCTGAGTGTATTTTTGCAGCTCCTGTGAGCTCTGATTCACCAGTCCCATTGGATTTCACTTCTGCTATTCAGAGGTAGCTGAACCAGCAAGGCTGTCAGTGTGAGCCTAAAACAACCCACTTCTCCTGGGGGGTCATCATCTACTTAGCATCTGATGAGGCTTTGACTCAAGGTAGCTCTGAGAGGTACCCTTCAGAGACAAGGCCTTCCTCCAACCTTGGCTTCAGTGTAGTTGGAAATAAGGAGCAGGCATTGACCTGCACCATCAGTACTTCAACTCCCGCATGCATGGTGAGGAGCGTTTGGTATTAATCTTTTCTGGCATCCTTCTTTTCCATCCAAAATGATGGAACATGGTATTTCATTCAAGCCCTTCTGGCCTAGCTTTCACCATGGAGGTGTTTATGGGTGACCCTCCCCACAAGGGAATGGCACAGCTCTCCTCCCATATCTCGCTAACATGACTCTCTTGATGGATACAAGGAGGAAACCACAAATTGCTCATCGCAGCTGGCTGGTCCTCTTCATACTACAGTCAAAAAGCATATTTCACCTCACCTTGAGTCACAGGCTGGGCTTCCCAAACTCTCAAAACTCAATTCACAAATTCCTCAACATCTTCCTCTACCAGTCAACTCCTTCCTCCCCTGCAATCCCTGCAAGAAGGACCCCAACCACAACAAGCTTTTAGGACAACAAGCTGTTGGGGTTTTTTTTGTTTTTCAAACCCAGAGTCAATGTAGTGTCAACTGTTGTGCAAAATCTAGCATGAGAGCTGTGGGTTTGTGTCCCCTTGTGCCAAGGAGGGAATCGAAGCCCTTCTTCACACTCCTTGGGTACATGCCCTGCCAGACAAATGTCGGAAAGACTTTACACCTTCTGCCCCTCAGAGAAGGGTGTCTGAAACAGCTGACACAACAAGTAGCTTTCTCTTGTCTTTTAGCTTTGAAAAAGGAAGCTGAGAGGAGAAAAATGTGTGTCGTCCCTGCAGTCCTAAGCAGAGATGAGATTTTCTCTGTTTTACCCTGCTTGCTAAGCGACTCTATCAAGAGCACTCAAGAAGTCTGCGGTGTCAGAAATTCGTATGTTGCAGTCACACCATTTCAGGGTCTTTCCTAGTGTGGAATGGGGAAAAGGAGCCTCTGTTCAAGAGTAGATATACTAATGATGGCTGGGAGGAGTGCTTAAGATGTGGGAACTTTTTCCTTCACTATATATCTTCCAGAACAATTTCAGACAATTCTGTTATTTTCTGTGACATTTATATATTATCCAGACCAAAAAAAAAAAAAGAAAAAGAAAAGAAAAGACATTAAGTCATTGTTCTACTCCAAGAGCTATGTTTCAAAAGGGATGGTGCCAGGGTCATGGGCAGTAAAGGGTTGTTAGAACTGAGGATTTGTCTCCACACAGCAGCGCCAGTAGCTGCCCTGGAGGCATTCAGGTTTCATTCGCAAAGGAGTTTCCACAGCTTCAGGAGGACCATCTAGAACAGTGGTGTGTTGAGTGGAAAACACTTAGAGCAGGATCCATCTCTACTGTTCGCTATCTGTTCTCCAGCTGTTGAGGTCTGCTTCCTTCCTCGCAAGATGTACCCCCCAGAACCCACTCAAGAAAGACATCTTGCTCCCTTCCTCTCTTTGTTTTCCCTCCTTCCTTCCTTCCTTCCTCCCTTCCTCCCTTCCTCCCTTCCTCCCTTCCTCCCTTCCTCCCTTCCTTCCTCCCTCCTCCCTTCCTCCCTTCCTCCCTTCCTCCCTTCCTTCCTTCCTTCCTTCCTTCCTTCCTTCCTTCCCTCCTTCCCTCCTTCCCTCCTTCCCTCCTTCCCTCCTTCCCTCCTTCCTTCCTTCCCTCCTTCCCTCCTTCCCTCCTTCCCTCCTTCCCTCCTTCCCTCCTTCCTTCTTTCACCTCCTGGTGAAGGGTTTGGAGGGGAAGCTGTTTGAGGAGCAGCTAAGGTCACTGGGTTTGTTCAGTTTGGAGAAGACTGAGGTGAGACCTCATGGTGGCTCCAGCTTCCTCACAAGGGGAGGAGGAAGGGTAGACACTGAACTCTCCTCTTTAGTGACCAGTGACAGAACCCCAGGGAATGGCAGAAGATGTGCCAGGAGAGGGTCAGTTGGACATTAGGAAAAGGTTCTTCACCCAGAGGTGCTGGACACTGAACAGGCTCCCCAGGGAGGTGTCACGGCCCCAAACCTGACAGTGTTCAACAAGAGACTGAACAACACCCTCAGACACACGGTGTGACCTGCGGGGTTGTCCTGTGCAGGGACAGGAGTTGGACTCCATGATCCTTGTGAATCCCTTCCAACTCAGGATATTCTATGATTCTTTCCTTTCTCCCTTTCTTCGTTTCCTTCTCTTCTTCTTTTCTTCCTTTCTTTCTCTGGACAGATCTCACTTCTCCCTTTTAAAGAGCAGTCAGTGGAAACAGTGGTGCCCCCTTTCTAAAATACCATCCAGTTCTTCAAGCTGTGGTCCAGGACACAGGGCTTGCCACCTCAGCTCCCAACACATCTGAAGGTGGGTTGCATTGCTCCATCCCAAGAACCTGCTGTTACCACCAGGACACTGTGCAGGGAGGAAGGAAAGATTTCGGGTGTCAAACATGCGGACAACAGGGCTCAGTACTATGGTACAAAGGTGGTAAAAAGGGACTGCAGCTTTTAAAGACCAAAATAAACCATTATGTTCATCCTTCTACACCACTGTAGTCCATCCTCTCTCATTTCTGGGATATCTACCTGACCTGGGGTTAATCATTTAGTCATTCAGATAAAGATTCGGGGAAAATAAGTCATTGTCTGGGCAGAAGAACACATGAAAGCAGCTTTCATATATTAGACAGTTGAGATATTTCTGTGATTATTCATTTGTCTTCCTCATTCGATAACTTGATGACCTGCTATTCAGCTCCAACACCTTCTTCCCACAATCCTGAAGACATGCAGGCTCCTGAGGAGAGAGGCAGGACTGTTCTCAGGTGTATGGATAAGCAAGTAGAGGCACGAACTGACTAAAGGATTTGCCCAAAGTCACATATGAAAGCCCTGAGAAAGCAGGACATCAAATCTTAGGTCACCCCATCCTCAGGCCTCTGAATTCTCATATTGATACAGCCCAGCCATGTGCTTTTGCATCCCGAGATGTTTCTTCTGCCGAGGCAGGGTGGTCAGAAGTGTTCTGCATGGGACATTCAGGCTCCCAGCTTCCCAGACTGGGCTCCTTAGGAATTGATCTCTGGGAGCGACCAGCGACTTGGAGAGCTCTGCATGAGGGGGCAGCTACAAAGCATCCCTATAGGCCTTATGTATGTCTCAGCACCTTTTTACTGGCAGACATCCCCCCAAAAAGGGTCCAGAACAGGCTACATTGGAACACCAGCTGTCCAAGTCTCTAAGCCCTGCAGGGGAAGTCAGGAGCAAGCAGGAATTAAACAAGCTGAAGCCAGAGCTTTGGTGACCTTGTGCTGCACTGCAGAAGAAGAAAAAAAAAGTGGTTAAAATGCTCTTAAGTCAACATCCCCATGAAGTATTAGTCCTTATTAACCTCCTGTTGCCAGATGACTTTCCAGAAGCTCTCTTCAAGTCCTAACGAGCTGCTTGTCTCCTGCTACCCGAACCACCCAGAGAGGAATGAGGCGACCTGACAAATATACTGCACTTTCCTGTTATCTTTGCTGAAGTCTCTTGCATTTTTATATGGCACCTTAATAACCCCTCATTTCCATTACAAGTGCATGCTTTCCTTCTGCTTATCTGTATCTCTATACACTCCTTCTCCATTCCTGCAGCCACACTGCCTCCGGCTACAACCTGGGGAGCTCTTCAGAGCTCAGCAGGGTCAGGTCTGCTCTAGTAATTGGAGGACAGTCCTATAACTTAGGGGGTGGCAGGACATGATTCACGCCACGGCACTCTTTCATCTGCGTCAATATTGAACTCGGTGCCTTAAGTTAGGGGTAGGAGATGTAAACCCAGTGTGCCCTAATTTCGTGGAGTCATTAAGAAGAGATCAGGCTGCAACTTTCTCAAGAGACACAAACTCCTAACCTCAGTGCCCCGGGGCCAGAATTCAGCTTCTTCTCTCTGCCTGCCTACATTCCCCAGGTAGTTACGATCAGATACGATGCTATTTGCTTCCTGTTGTGTGCTGTTAAGTGGTGGCTGCACTCCACCCCAGGGGTGGCTGCATTTCAAAAGCAGGGGAGTGATTACGGCATGTACAGGCTGTAAAAAGACATTGAGCTCTTTCTGGGAAGAGGAGAGCTGAGCAGAACCGGTGCTTCTTAGAGCAAATCCTGTCAGTACCCTCCTGGAGTGGTAGGCTTTCAGCAAGGGCTAGCACCAGTGGAGAGTTTAGCTAACAGACCTGGGATTTAGGCAGAATTGGGTATCTACAACCAAAGCAGTGCTTCTGTGACCCCTTGTTCAGCTGCAACCAAGTCACAGAATCATTTTGGTTGGAAGAGACCCTCAAGATCATGGAGTCCAACCATTAACACAACCCTGGCACTACCCCATGTCCCTGAGAACCTCATCTCCGAGTCTGTTCAACCCCTCCAGGGATGGTGACTCCATCACTGCCCTGGGCAGCCTGTTCCAACAACCCTTTCTGGGGATAAATTATTCCCAAGATCCAACCTCAACCTCCCCTGGTGCAACTTGAGGTCATTTCCTCTCATCCTATCACTTATTACCTGGGAGAAGATATCAACAGCCCCCCCAGCTCCAAGCTCCTTTCAGGCAGTTCAGAGATCAGAAGGTCTCCCCTCAGCTCCTGTTCTCCAGCTGAACCCCCCAGGTCCCTCAACCGCTCCCATCACACTTGTGCTCCAGACCCTGGCAAATGCAGAAATTCTGCAGACTCTCTGTCTACATCACCTGAAGCTCCCTGGATTTTGGTGAGCTCTGCACTTGTATGCACAGAGAATCACCTCTGTTCTGAGCTAATTGCTCCTGCTGAAGTCCAAGTGGGGTCCACCGCCTTTGGGCTCCTGAGCCAAGGCCATTCCTCTCATCCTCATGCAAGTTTTTCTACACAAACACCATGGCTGCAGTCGCTTTCTTGTCTGTCTCAGCGTGGCAAACCACAAGGGCTCTCCATGGCGTTTGAAACATCAGTTCAGCACCTATGGCACCTTCCCAGGTAGGTGAAGGCCTGGACCAGGTCTCTCCTCCTGAGTAGAGGAAGGGGTGATTCACAGGAGACGAGAGAAATGTCCTTTAGCCACTACAGCTGTCAGACAGAAAGGAAGAGAAGGAGAAGGAGAAGGAGAAGGAGAAGGAGAAGGAGAAGGAGAAGGAGAAGGAGAAGGAGAAGGAGAAGGAGAAGGAGAAGGAGAAGGAGAAGGAGAAAGAAGGAGAAGGAGAAGGAGAAGGAGAAGGAGAAGGAGAAGGAGAAGGAGAAGGAGAAGGAGAAGGAGAAGGAGAAGGAGAAGGAGAAGGAGAAGGAGGAGAAGGAGAGGGAGAAGGAGGAGGAGGAGGAGGAGAAGAAGAATAAGACAAAAAAGGAGAAGGAGAAGGAGAAGGAGAAGAAGAAGAAGGAGGAGGAGGAGGAGGAGAAGAAGAAAAAGACAAAGAAGAAGAAAAAGACAAAAAAGAAGAAGAAGAAGAAGAAGAAGAAGAAGAAGAAGAAGAAGAAGAGGAAGAAGAGGAAGAAGAAGAAGAAGAAGAAGAAGAAGAAGCAGAAGAAGAAGAAGAAGAGGAAGAAGAGGAAGAAGAAGAAGAATTATCCTCTTCCTCTCCTGTCCATGGCACAGCAGCATATCAAAAGGTTTCAGGAGTAACTGGGCCACAATGGGAGGAGGTGGAAGCTGTGTTAGCTATCTTCTGGTCAGGCACTATATCCTTGGCATTCATCCCACCAGTTTATCTGACTGGCTTCTGTGAGAAGCCTTTGCCTTTTACAGACCACAGGGCTGGTAATTAATGCCCTCAGAGACACCACACCAAGCCTCCTACCCCCAAGATTTGATTTCTGGATTCCATCTGGGCTTAGGCAAGTGCAAGATGCTAAGTCCCCAGTCCTGTTAGAACTGGACTCATCTGTTCACTCTGAAAAGCTGAGCTTTCACACAGCTCAGGAACTGTATGGTCATCAGTTGCAGGAACCTGGGATCCTCCAGGCTGGACAGATGCTGAACAAGGGTTTTTCAAAATCACATTGTGGAGCTGAGGGTTCCTCCACTTTCCTTTTTTTGGTTCTAGACCTCAGTGACTTACTAGCCTCATGATGAGCATTGACATCATATTCCAGGACATTGCTCATAGCTTCGGCTTGTAAGTTCACGCACATTATTTGATTTGCATATTGTTGTATTTGGTAGTCTTCCCAAAGCAAAGTAGTGCTGCACAAGTTCTTGCTTAAGCCTTCAATCCAGCCTGGACTGCTCTGCAAGCATGCAGTTTTGATTTCTCCCCTAGAACATGTTGGCTTTTTGGCTTGGCATATTAAACTCTCCTAGTGTTAGTAAAGCCTGGAAGCATCCTGAAGGTAAAGATTAAGCCAAAACGCCCAGGGAAAGCTCAGATCAGCAATATATGTTGCAGAGAAGGTTTGAGTGGTTTTGAGGAGGCACCTCATCAGCTGATGCAAAGCTCAGGAGAAACTGGCGAAGATGCATCAACTGAAAACCTGACCTGCCTTTATGGATCTGAAAGGTGTCAGAGACAACCTGCTTTCATGGCTAACTGGCCTATAGGCACGAGACGAGTTAATGAGGGGAATGGTGTAGGTTAAGGTAGACCAGTTGTCAGAATCCATGTATCTTCTTAGAACGACCTCAAGGATTTGAGAATAGCCTTGTTCACGATAAAAATGTCATTTTTCTGAAGCTAAAAAACATAACAGTCGTGTTTTCTGAGATGTGGTGTTGAACTCCAGGGTCATTTCAAGTGAGTGAAGAAACAATGAGACTAAAACTGGGGGGTTGGAGAATAAAAACGGATATTCTGGTATATTGCCCATTCGCAAAGCAGTTTGAAATGTTTGGTTTTCATTTCAGCACAGTGTAGAAAAAACACTAGCATTCAGGAAAGACAGGTTAATGCTGAGCTGCCCTTCCCCACCCTGGTCCAGCTAGGATTAAGGGCTGTGAGGAAAGGTCTCCGAAAAGACCATGGCTCCTCAGACCCCAACCATGAAATCTTTTGGTTGATTTCACCCGTCCATCCTGAAACAATGGGCAGAAAATGAAAGTTCATTCCCAGTCACCTTAATTAGGCAAGTGAGCAAAGTTTTGGGTAGGTTCAAGATGCCATATATTGAATGCCAAGGGAGCTAGACAGCCTAGAAAAAAGAAGGTGGCCTGATGATGGAGGGTGGGGACAATGTTTATTTCACATAGTGAAGATTGGGGAGTATCTGTCCATCCTGGCATTTTCCCACCTTCTAGCCATCAGCACCTCTTCCAGTCAAGGAAAAGGAGGTGCTTTAACTGGTGCTGGTCCCACCGCTGAGGGTGGAGGCTGTCAGTAAGTGTAGACCTTCATTTTCCTTATTATGGGAACACAGCCCAAATTCTGCACATTTGACACCACGACTGTAGCAC
The DNA here is from genome assembly GCF_037038585.1 of Patagioenas fasciata. Classification (NCBI taxonomy): domain Eukaryota; kingdom Metazoa; phylum Chordata; class Aves; order Columbiformes; family Columbidae; genus Patagioenas; species Patagioenas fasciata. The sequence goes on along the minus strand of NC_092521.1, from coordinate 166,820,571 downwards.
AGGGTACGTCTATGGGGTGCATTGCCTCCAAAGTTCCATATAGTATATTCCATATGGCCTCTGAAGCTCAGGTTTGCACTGTTTTGCCATGACCCCATCCTAAGACCTTAAGATGACCTTAGTCGACACCTCTTGGCTGACCTTGAATCAAGCCTGGTCCTGTCTACACAAGAAGCTTATTTCTTAGTATAAGCAAATGTCTTTGGAGTAGGTCCAAGCCGGACCACAGGGAAGAGGAGAGTTTCCTGTCCTTCTGCCATGCACTGGAGATAAGGTATTCTGATCGTAGCCATGCATGGTGCCTTCACTGGCCACTATTCATTGATTTCTCTCTTCCACAGCTACCAGGGAATCAGCCTTTGTCCACGCCATTGCCTCTGCCGGAGTGGCTTTCGCGGTGACAAGAGCTTGCGCCGAGGGCTCAGCCACCATCTGCGGCTGCGACACCCGCCACAAGGGCTCTCCTGGGGAGGGCTGGAAATGGGGGGGCTGCAGCGAGGACGTGGAGTTTGGGAGCATGGTGTCCCGGGAGTTTGCGGACGCCCGAGAGAACAGACCGGATGCCCGATCGGCCATGAACAGGCACAATAATGAAGCTGGAAGGACCGTAAGGACATTTAGTTTCTCCTTTCTCGATCTCCCTTTAATCTTTTCTTACAATGAACAGTGGGAGGGAATAACCAAACTGAATTCTGGGCTGGTTTACATCATGAAACAATCATACTTGCCCTACGATAGTTCTTGTCAGGGAAGTGATTGGTGTACTTGACCTATGAAAGCTATAAATCTGCCCACTCAGATGTAAACGTCTACCTTGGAGTCAGTGTTCCAGTTGTCTTTATAGAGAATGGATCAATTCAGACAGGTGTAGGATGCTATTTGATCCCAGCTTGAGGGAGTAATTTGAAATATCTCAGTCAATGATGCCCTAACTGTCCACCTGTCCACCTTGGCTGGCTGTAGGAAGAAAGTGAGATGTACAGCCAGAGATGTCCATACTGTAGATATCTGAAGTTAGGAGAGATGGACCAGAGCTTGTGGGGAGGATTCAGCTGCTTAAGCAAAGGCATTTTAATGTAAACTGAGATATCCTGAAGTATCCAGCCTGCCCATGAGCTGCTACTGGGAAAGACTGGGTGTCCTGCAGATCCTCCACTATCTATTAACTGATGCATTGGACACTACTAGAGCTCACAAATGGAATTAGATGCATGTGTTTGGGCAACTGAATCCTAGTTTTAGTATAACTGTCCATTCCCCTGGGACCACCAACCCTGCTCTATAGGTTTGAGGGCAGGGAAGAGCAGGGCAGCATTTCCCACCACCCCTCTTCTCAACACTGTTCCATTCCCCAGGTAGTAGTTAAAGAAAATGAGAGGGACTGTGACTCTGGTACCTCCTGATTAAACCTGGACCATGACCCAAAGACAGCTAATGTGTTTTCACTTCAGTCACAGAGTATAATAAATAACGAAACCGAAAGCACAAAATCTTGCCCTCATCACAATGACTGCCTCACACACAGTGGATCTTTTGCCACAAGGAGGAACAATCCCAGCAAGAGAACATGCTCTTTTTCATCTCAAGAATAGCCCATAAATGCCAGAAAAATGGGAAATAATTTGTAAAAGCTCTTGCAAATGGAGACCATGCCATAGCTCCTCTAAGATAACAGAATTGTTTCTCATATGGTAAACTTGCGATAGTTTATCCCTGAGTGGAAGAAAGATAACTCGCTGTAATCAGAAGAGTTTTATATGGTCTTGTTCCCTCAGGAGACAGCCTTACACGTGTCCATCAGGACATACGACTGTGCGGTGAGCTATAACAGAGCCAACACAGCTGCACTGTGTGAGGAAACTGCTGTCCTCAGGCAGGTTAGAAGTTCAGTGCGAACTCCTCAGGTGGACACCATCAAACCCCTGTGCCCTTGTGGCCAAGAGGGCCAATGGCATCCTGGGGTGTATTAGAAGGGGGGTGGTCCGTAGGTCAGAGAGGTTCTCCTTCCTCTCTACTCTGCCCTGGTGAGACCACACCTGGAATATTGTGTCCAGTTCTGGGCCCCTCAGTTCAAGAAGGACAGAGAACTGCTGAAGAGGGTCCAGCGTAGGGCAACCAAGATGCTGAAGGGAGTGGAGCATCTCCCTTATGAAGAAAGGCTGAGGAGCTGGATCTCTTCAGTTTGGAAAAGAGGAGACTGAGGGGTGACCTTATTAATGCTTATAAATATATAAAGGGTGAGTGTCACGAGGATGGAGCCAGGCTCTTCTTGGTGACAAACAATAGTAGGACAAGGGGTAATGGATTTAAACTGGAACATAAGAGGTTCCACTTAAACTTGAGAAGAAACTTGTTCATGGTGAGGGTGTCAGAGCCTGGCCCAGGCTGCCCAGGGAGGTTGTGGAGTCTCCTTCTGTGCAGACATTCAAACCCGCCTGGACCCCTTCCTGTGGAACCTCAGCTGGGTGTTCCTGCTCCATGGGGGGATTGCACTGGATGAACTTTCCAGGTCCCTTCCAACCCCTGACATTCTGGGATTCTATGAAATCCTGATGGAGTTACTGCACCTCACACCACAGGAGAGCTGGTAGGGAATACGGCCCTTCAAAATGAAATACCAGCAGAAGCAAAAATTGTCCACAATGAAGATACCTACAAGAAGTAACATGGTTTCCTCCAGCTCTGGCCCAAATTATTCCATGTACCCCAAGGTATCACACATTGCTGGTGGCAACTGCTGGGATAGATGAGATAAAGAGGGCTGTGGTGAATCTGGGTAGAGTGGAAAGGAGATATTTTCCCTTAAATGAGAATTCTTGGGAAAAAATGAGCTTCGAACAAACATCCCTGTGACCACAGGCCTGGAGGTCTTTTTACCGTAAGCCTTATTCCTTCACACTGAGTTATTTTTTGGCATTTTTCAGGTGTCAAAGAGATCAGAGAGCAAATGTCACACTATTATCTGAAATCCTATTGTTTTAAAAAGCACTAGTGTTTTCCATTCTCACCATGCCAGCACGCGTGGTACAGATCTTCCAGGCCTCGATACTGAAGTGTTTCCAGCTAAACCTGACCCATAGGCAATATTTCTTATTAGTTCCCATATGAACTCAACCCCTACGACTAGGCCAGAAGCTTTGATTAAGTTCAGCATGAATATATGAACCAAACGTTTTGTGGTTCTCTCTCATCGCTAATTACCGCCGCCTTTGCGGTGGGTGATACTCCGTAAATAACACAGGAAAGCACCTGGTGAGCACCAAGGTGCTGATTCATGGCAAATCTTTTGGACTCAGGCTGGCGCTAGTCTGTTCACGTACCCAGAAATTTGCTGATCAGCCTGAAAATGCAGATTATCAAACAAGTTGCATAAGGCTATCTCCCACCTCGGAGTACTGGAGGGCAACACCTCGAGAAACCTTTAGAATGATTTTGTAAGAGGCAAAAGCAAAACTTCTGGGATCAATAATTACCTTCCCATTTATTCCAGGACAGGGTTTTATGTGTGAGCCTTTCAAAATCAAAAGTTGGGCTGCTATTTTTTTTTATTATTTGAAATGGTTTTAGAAAAATCATAAACCTGTTTTAAAAACAAAAACACATTGCTTTTCAGGTTTCTGAACATAGCCACAGCAAGGCTAGAATTTTGTTTGGTTATGTAATCATGAAATGTGTGTAAAAGAAGGAATTCTGTGATAGACAGCTAGGATATTTCATATTGCTTTAATTTCCAATAGAATAGTTGTATATTGCATTTACGAAGACATTGTTTCAGTAGATTTGTGTGTTCTTCGCTTCTCTGCCTAGATGTGTCTGAGTTGTGGTTTTGGGTGACAGTACTGCAGCATTCACACATGAACATTGATAAGATAGACGTTAGCATGCACAGAAATCTCTTCGGCCCTTAGTGAAAGCACTTGGTAGATGCTTAAAGTTGGGGTAGGCATCAGAGACGGTCACTGAAAACAATAAAGTTGCAGAGGTTTTATCTTCCTCAGACCCAGCATCTATACAGGGCATTGACTAGAGGATAAGGTGATTTTTGTTCATAAGTGTGTAAAATTATCTGCAAAAACACCTCAATTCTTTAGGAAACTCTGGCTAAATAGCAGGATGCAATATGTGTTTTGAATACAGTCTAATGTCTTCCTTCTTCTTTGCCTTCCCTCTCCTCTCTTTCAGTCCATTATTGAACTCATGCATCTCAAGTGCAAATGTCACGGCCTCTCGGGCAGCTGCGAAGTGAAGACCTGCTGGTGGTCTCAGCCAGACTTCAGGGTCATCGGTGACTACCTCAAGGACAAGTACGACAGCGCTTCTGAAATGGTGGTGGAGAAACATCGAGAATCCCGCGGCTGGGTGGAGACCCTCAGGCCCAAGTACAACTTCTTCAAGGCTCCAACTGAGAAGGACCTGGTTTACTACGAGAACTCACCGAACTTTTGTGAGCCCAACCCTGAGACGGGTTCCTTTGGGACCCGTGACAGGATCTGTAATGTCACTTCTCACGGGATTGACGGCTGCGACCTTTTGTGCTGCGGCCGCGGGCACAACACGAGGACTGAGAAACGGAAGGAGAAGTGCCACTGTATCTTCCACTGGTGCTGTTACGTCCGCTGCCAGGAGTGCATACGAGTCTACGATGTCCACACGTGCAAATAAAACAGGCAAAAAACCCTTTGCTGGGCTCTGGGTGGAGAAACAGATTCGAGCCTACTTCCTCTGAGGCAAAAATGAGAGAAGTCTACTTTTTTTGATATTAAAAGAATAAAAACTTTTTTAAAAAAAGGCTAAGACTGGTCGGATAGAATAGGTCTAATGACTTCTGGGCTATCCTGAGGTACATCAGGCAGTGACACAAGCTGCGCCCCGATGATGTCTCCTGTAGGAGACAGTGATTTTTCAACCAGCCGAGAACACAGAGCTGGAAAGAAGAGCATCAGCAAAAGCATGGATTTGCTCTGCTCTCGCCCACCCGAAGTGACTCGTGTGATTAAGTGTCCTTTGAAAGACTTGCATCTTCCTGAGTATCTCCCTTTCCCTCGGCCTGGCAGAGGCTGTGTTGGACAGCATCACTAAGCTTTCTGAGATCTATCTACCTACCCAAATGGACAGGCTCTGTGTGTAACATGAGCGACAACAACAGCAGCAAAAGAAATAGAAAAGCAGATAAATTAATGATTTTTTTTAAAAAAATGCGAATGCTCCTTTGCTTTTGCCCTGGAACCAGAGAAGTCTACAAATACTTAATAGAGCTGTAGAGCGGGCAGGGTTTTGCGTGAACTTTTTAGCACAGTAGTTTCTGCCAGTTTTGACGCAGGATGCAGTGACACCTGTGGAGAGGGAGGAAAGGAGAAGGAGAGAAAGACAGAGAACTGCTGACGGTTTCCTGCAAATGCCCTGTTGGCACACAGGTGATGTGCAAGGTATGGACAAGTTCAGTGCCTGATCTGGAAGAGGACTTGGTGTGTGCATCAAGAAGGCAGTACCACGGATGGAGATGTTGCTCCAACTGTGGCCTGGCACATGGTTCAAATGAGTCTTCCTTGGAAATGTCCGGTGAAGAGTGAGTGTCCTGGGGCTGGACATTCGCTGCTGGGAGTGGGACGTGCAGCTCCTCAGCATCCCAGCGTGCTCCTGTAGGGGAGGAACCCACCTCGTTAGAAACAGCAGAAAGTGCACTTAGTCCATCCGCTCTCTGCACCTCATTCAGGCTTCCCCCCGGGCACTAAGCATAAGCCTCAGATCACAAGTCTGTTGGGAACATGACTCTGAAGGACTGCTTGTCACTCATTCACGTAAGTGATGGTGAACCAACGCATCACCACCCCCACACACACAAGCTGGAACAGTATGAGACTCGTGCTGAATTTTGTTCCACACCTAATTTCTACAGCCATTCCCACCTCTGAAAGTGACACATATTAAAATGCACAAAGCCCAGACACTGAACCGGCTCAGAGTTTTGGGCAAGCTTGGACATAGAGACAAATACCAGCTTTGCAGCGCTGCCCCATCCCTGCTGTTCACCTCTGACTCCCTGTCTTTGCTGCCCTGCTTCTGATTTCAGGTCAGGATTCCCAGTCTGCAGAAACAGCTCCCACCTACCCCATGGACACCATGGCTTCTTCAGCCATCTGGGTGTCAGGTGTGAATCTCAGCCCATCACCTTGGTATTTATCACACTGTAACTCTGCTTGAGTTACTCCTGGTCAATATTGGCATAAATGAGTGGTGAATCATGCACTTGTCCTGTGTCCTCTTTGCTTTACCCATACCTGTGGGTTCCTATCTTGGGAAAAGGACAATGGATCGGCATTTTTTCTCCCTCTTCAGTACAGGAAGGGAAATCAGGCATGATCTAACTCCCAGCAACCCGTAAGAGTATTTTCATGGCAATGCAATCATGGCTATGGGCTCGTTCACACCTAGATGTCTATGTAGAGAAACCAGAGTGCTCTTTTATCCCTGCTTATTCTCGGGAACCAAAGGAGGGAGTATGCAAAAGAGGCAAGGAACAAACAGAGCTTAATCCCATCAGAGGGAAAACAGGAGGAAATGATGCCTCCAAGGGTTGACTCTGAGTCATGGCGTCTCCTGGGACCACTCCAAGGCTGGTGCAGTTTGTGCATCACCCATTTGTCTCAGGGCTGTGCCCAAGGGCACAAGCAAGCTTTGCTTATTGATGGAGGCACTTCTATTACTGTCTGAAAAAAAAAAAAAAATATATATATATATATAATTAAACCAAACTGCAATGAAATGAGAGCAGAGACACAGAAGAGAGGAAGAGATCAAGAGAGACAATGAAGAAAGGAGGAGAAAACCAATCAATCATATCTGTACACGTCAATGTTGCACCCAACGGATGCAACCAACTGGTAGAAAGCAATAGATCACTAAAAACTGAGAGATGGACCAATTAATGGAGACATGGCTGATTTTTTATAATACAGTCTGGGAGAAAAGGAAATTCTGGTTATTATGGCAAATAGAGAAGGAAGCCACTGCAGGGGGATATTGCTACAATAACCGATATTCAAACACAAGCTTTCTAGAAAGCTGAAGAAAACCATATATGTGGGGGAGACATTGATGAATTGGAACAGATGGGACAAGGAATATGTCTGATTTACTTAATATGATGCAGTGCTAGCAGCCACAGCAAGACATGTTAGACATGTCCCACCAGGTACTTACGTAAGTTAATGGTATCCCTGATGGTGAGGATGCAAATCACTGCAGGTCACAGTCCCTGTCAATCCACTGACTTCAGCAGGATCACACCTACAACTGATTTTACCCTAATATTTTTAAGCAAGGTAGTTTCAAACTCCTTCTTTTATACCACACTGGTGAAGAAATGGGTTGAAGGATTTGTCTTCCATGCCTGGGAGCTGGACTTTGACCCCAGCACATCCACAGCATGCTAACATCCACCGTTTCTGCTTTTGCACCAGAAACAAACCCAACATTGCTAGCAGGTGAAACTCCTTGGGAAGAAGGTGGGGGGGGGAACAAACAAACAAAACCAAAAACCAAAACACACAACAAAAAAACTAGACATTTACTGAGCAATCGCCTCTCAAGCTGAACAAACAGATTTTGACTGCAGCAGGGGAATTTATTTCATCTGGCCATGTCATCTAGTCTAAGCTGTTTATCTACTTTTCTCCTAGGATCAATTGCAAGAAACAAGTCCAGAAGGTGATTCATTATAGCCTAGGATGGTATCTAAGCTATGTTGGGTAAATTGTCCTCTGGGTATACCTCTGTCTTTCCTCTGACTTTAGCTGATGAGCTCATACTAGATGATGAGCTCCTGGATAAAGGCTGATGATGTGAAGTCCACCATGAGTCAAGGAGGTGAAGCTACAATCTGATCATCAGCTGAGATGGGCTGGAAGTTGTATTCCTTCATCCAAAGCTGGGGTCAGGCTTGATACAGCTCAGTACTTGGGGACTTCCACCCATTCTAATGAAGCCTATGCATACTTGTTTGGTTTTATTGTGTAATTAGTCATTCACCACGACAATATAATGTAAAGGGTTGAGTAGCTGCTACTAAAGACAATGAAAAACGCCTGTGTGAATTCTGTTAATCACTCCAAATACATCTGAGGGCCCTAGTCCTGGGTCTGACTCTTTCCAACCATGAGGAGGGAAGGGAGAGAGCCCGCCAGGGATCTGGGAGCATGCTGAGTGCACATGTGAGGTCTGAGTCTTATCCCATGGATTTGGAGGAGGAACTTGGACCATTGCTCCCTAATGCACATGAATTTTCATTGGAAAACTAAGATCTCACTCCATTGCCTACGTGAGATATTGCAAGCTAAGGTTGTCACTGTACTGGTATGAAATATTGAGTGAGGTGCTATTCCTCCTTATACATCATCATACTTACACTCATTTAGGAGAAGGTCTAAATTCATCCTAGAGCTGTCTTCTGCCTCAGGTTCTCCCATTCTGTGAAAACCGTCAGGCCTTCCTTGTGGAGAGGACTTAGGGTTTCACTCAATAATGTAAGCATCTGGTGACATTTTATGTGCTCTACAATAACCTATTGGGATTCAGCTGTTGCTTTGATGATTCCCACAGGCCTTAAATCTGGGCAGATATGTCAGGGAGAGACTGTAGGGTGTCCAAAATGACCCGAAGTGCCTACATGTAGACAGTTGAATTGTGCACTTGTCTGGAAATGGGTTTCTGTCAAAACTTCATCTCTGTTGAGCTGGGTAATGGACCAGTCTATAGTCAAGATGAAAAGAGAATTCATTTCCCACAAATCAGAGCTGGCCAACTCAACTTTCATGATCTGTGTTGCTCTTCCCTTTGGTCTTCACTTATTCATCCAACCAAGTAACATATGTGAAAAATAAAAATTAAAAAAATGAACATAATTCAATCCTCTTACATGCTGCTACCCAACCTTTTCTTTAACTGAACAGATGGTTTTGATGGTCCCCATCAGTTCCACATCCACCCTCATCAAATACAGTGGAGTTACCTGTGAGCGATGAATTTGGCCTCATCTCCTTTCTATGAAAGAAATGGAAAGTTTAGGAGTTTTTTTCTTGTTTTCTTTCCATTTTAGAGTTTGTGAGTTTCTCTTTCTTAGAGAAAAGAAAAACAGGGGGAGGGAAATCCATGACATTTTCTATATACTTGATCCCTGAGGTATCTCTTTTGGCTAAGTGTCATGCTCAACACTGACAGTCTTTTCCAAAGCATTTTGAAGTCTCCAGAATTGTTTCCACTCCTTGCAAGGGTCTTCATGTGCAGAATTAAAGCAGTCAGAATTCAATCTCAAGAGGGGACTGCAGAGGCAACTGAGATTTGGTACAGAAATCTCTGATCTGGTACAGAAATCTCTGAGCCAGCACCAACCACATCAGCCCTGCAGACAGAAGTGCTGTGGTCTTAGCTGAGCATTGCAGGATTTCTGCACTAGCAAATCTTAGAGAGCAAATTCTTTTGCCACTCGATCTAAAATATTTTGGTATTTTCAGATATATTCCCACAGAGGCATTCATGGATTATAATATGTTTATCATGTGTGTTCATATGCCTGTCATGCCCCCATCCTTAAATTCAAATATAGGAGAAACACTATGAGCTTCAGGTCATGTTTTTTAGAGTCAAAGAGGGGTTTCAGTGATGAAAATCTGAGGCCGATGTTCTTGTGGATATTCAGGGTTACAGCATGAGCACTCTGCAAGAGGTAGGAGTTGTGAATCCAGTCCTAGGTTCTGCACTATGGAAATTACTTTGGACTTCCATCGATGCCTTAATGATATCTTCTTTGAGAAGACAAAGCAGGGCCATGAAAAGGCACCGAACCAAACAGTCCTGCAGATACCAGCTGTTGGATTTGGTTAAACAGGCTGCCCATAGGGAAATGACTCCTGACTCTTCCAGAGACCTGCTCCAGAGCTGAGGCTGCCGAGAAGGCAATGCTCTGCTGTTAGTGACACAGTGAGGGACAGGGAATGTTCAATCAGATCTCTACAGTCGTGTGCCAAAGTAGCTGTTTGGATGAGAAGATACGGAGAGAGCATTAGATGATGGGAGAGAAGGTGGGCTGGGTGGGAGGAGAACCCATCTCTCCTTCATAGCTATGTATCTCCTATTTCCTACCTGCCTTCAGGCTAAATATTGGCTGTTACAGGGGCTTCTTAGTAGGGGAGAATCTCTTTTCTAGATTTCCCTTCTTTCATCAGGCAGCAGTAGTGGGATCTGGCTTGCTTTTTGCTGAATTGTTTTCTTCACGGCTTAGCCCTTCGTTCTCATGTTTCCTGCCCTCTCCTGTGTGTTCTGACAAAAGCTTCTGGTCTGCAGATCATCACAACTCAGCAAGGGAACAGGACCTTCCTGCCTCGGGCCTCCGTTGACTCCTGTAGGGTGCAGATACTTCCATTTGGTGGGAAACGGAGGTTCCTGTGGGCTCCATTTTGAGAATGGGGTGTTTATTCCTCATTCCTGACACTTCCAGTCTCTTTGTGGACTCAGGCAAGTCATTCTACTCCAACTTCTCTGTAGTTTTCCAGAGGTGCATCTCCACCTTGGAGGGGGAGATTTTCCCAAGCACGAATGAGAGGCAAGTAGTTAACTCCCAAGCGGTGGTACCTGGGGTGGGATTCACAATACAAGGTGAGATGCTTAAATGCAGGTATCTACATGTGAGGGAGGTGCTTGAGCTCCCATACAAACCCAATAATGGGCTCCCTTTGCCTAAACATATCGTCTAGAACTGAATTGAATTATTGGAAATAAGTATCTAGAGCCATCTGAGGTGCACCAGGGTATCTCACTGGCCTCTAGAAACTACTCTGGAAGAGTATGGCCTTCCCCTAAGTCCTATGGTGTATCTGTTAGCTCCACATAGATGTTGCAGAAGCCCCAGGGCATCTCAGAAGGCAATAGATGCCTGTGCGTGAGCAACTCAGCTGACCTCCTAGTCAATGAAAGTGGAGGCTAGAGAGGAATTCAGCTGGCCAAATGCAAGTGTCCATTCCAGGGAAAGCTGAACCAACCTCTGGACTCCACTGAGTGGTGACTAGATCTCCATCAGATATGGGTGTTAAGATGTCTAAGTCACATGGAGACACATGAATGAGAACATCTACAAGTGTGTGTCTTTATGTATGAGCTGGATCCCACTCCAGATGCCTAACTCTCATGTTTTTTAGAGACTTTAAGATGGAAAACTGTGTATGGGCTCAATTCTGTTCTCAAACTGATATAAATCAGCAGACATAATTTCCATAATGCCAGACTTACAAGTGTATCAAAGGGAGCAGAGGGTGGACGTATTCTGTAAGAATAATTATTTGAATCCACTTAACTGACTGGTATGTAATGGGTTTGACCCCAAGGGAGCATCTCTACTCTTCCTCTTGGTGAGCACATAATGAAAAAGGACAAGTCTCACCAAGTCACCTACAGGCAAAAGCTTGCTGTTATGGGAATACCATCCAGATAGAGAATGCTCCTGAAGAACAACAGTCACAAGAGTCTTTTCTACATGACTTGGTTTACTTTGCCTCTTTAGACCTTGTTTTTCTTATACATGTTCTGTGGACCAAGGGAGATCTTGGACAGCCCTTCATGGAAGTGGAGAGTGGGGAAGGTGTGAGGAGATTCTTTCATCATTTTCCTTTCTTCTGAAAGTTCTTTATTCTTATTTATTAGTATTTATTTATTTCTCACCATTCATTCCACTCCACCAAAAGTCCTGAAGGCAAGTCTGCTACAGACATAGGCTAGCAAGCTGCCGGGTATCACCCATGTTTTTGAAGGAATACACCATCTTGTCAAGGTTCCTTCCTAATGTGCACTTGCCGCCTGTTGCTACCACTTGGAAAGCACAAGAAGCCTAAGTCTTTCGAAGGCAGGCTCCAAAAACCTTCAAAATTCTCCTGTGTATAACAAAATCCTCCCCACTGAAACCCTGGTTTCCCACTGACATGTGTTCCTCCAGACCTGATTGCCCCAATGCTCTCCTGTCCCCATCTGATTGCTGCTCAGCCTTATGCCTCCTAACCTCGGTGGAGATCCACTCAATCTATCTCTTATGGCATCATTTTCTGTCACTCCCAGGACAAAACCTGCCCGAACAAGACCTGTCGTAGCTTTGGACTATCTGACAAGCCCACCAGCAGTGTGGAAGACATAAAACACAGACCTGTAGCACCCCAGGGGATTCCCCCATGGTACAAAACATGATTGTCCGGCAGCCGAGGACAAGTACCTTCTTGCGGGTGGGTTTTTTTTCACTGTTGCTTTCCCTTCCCACAGACTGTCTGCCTGATTACATCGCCTCCTTCAAAGCTACATCACCGTCTGTAACCCTTCCCCTGCCCTCACCCTACCTGCGCACCCCTTTGTACAGATTGCATGTATGATACAACCTGAAATTCCAAAGCTATTGTACAAAGTAGGATTGTCACCTTTTATTTTTCTCAGTATTTTGTTAAGTCTGATGATTTTTTATGATTATTTATTTTATGAATAAATGTATATATTAGTAAGAGTATATATTTGCGGAAATAACTCATCGGGACAGTGTCGTTGCTCTGCTGTTGTGCTTGTGACCTCATTGGCTTTTACCCTATTTTCTACTGACAGCACACTAGCGATGTCTTACAATTGTTTTTTGTTACCAGTTAAGTTTGATAGATGTGTTAACTTTATAATGAAAATAATAATAAAAAAAGCATTAATTTTAACCTGTGTTTGGGTTTTTTTCCCACTGTTCCATAGTATGGATGGGATGATATTTCATATCAGGGGCTGAAATCCAGATGGGTAGAAGTAGGAAACAAATATGTCTTCTTCTTGTAGGATAGCTGGAGTCGGATTTGATGATCCTTGTGGGTCCCTTCCAACCCAGGACATTCTATGATTCTGTGATTCTACGACAGAAGTTGTATGCTTTGGAAGAAGAGATGTCACATGAGTTGGCACCATTTAGCCCATACCCAGGTGTCGTGGTAGGTGACAACCCAATTATGAGTAAAACATCTACACTTCAACTGCCACAAGCCCATTTCTTAGCTGAGCATCACTAGGACAAAGACCTAGTTTCCCTCCTGCAATGTAAAGAAAGGTGGACAAAAGACATTCATCTTGTTTCAAACATGGGGAGGACAAAGACCAACCACAGAGGTACTCACGGCTGAGAGTTGGTACATGGTGAGCTACTATAACCTCAGCCTGTGAATGCTTTAAACATTCTTTCTTCAGAACAACAAAAGCTAGAAGGAGGCAAGAATTCTCTTTGCACAATGCTTGTGGAAGGTTCTGAGAAATTTTGTGTTGTTTCTGCCATTTCCTACTGTTTTCTTCCTCTGTTACTATATCAGGTTTGAAGATTTCTGGGCATAGTCATGCATCCACCAAGGCTGTAATCATGCTGGAAAAGTGAATAGATTGCAGAGATTGAGCACCAGGACACAGTTAGGGGGAGACATGGCTGATGGGGATGATGAGGCAACAGATGTTGTTCCTTTCACTGGAACCTACCATGGCTGGCCTTCCATTGCACCTACTATGGCTAGCATGGACCGTACACAGAGAAATCGGCTCCCCAAAAAAACCCATGTAACAGCCTTTCCCATTCTTCTCTCCTTAGTGAGGAAAGACATCCTCATGAAATGGGCTCATTTGATTCAGAAAGAAGTAAGGCTTCTCTTCACAGAATCACAGAATCACAGAATGGACTGGGTTGGAAAAGACCTCAGAGATCATCCAGTCCAACCCTTGGTCCAGCTCCAGTCCATTGACCAGATCATGGCACTGAGTGCCATGGCCAATCTCAGTTTAAAAACCTCCAGGGCCGGTGAGTCCAGCACCTCCCTGGGCAGCCATTCCAATGCTGACCACTCTCTCTGCACAGAATTGCTTTCTAATCTCCAACCTCAATTTCCCCTGGCAGAGTTTAAGCCCATGCCCCCTTGTCCTATTGCTAACTGCAATAAAGTGTCTTCAACACTTTCAACTTGACTGGATTGGCTGCAGAGGTGATGGGTTCACTGCAGAGGTGATGGGTTCACTGCAGAGGTGATGGGTTCACTGCAGAGGTGATGGGTTCACTGCAGAGGTGATGGGTTCACTGCAGAGGCGATGGGTTTGCTGTGGAGGTGATGGGTTTGCTGTGGAGGTGATGGGTTCACTGCAGAGGTGATGGGTTCACTGCAGAGGTGATGGGTTTGCTGTGGAGGTGATGGGTTCACTGCAGAGGTGATGGGTTCACTGCAGAGGTGATGGGTTTGCTGTGGAGGTGATGGGTTCACTGCAGAGGTGATGGGTTGGTTGCAGAACTGATGGGTTGGTTGCAGAGGTGGTTGGTTCACTGCAGAGTAGATGGCTGCAGGCAGACAGGGCAGCATTTCCAGAGCTTTATGCCTGTTCAAACAAACAGAAGCAGATCAGATACCACAGGTCTTCTTGTGGCCTTCACCACACAGTTAGAAGACTTCGAAACTGTCCAGCTTTATCTCTCATAGACCAAGTGTCTCATCTAAGCTCATCCTTCATAGCTAACGAAGGGATCTGGACACATTCAGAGATTCATACCATTTATTCAAAATATAGAACTTGGTATAAATCACCTTCCAGAGACATCTGTTTTTCTATAGAGACTGTAAATGGACATGTATATAAACAACGAAACATGCATACTTCCCATGAGAAGGGACCGGGAAGCAAGTAGCACGCTGTGATGGCCCAGACAAAATATCCCCCCCAACAAACACACACCCATACCTTGCTTTGAATGGCACAGGTCAAACACCACAGAGAGCTTTCAGCATACCAGACTCAGCATATTTTCCAGAAATAAATGATAAACATTCTTATTAAAGAGCACTTGAGATAAGATTATTTGTCAAGCTGTGTTGCCTGCTTCACCAGGTTTGAGCAAGAGCCTTTTTTTGGTTTAAATAGGAAAAAGTTAGAAATGAGTGGACACCTCAGTTACTCTTACCTTATGCATGCTGTTAACCCCTTTATTATTATCAGACTCTTTTATGAACTAAATATGGCATTGATAACTTACTGTTGCCTCATGATCTGGACTTTTCACTATAAGAGAAACTGTGGGAGTCCTCTCTTTTGCAGAACAGTCTTTTTTTTTCTTTATGGGTAGGCAGCACAGACTATGGTCACATTTAGCCATGGCAGTGGACTTTGCTGATGACAGCCTAGCTCATAGAAGTCACCTAAAACTTTTCCAGAGGAGGCCACAAAAATACTCAGACGGTTTGAAGAGCTTTGCTGCGAGGACAGGTTGAGAGAATTGGGGTGTTCAGCTGGAGAAAAGGAGGCTTTGGGGAGACCTTATTGAGGCCTTTCTGTGCTTAAAAGGGGCCAATAAGAAGGATGGGGACAGACTTTCTAGCAGGGCCTGTTGTGATAGGACAAGGGGTGATGGCTTTAAACTAAAGGAGGGAGATTCAGGCTGGACATGAGGAAGAAATTTTGTACACTGAGGGTGGTGAGAGCCTGGCCCAGGTTGTCCAGAGAGGTGGTGGATGAACCATCCCTGGAGACATCCCAGGCCAGGTTGGACGGGGCTCTGAGCAACCTGAGCTGGTGAAGATGTCCCTGCTCATGGCAGGGGTGGCATTGGATGAGCTTTGAAGGTCCCTTCCCACCCAAACCATTCTATGATTCAAATGGCCGCTATTTGATACTCAGAGTCGAGGGTTTAACCTCATTCCCAAGAATAATTTAAGTTTTGATGTGCACGTGAGCCTTGATGGAGAGAAGTAATTAGGCACCTAGCTTGCTTGTAATCATCAAAGTCGAGAGTTTAACATTTCTTTGATAAACAGTGCACTGAACTTGGCCAAAGGTTTGGTTCCCAGCAAAGAATCAGTACTGACTAGACTACTCCTAGGCCAAACCATGGCCAAGTTCACATGCCACATCTCTGGTAGTACTACACCAATTCTCCTGGCTGCTTTGCATGCACAGGTAACCCAGCCACATATGAAGAGTAACTCAAAGCTGTCTGGGATGTCTCAGATCCGTAGCACATGTGAAAATTGGTCTGTACATGCAGAGTGAGCTCAAGGCTTCTGACAGCCCCCAGAGTCCTTGTGCACCAGTCTGGTGGAAATAAACCACCCATAGTCAGACAAATCTGCATGTGAACAAGGCATCCAAAGTCTCCCCAAACTTGCAGACTTGCCACGCAGGCTTCACTGATTACAAGGAGCGGGATTCAACTCACAGATTCAAACACACAAATGTAGGTGCCCACAGAACCATAAATAGGCATATTGATGCCCTCTGGGCATTTCCATCTGGAGTATCCTGCCTGTCCTCCAGGTGTTGTTCCAGAACCTCCATGGGTCTCCTGCAGGTCTCTGCCATGTCTGGCAGCTCCAGGAAGACATCTCAGATACCCCAAGACATATCAAAAGGCACTAGACATTTTATTCAAGTGAATTGAGCCTAATTTGCCTGAATTTGAGGTCTGACTTTCAAGTTCCCGTTATTGTCAGTGGAGTCTAGAAATCGATTCATTTAACCATAAGGTCTGAGTGCTGCCTTAGATCACTGAGGACATCAGCAATATCATACGGACTTGGCACATCCCATGCTACAGACCCTTTAGGAGACCCAAGCCCTTCTGGATTGGGAGGTGGATACCCAAAGGAATTACACTAAGACACATTAAATGGTACCAGAATCCTGTGTTTAGGCAAGCACACTGACACTTTGATCTCCACAGGTTGTAATGGGAGCTTAGACTCTCCAAGCACATGTAGGCAGCACACTACATATTGCTGCCTAAATTTAGATGTCTTAATCTGCAAGTTGAATCCCGCTTGAGCAATCAGTCCAATACAACATCCTTTGAAGCTGTGAAAACCAGCTGAAAGCAATTCCTGACCAGCAGCTAACCAGGCCATAAAGAAATAAGCTGTGACCCAATATAATTTGAAAGCTTTGCCACCTCGTTGCTACCCAGCCTGGCTTTGGAATTTGCTTACTGATCGCTTTTATTTGCAGGTGTGGATTTTTTTTTCTTCCCCACCGTACAGTCATTTGGAGGCACATAGCCAGATTTGCATTCCACAGGGCTACAACCCAGTCTGGGATTTGCCTGCGAGTGTCAACAGGTGAAGTGTTAACTAATGAACTTGGTGCTAGTGTTAAGGTGAGGTCAGCTCAGTTTCTCTGCGAGTTGGTTTTGTGCAAGGACAGCAAGACTAAATAGACTTTAACCATGGTCTAAAATAGATCTGTGCTCTGGACCTGAACCTTTGAAACCTAATTCTATTCTCCTTGGCTCACCCCGATGCCCTAAATTTCATCTACTCTTTTGCCTAAGAGGATGTGCAGCAAGGCTGGGTTGAGTATATCTCAACAAGCACCTGAGCTCTGAGAAATAAAGTGCATCTATGAGATTTTTTCCTGGGATATATGAGGCTGTGGTCATCCTCAGTTCTGTGTGGGAAACTGCAGTGGTAGTGGTGGGGTGCCAACTTGTTATAGCAAGAATTTCTTTCATGCAGGCATCCAAGTGGAGTCTCGAACCTGTTTTTTCTGTCCTAATCAATGCTGCTGGGTTATGCAGGCAGCGTCTTTCATCCTGGGAATATCAAGGTCTTTATGCAAAATAAGATCGCTTCAGTGAGAAAAGGATTCCAGAACAGCCACACAGCAAGGACAACTGGCAGCACATGGAAACCCCAGGGCAAGCCTCCCCTCCCTATCAGACAGAGACTTGAACCTACAGCCAACATCCTGGCTGAGTCACTAGCCATTTCTGAGTGACTGATAGCTCCAGTCTAGCCTTGAGCAACCTCACTGGAATCTCAGTTTCAACAAACTTCTTCTTTCCAGGGGAAAAATGCTTCCTCTGAAACTGCTGCTCCCTCTCTGTTCCTCATGCCACTCCACCTGAATTACAAGTGCTCTCAAATATTAAGGAGTAACTTGGGTCCCACCCACTCTTTAGCCCCAGGTTCACAGTAGAGACTCCACAGTAGCCTTTGGCTAGTCAATGGGAATGAAGATGGGTGAATTTTTTGACAAATACTTATGCTTTTTCCACATAGACTGTGATGAGACACAGCCCCTTCGAACACCTTGCAGATGGTTTTATCTTCTACATTGCTAATCCAGGCCAGAATATCAGACTGGACTTTGCAGGAGATTTCTCCCAGGCATGCTTTCTGCAGTGTCAGTTGGACAGGAGGGTGTCTCAATGAAGTGGAGAGGGCAGGACAAGTAAATAACCCTGGAGGTGGTAAGGAAAGGACTTTGGTTGTTATTAACAGCTAAATCAATAATCACACTTGTCACTGGTTCAAGCATGGAGTGGGAACAACATTCCCTGAGCACGGCAGTCATCGAGAAGGAGTTTGGCACATGGAGGGCTGGCAAGGAGCTGACCTTTAGACTTGTTAATGAATGACAGTTGAGTGGCCCTCAAGAGCTCTGGATAAGTTCCCCAGCTGCCCAGCTGCTGTTACAGGCTGGCGGGGACCGCTCGACACACCTCTCCTTAGCAGCAGATGTTGTCCCTGCGGGGAAGAAGAAGGTTACACATTAAAAGTCAGCAGACACTCCAAATTCATATGGAATAAAACACAACCAAAAGTCTGGCTGCACAACTTTGTTGAATTATTTTTTTTTTCCTCCCTTCTAATTAGGATGTTTCGATATCTGAGGAACACAATGAGATCCAGGTGTCATTGTTACCATGATAGTCTCAGCCATCATCATACGCCACGTCTTGTGATGGTGTCTCTGGTGCCCATCATGGCTGAAGACCACCCCAAGGCCTAGGTGATGTACAAATGCAGAACAAGGTGGTGGACTCTGTCCTAAAGAACTTTCAGTCCAAGTCATCCGTTTCTACCTAACCCTGTTAACATCCATCAGCGATGCTGATAGATAAAACCAGCTCCTGGCCATCACTGTAGGCTGAGCCAGTTCACCTGTAGACACAAAAACCATACCCAAGGAGGCCACAAAGTTGTTCATACCAAGCAGGTGTCTTGCAAGTCATCTGACTGCAAAAATAACAGCAAGTTAGTAATAGTAACAGTGTTTGGCTTAACTAAAGAAAAGTGAGGTCCACTTTTTAGCATCATTTATCAAACGTGTCATGTCAAGGAAATTACTTTTTTCACCTGTGGCTTGGAATTAGTGCAAGTCAATAAAAAATTTAGAGTTCTGCTAGCTCACCAAGCATGTGGTTATACCTTGCTGGCATAAAGAAGGTGGGAACTGCTCTGTAAGCAGAGGCCATAGGGTGCAAGCTGGCATGATCTGCAAAAGAAATCCTTGGAGCAGCCGGGCCTGGGGAGACAACAGCGCTGAGAGGTGAATATAGAACAAATATCCACCGTTTCTCATAATATTAAACTGGGAGACATCCACTGTAATTAGCAGGCTGAAAACAACAGAAAGGAGTGTTTCTTCTCATGGGACACAGTTCAACCGTAGAAATCTCTGCTGCAGGGAGCTGTGGATATTTAAATTTACCCGAGTTTAAAAAGCAACTAGACAAAATTCACTGAGGAAAAATGCGTGAGGAGGTTTTTTTACACTCAAAGATACAACTTCTCAATCAGAAATCCCAGCCGGGGGTTGCTTGGAGTTGGGGACACACCAGTGGCAGTGTCACCCTGTGTTTGTCCTGTTCTTCTGCTCTTCCCCAGGCATCTACTCCTGGCCTCTGTCATAGACAGGAGATGGGGCCAACACAACCTGCTGTCTGATCCAGCACAGCTGATCATCTGTTCATCAACATGTAAATGTCCATGAAACCAACTTGGGAGAGACTCACATACTTCCTGCAGTTCAGGGGGGAATGTCTTTTAGGAAACAAGTTATTTACTCTTCCAGTCTGGAAGAAAAACCCTGAACATAGTAGTCATTTCACTTAACTTTAAAAAGATTAAAGTTCTGACAAATCTGCACAGCGAAAGGGAGAGAACAGGACATGTCCAGCAAGTGATTTGCATGACCAACCTTGGGTGTCTGTTTTACAAGATGAATCTTCCCCTAGGGATGACTCTCGTCTCCCTTGACTACAAAGCAAACCTGGGCTGACTAACTTGGACCTGGGCATCTCACTTTGAGAGGCGTAAATTAGGGCTGATGAAACCCTCCCAAAACTGCAAGACTCACCTTAAATTTGCAGGGATCTCAACTGTGAGGTAGAATGTAGAAAAAGTACCAAAAAAAAAGTAATAAATGCTAAAGAAAATGCAAATAGATTTGAAAATTGGTTTGTACAAGATGACTAAATTTTGGCACCAAAATTTCCTTTGAACCCCTCAGGTTTACATGCCAGCTCCTGGTTCAAAACCAATACCCTCTGAGAGGTCTACAATGCTTTCCATAAGAAAGAAAAGCTCTTGATAACCACAGAAGCTGAAGATTGAAGGCCGCTTCTAACCAGGAAGAAACTTAAACTTGTGTCTGAAGACACCAAAGCAAATTTCATTTCTGACTAGAAACTGGCCTTAATGTCTGTCCAGACCATGAAACAATATATCCTTAATGGAAGTAATCTGAACAGACTTTACTCACCTGCTGAAGAAGCACAAAAGTTTTGAGTCGAGTCAGCTGGATTTTGACCCTGTGGTTACAAGGAAAGTAGTTGGTTCAAACTTAGCACTTGCCTTGCTAAGCCTTCCTTAGCAAGGAGTTTTCCTGAATATACCAGTGATGGTGAGTGGACTTCTCTTCCAGATCCAAGGACCTGTTGTCTTTTCACTTCCACAAAAGAAGGGCTTCCTGACAGGTTCAGGAGCTGGTTGTTAATGTGAATCAGGGGTGAATTTGAAGAGTAAATGTAAGGGGGTGTAACTGCAGGTGCCACAAGCTCGACTCATACTGCAGTTTTTAAAGAAAAACAAAATAAAATAAATAATAATAAATATATATATGTATACTGTGGGAAAAGAGAGAAAATTATATGGGATATTTCATTCCTAACCTGCTATAGACTGACTACTAAACAGAATAAAATGATCTATCCCATTTGGAAACAAAGTCATTCACAATTTGTGAAGATAGGGAAGTTGCACTTATTTCAAGTCCGTGATCTCTTAGTGTCAGAAATGTGCGATTTTCCCTTTTGTTTGGAATACTCAAAAATGTCAGGCTGATACAATGGTCTCTAACTTTAAACTTCTCAGAATAAATAGGAGGCAAAAGTTGCTTCAGACTCCAGGTCGTTTCAGCATAGGGTATCTGAAGGATGAAAAAGATTGAGAATCAGTTGTTCGGAGAAGCAATGCATGTTGGAAATAAGTCCTCTATAGGCTCTTTTTCCATGCTCTGAATTCCTGGCTGGATGTCTCCATTGTGAAACACCTTCATTAAAGGCCACCTCCCATAAAGCCCCTCTGACCTCCTCAGTGACTTTCTTAGTACGAATCTTTCAACAGCACTGTCATGTATAGCCACGGGCAGACAAAAACTTTTGATATACAAAGCTCCAGAGAATATTTATTCCAGTCTTTTCAACCCAAAGAAATGCACCAAAATCTACCTTTGAAGGACAGCATCTCTTCAGATAAAGTAAAGCCAACTCTAGGCAGAAGTTATTCAATAAAGAACAAGAGTTACAAACTGTAAATGAGCATTTTTCCATAAGACTTGTGTTTCAGTTTTGTCTTCCTTGTTCACCAGGGGAGCATGGAGGGACATCTGGTGGCTGAATAATTTTCTGCAAGCAAATAGGTCTTGGGACATGTATTTGCTAGGGAAGTGTCTCAAGAACGTGTATCTTCAGAGCCACCATGCCATTCAGTTCACTTGAAGCACTGTCACACATCGCCACATCTCCCACTTCAATAACAAATCTATTGTCTGTTCATTGGGGTAAAAAACGTGACAAAAATGTGTTTGAGAAGACAACAGGTCTCTTCTTGATGCCTCAAACCCTGCATTTCACTGGAAGCCTCCGAAATAATCGAAATGAAACGGACATATTTCTCACCTCTTACTCCACTGAGACAATGGTAGATTATAGATTTGAACAAGGGCAAGTCTAGGTCTGTAACACATGTGTAAGAAGCACCTTGTAACCATCATATGTAATTCCTTGTGCTCTAAAATTTCTACTGCACACCACTTGAGGTCAACAGTCCCTGGGGAGCATACATGAGCAGTTGCACAAGCAGAGAACAATGGCCAGCAGGTGCATATTGTCCCCTACACTGTAACGTCAGAGTCACAGTGTTCGGCTATTATTAATACATTCAAATAGAGTCTGAATGTCACAGTTATATTGCCTCCATTGTACTAGGGGCCATTCAAACCCAAAAGGGCTCAAATCTTGCAGGTACGTTGAACAGACTTAGTGCAGTAAAGGTGTAGTTGGTGCTAAGGAGTCTTCCTGCTACAATGTTTCACAGAAAATTAATTTTTTATTTGTATTATGACACAATCAAAGGTTGGCTACTGTGCATGCACTTAGTGATAGGCATTCTGTGGCTTATAAATGTTATTAATAAATAGGAAGGATAAATCACGTGAAACCACTTTATCTCAGAGGAGTGTTGCAGATAAACAGAGAATAGAAACAAAATCTTATGAACTTCAGCCCTGGCTTCAAGTCCACATCTCTCATCCCAAACCTCTCTCTGCCCTTTCTCATTCCATCTCAGAGGACATCCAAAGGGTGGTTGGTGATCAATCAGGTCTTGATTTCTCCTTTTCTCAACAAAATATTGGCAAAAAGAATATTTTCTCCCACTAGGCTTCATAAGCAGCTCTTCTTCCGCACTTGGTAGCAAAGGTTCAAGTAAGGCAGAGGGTTATTTAATCCCTGCAGTTCTCCAAACCAAAAGCTCACTAGAGAGAAGAGCTACGGTATTCAAACCAGCATCTGGAAAGTAATCTGACAGATGCACTGTCAATAATCCTTTCCGGTCCTCTACTGCATGATGAGTGTTGAAACTTTCTCAAGATCTTCAGATGTTAGGCCCAAAGCATTACTGGAGGGGACACATCTTCACTGGTTGTTAATCCCTCCAGACTCTAAACCCAAAGAGTTACCAGCACAGGAATTTGTTCTGGAATTGTCTACTCATGGGATGAAATAAAAGGTAAGGAAAAAATAAACAAAACGAGCTTAATTCTGCACTGTTGCCCCACATTACACTGTTTTCCCATGGTTCTTTGCAGCCCGTGAACCGAAGTACAACACTGAGATGATTGACTATTGCTACCCCTATTTTTGCTAAGGTATGTGAATCTGTAGTAGCTGTTGTAGGCTGTAAAGTACCCATCACCAAAAGTGCTCCTATAGTAAGATACACTCTTTGCTCATCTATGCTAGACAAGGTTTTCAAATCAGCACTTCAGTTGGGTTCAGGAGGCCAAAAGTGACAGCACAATGGTGGACCAACATATTCATGAGGTCACACTAGGCATCAATGCTAAAACCGCAACAACAGCTCACCATGGTTTTTCACCACTATTTCTTTTGATATTGAATCAACACCTACAGAAATTTCCTGAGCCAATTTTGCTTCAGGTTAAGCTGGAGCACTGCCTCACGCCAGGAACAGGTTGGTTTCTTCACCAACTGTAGTCCAAACCCATGAGTGCTACAGAAACCTCTTCCTATCATTGATGCCTCCCTGTGGTGACACTGGATTTTGGTTACTGAGCATCCAGAAATAGGGATGAAGTTTACTGCGTAGGTTGTCTTCTCTGAACTGCATGCCTTCACCCACCGTCCATCAAAGCAGAAGACGGCAGATGTCAGGACAACTAACCTACACTGCTCTGCCAGGTTTGTGACCACAGCTCATGGTTTTTGACATATTTCTGTCCACATCTTCTCTATAATGGAGTAGAGTGTTCTTACCTTTATTTTACAAAGGAGGAGCAGAGGTACAAAGAAGCCAAAATGCAAGACATTTCACCTGACTTTGGTTCTCTCAAATTTAGGTATAATCAAGTCTCTTGATGCCCTCAGGAGAGACAGATGGGCATGTCTCACTCTGCAAAATCTGCAGAAATAAAACATTGATATGACACACATTGAGCTTACAATCTCACTCTGCCCCTGGGATGGATGGGAAAAATCACTTTCTAGACAACTAGATCTCTCTAATTAACCACAGAAGGCAAAAGACTATCTTGGATTAGACATTATTTTTTGATGGATAATGTGAGATGAGTCCCACATCGAATAAATTCCCCAATGTTGCACAAAGAACTGCATTACAGGGATTGAGTCCCTTCATCCCAAGGGCCAGTCTTACAATCTAACCCTTGTAAGACATCTTTCATAAACCAGGAAGAACATTCAATCCACATATTGAGTTGGGAATGGGCCTTGTAACACACTGACTTCGCAGTCCTCCAGAGCTGTCCATTGACATCCTTAGGAACTGTATTTCACATAAAGCCAACCTGTACAAATACCTGTAGCTGGAAAAGGCCCCTGAGGTTCATTCTGTGCATAGCTTGATGAGATAAGGCTCAGCATATGTCATGTCTAGGAGGCTGAAAACCATTTACCACCACAGGGTGCAATCTAATCTACCCACTCCATTTGTCTCATCTCTCCTAATTTTGACTGATCTAGATGAGAAGAAGGTCTTGTGTACCCAGGAGCACATCTTGTTACTGCAGTTGTATCAGATGGCCTAAAAATATATTCCCTCTCTTCACAAACTCTGAGTTGCCTATAACCATTGTAGCATTGATTTTCCTTTGCACTTTTAGAGCATCTTCCACTGCTCTATAAGTGGGCCTGGCAAATTTCCCTAGCAATACCTGACTAGAGGAGAACATCATCACACTCTGTTTCCCCTCAGAAAAGCTGCTAAGATTCCTAATTTTTCATCAAAGTGGTAGAAAACATGCAGATGTATCTCCTCTGGCATAGCTGGCATGGAGGATCTGTGGCTCAGAGATGCTTTCTGATGCTGCCTAAACATAATGTGCTATTTTGTTTTACCGTTTCCCATGGATCACACATGGTTAATTAAACAGAAGAATTATCTCCGCCAGGTATAGAATCATAGAATATGGGTTGGAAGGGACCTTCCAAGCTCATCCAGTGCCACCCCTGCCATGAGCAGGGACATCTTCACCAGCTCAGGTTGCTCAGAGCCCCGTCCAGCCTGGCCTGGGATGTCTCCAGGGATGGAGCACAGTAGGATGGATAATTCTGCAAGCAGGTCGCTACCAAGAAGCGAAGGACAATTTCCCAGATGGGAAAGGGCCAATTGATCCACTTAAACAAATACTAAGTCCAACACAGAGTATGCAGGCAGTGGGAGTTGAGCCACACGAAAGACACTGCTTGGCAAGAAGTAACAGTGTGGGGAAATTCATGAGGAGGTGGTAACTTCTAAGAAGCCCAGATATGCAACTGAACTCAAGCGCAAAGATTTTGTCTACAAGTGACCCGCTAGCACCTTAAACCTTTTCATAGGGACTGTAACAACTTCTATCTTGGGTTTGTACACCCCTCAAAAAGTGGTGTGTGCCCTGATTTGAACTGGCAGGACCATTCCCACGACCTGTCTGAGGACAGAAGTCACCCAAAGAAGGGTTTGTTTCATCACTACTCTTGTAAAGCTAGATTAAGCTCTGAATTCTGGTTTCCTTTCTAGTCAGCAGAGAGGCAAATGTTTGCACAAAGCAGTTTGCCCACCCTGAGATACCTAAGACAGGTGAGGCCAACAACCTTCTGGAGGATCCTCTCACCCCATTAACTGCAGAGAAGGACAGAGTGTCCAGCTCACACTGGGCAATATATTTTATGCAAGTATAATTTATTAATGAATATCCTATTCTTTTCTGGGTGCATGTAACTACATGATGCTGCAGTTAAGAGCATGATCTGAGCATGGCATTAACGTGGCCATATGGCTTCTGACTCTCCTTATGTCACGTACCTCTGTACATTACCATGTGCTGTTCTACACGTATACGTTTTAGTTGCAAAATAACAAGCGCTTTCCTAAACAGGGTAATTCATCTGGAATAAAATCTCTTTCCTCTGGAATAGCAACACTATAGAAAACTAATTCTAAAATAGCTATTCTGGTCACATTTGCCACGAAGACAAGACCTAAGGAGATGTAAAACTGGCACCACAGATCTCAGCTCCACATCCCCTGTAGTGAATTTGTCAAAGAATGTCTATTGTCTTGCTTGCCTCTGACTGAGACATGATAAAACCAAGGAGCTGAGGGGAGCACAGAAAGGAAAAGCTCTGCTGTGTAGAGAGTACTGCGTGTTGCATGGGAAATCTGGGCTCTTTTCTGACAAACGTATTTTAATTACCTCCTTTTGTCGACAGGACCATTTAATGTAGCAAACCACAGCACTGCCCTTGCCAGCCAAGCCTCTCCAAGTCATTTCCCCACTAAAATCATGAGATCGGTTTAAAAATCGTGACATCTTAGAAACAGTTCACGCTGGATTCATGTGATTCATGTTCTGATTTCTGAGTCCTTGCGGGGATTTTTCTCAAACCTGATTCTGAGTACTAAAAATCCAGGCAAGAGGTTTTGTTTCATTTCAACCAATATTTCACACGGCTGAGAACGGGAACACTAGAAAAAGTCCAGAGATAAAAGTTCTGTGGTATAATCATAAATTACCAAAGTAAGAAAAAAAAAATCAGCCAAAAGGTAGTAATAATTCAATGTTACACACAAAGATGTATATAAAAGGTGGCACAAATGACTTATTCATAGTCATATTTGTTCATCTGGATGCTGATGTAGGTAGAGGAGGCACCTTTTATAATTCATGCCCAGTGAACACTGCAAACAAACATATGCAGGAGTCTTTGAAACTATTAAACATTTTCTAAGGTTATACAGAGCCTTTTTTTTCACATTGCAAAGAGCAATCTGCGAGCAAAATATGCATCACAACAGCGTCACTGGAAGCTCTACAAACTCTTATTTTAATGATTACCCGTTAACATTATGATTTGCACCAAAAAAAGTAATCTGTCAAATTCTCTCTTGCAAATTGTCATCCTTAACTGGCGTGTACTGCAGGGAAAGCAGTCAGAGGGTCTGTGCAACGGGCACACGCTGAAGTATAATTTATTCCAACAACATGCAGAAGCCATTGAAAATGAAACAGCTGAATAATTTCTGGCTGGGAACTACTTGCTTGCAGACTACTCACAAGTGAAAAAGAAATCACTGGATTTGTTGGATTATTTTCTGCTGTGTTGGGTCTACCAAGCATGTCTTACTGTCCCTTCAATTTTCCCATAATTGTTGCTGTTATATTCTGTTTATCCAGGATGGTCCTTGTGCATGCAAGTAGTGCTGTCAGTTTTAGTAGGAACCTTGCATGAGTAAGGATTCCTTGTGGCAAAACAATCAGAAAAAGGTCTGATCCTCCAGTTATCTCCAGGCAGGGACCTTTCATTTTTAAATTGTTAATAAAGGGACGTGCGCACCACCGGCAACCACCACGCACTTATTTAACAAACTTAACTGTGAAATTGGATCCTTCCCATTTAGCCTGGATTTGCCTTTGATGCAGTTCCAGAACTTAGGTTGCCTTATTTGCCTTTAATTTCTAATCCAGGCATATAGCCAAGTTTAGGACACATTGTCTCCTGTACTACAATATCCTCAGCAGCAGCTATAGCAGTTATATGAGCATCCTACAGCTTGAGAACAACTCTAATGAATCAGACCAAACACCTTCTGAGCACCAAAACTTGTCTCTAAGAGCAGACAGAAGAGGACAGTTAGGGATGACCACAAGGAACAAGGCATTTGAGGAGGATTCCTTCTCCTGTCGACCCTCCTTGTCCAATCTCTACACTTGTGAAGAGGAACATTGAGTGTTACCAGGATGAGGAGAAGGTTTTGCTCCACCACTGTTGTGTCAGTCATCCCTACTTAGCCCCATCCAGGTGTTCACCCTTCATCCTGATCTCAGATGTCCCAAACGGTGATACCAAGGAGTGGCTGTGGGGTCAGCAGTGAGGATCCCAGAGGACAAAGTCATGGAGCGCCTGATGGACAGTGCAGGAGGTTGGTTGTCCAGTGAATTACAGGTGACTTTTCTGTATGGTGCCTGAAAATAGGCAGGGAAGGATCAAGGGTAGCAGTCATTCATTCCTAGTAATGAAGATGAGGCTTGACTAACTAGGAAAATGGGTGTACGGCCATGAGCTAATGTCTGCAGGATCTATAAGACAGGGTGATGCTGTTCCTTAGAAGTGAATAGTTTTATCATCTACCCCAAAAGATCAGAGGATGTTTTTACACTTGAAAAGGGCCAGCAGAAACATTACACAAAGGTGGTGCAAGCGTTTCCCTGGGACATTCCACCATGATCTCAGATGGAGAGCGTGATGACGCTCTGTCCTTGCCCAAAGCAGACGGTTGAGGAGGAAACATTCTAGGGAGGGATAGGGAAAAAATATCTTCTCCAAAGGAAGGTAATCAACAGCTTCTCTGTGTCTGGCTCATCACAAGACATTTTAGTGTCTCGGGCTGTAGCGTAATATCCACCTACACTGGTGGTGACTCACCTGTGAGATCTCTCACCACTAGCAACCACAGCGCACATCCTCCATTCTTCTCCCACCATTGTAGGTGATTCAAGCAAGCAGGGGTGGACTTGTCCTCTTGAGGATTGCCAGGAGAACAACAAAAAATCCTTGCGCACATCCCTCCTAAGCCAGTGTTATGCCAGGGATAGAGACATCTCTATCTCTGCGAATGCACAAAAAAAGACCCAACTAAAGAAAATACGGCAATAATGCAACGCCTCCCTCCTCCAAGGGAGCCCTGGATACCCCCACCTTTCCCCCAGTTTAAAACATCCCAGGCTTCCTGGATGAACTTGGCTGAGGTCTAAAAACATGAATAAGCTTCCCCTGTCTGAAAGCCAACTGGCAAGGACGTCTTGGATGGGACCGTCCGTTTGTTACGGGGGGAAAAAATGGCTGGTCCAGTTCCCCTTGTTAAGCGGCGCGCTGCTGGTCGGGAAATAAAAGACAAGAAGGTCTGTTTGTAACACTGAACACACAATCCCTTCCAGCCTCAAAGACACTGAGGCGGCAGAAAATCTACCCCATTCACCAAGATGACCTAGTTCTGTTGTCAATAGGTTAGAGCGGAGCAAAGTATATCCTGATTAGGGGGATATCCCACAATGGGATAGTGAGTACCCTTTTGTCACTTAATTTTCACCCCCAGTACCCTAATACTGGGCTTGCTATCAACATTATAACTTGGCGGGTTACAGGTTTGTCCAGTTTTCCTCCGCTTAACTCTGCTGGTGTTGGGTTTACACCAGGAGCAGATCCAGCATTGTGCTTTTTCACCCCATCCCTGATGCCGGCTGGTTGGCAGGGAGGGGGTTTGTTTTGACAATTTTAATATGTTTTTTTTAATCCCTTCTCCTTCTGCTCCATCCCTGAGAAGGCCTCAAAAAGGTGGCAGTGGCTTTGCGCTCCCTGCACAAAGGGGTGGTGGCTGAGGGGTTTTGTCACCCCTGCGAAGATGGGGTGCAACCAAGCTCCCTGCCACCAGTTGATCCCCAACCCAAAGAGATCCGCAGCACAGCCAGGTTTGACGTCCATGCCATGGTCGGGGGCCTTTTCCTCCCATCACTGAGACAATTCCACTCCTCGAAGCATTTAGGATCCCTGCATGCAGCAGAGAAATTGCCAAGAAAATATATAACTCACAAATGGAAAGCTACTTAGTCCCTAAATAAAAGAGGAGGAGAGTGATTCAGTTATCTGTATCTACCCTGATGTGTTAAGGATGGACACACAGACAGGCAGACACTTCTTTTTTGTTCTTTAATGACATAAAAATGCCCCAATTAAATACTTTTCTAAATTTAAGATATATAGACATTTAAAAACATGATGTGTTATATAGCCATCCCGTTGAACAACATACTAACGATTTATTAACTCCTGATAAATGTTAAAAATAGAAGCTTGAAAGAAAACGTTTCCCTTTCCTCTTCCCTTTTCTGGTGGTGGCTGTTAATAAAGGATTTAATCACCCATTTTACATCCTGTTTAAAAAAGAAAGGGTCTTCCTGATAACAGATGCCACTCCGGCCAACTGGCAAGGAAAAGGGGGACGTATGAAGTATATAAGTATATTTCAGAGGACAGCCAAGAAAAAGAGGGAGAGGGGGAGAGATAAAGAGAGAGGGAGGGAAGAAGAGGAGGAGGAGAAGGGGGGAAGGAAAAAAAAAAAGGAACCTGAAAGGATTAGAAATGAAAAAGAAGGTATTTTGTGCTGAGCTAAATATTATTTTGTTTCCATTGAAAGGGTTAAGAAAACAAAGACAGAGTTGACAATTTCTCCCGACTGGAAGCTGGGAATGGCCCATGGTGGCACAATGCTATTATTCTTGCATGGGCCCATTCTCACTGGATTTTCCACAAAATCTTTAATAATTTGATTCTTTTCAGCCTCAGCAGCCAGCTGAGCTCTTTAAGAAACAGTAACAAAAACCCAGAGAAAAACCCACTACTGAGAGGGGAGCTTTGGCGGAGAGCTGAGCTGAAGCCGATTAGTTTGGCCTGAATAGAGCCAGCCGGGTCCTCGAGCTCTTGCTCAGCCTGGAGTCCTCTGTTTCATTCATTCCAGTACAATATCACCACCAGAGCCCGGGCCTAGACACTAAATTACACTATTATAAAACTAGATTGATACACAAACTTTCCCTCCCAGGCTGAGTAGGGGACTTTTTTCAACAATGTTGGTTTTTTTTTTGGTGGGGGGAGCTCGGGGTCTATTCAAGCGTTTTGAATTATCGCCATTCATATCGAGCATATCAATTCTTAATGGTGCCACACACACAAATTGCAAACACGGGGGGATACAATCCTCCGGGTTCCCCGGGGGGAAGGGTTGGAGGCACTCGGTGGAGGCTTGCAGGGGTTTTGTTGGGGTTATCTCCCTGAAGACCCAGCAGGACGGGAGCCTTTCATCGGCTGGGGACGGCTCGCATTGTCCGCAGGAATTCACGTTGGAGCGGTGACAAGTCTCTGGTATTAAGCAAGAAATGCAGAGGTTTGACCCTCATCTGGGCATCCCCGAGCATCATCTCTCCCCAGTCCTCGTATCCCCCGAGATGCATCCCTTGGGTTGGCAGCAGATGCGCTTTCTAAATGTGTAGGTTTTGGGGAGGAAAAAACAAGAAAAATAAACATCCTCAAGGTGCCTTTTAGGGACCCTCCTCTTTCATTTCAAAGGGCAAGTCTGGATTTGGCCACACAGTTCCCAAAGGCTCCTGACAGAGAGTTTGCAAGGTTGACTTTGGGTGTAGGTGCACAATGTGTCTTTTAACCACATCAAACCGCAGCAGCTCAGGATGGCAAAATGTGATTTAGATCACACAGCCCTTTCCTGACTGGGGACAAGCCTTCCTACGGCTGATTTTATTCCCTCAAACAATACTAAAACCTTCTTTATGAGAGAAAAGGGTCCTTGAGAAAGAGTCCTCAACTTTTTTACCTCCATCTTCAGCCTGGAGGAAACCTCCTCTTTGTGACATATTGCTCATTTTAGGCTCTAAAGCCTGAAACTAGAAGAGCCACTTCAACAAAAAAGCAAGTTTGGGGAGGGGAGGGGAAAGGGAAGAAGTGGTCAGGAAGAAGGAGTGGTTTATATATCAGAAAACACGGCACGTCGATGCATCCCCATCCTATGCACCCTCATCCTCATGGACAGCTCGCAGGGTGCAAAGCACCATCTAAACACACAAGACACAATATTGTGCAAAAAAACCCTCTTCATCAGCCTCTCTACATTCATTTTCCTGTGTATTTTTGGATGGGAGCCGCATGTCTCCATGCATTTTCTAATTAATCTTTGCTTAGGACCTATCTACCTTAATCCCTGCCTAGGTTTTTCTTTTTCTTGCCATCACTGCCATTATTTTTCTTAAAGCATATGTTATTAAAAAAAATAAAATAAAAGAGGAAGGACAGGCTTTTTGCTGATTTTGCCTGGGAAAAAAAGCAAGGAAAACAATCCTCCATTTCCTTGCCTGTGCTGGCACTCATGGAATTTATTTTCCCCAACTTTTTCGTTCCTTTTCTGAAAGCCACATTCATCAATGGAAACAATCTCACTCTCTGCTGCCTCCAAACCTCAAGCTCCCCAAATGCTCTGAATATATTAAATGCAACACAAAAAGAGCAGCAACCCAACATGCAAATTAAATTAAAACTTACTCTCCGCAAGAGGGAAATAAACAAACAAACAAAACCCCCACAGCTTATATCTACACAAAGAGGAGAAATTAAAAGAGATTTAACAGTTCTGAGGAGCTTGGACTGTTTTCAATAGCATTTTCTGAATGGGAGCTGTTACATGACATCAGCACCGATTCTAATATCGGTTGTTTTTGGAAAAGAGAGCTTTTCACAAATCGTTCATTAACCGGAAAATCCTTTGAGTAGTTTCTACTTCAACATATTTTGGATGTTGCAGATAGGCCGTAATAAAAGGCAATTATTATCAACACTACCTTCATAATTTAAAAGCATTAGTGGGGCAAATTTGGTGCGTGGCTGCATCAGCTTTGGAAACTCTCTAATTAAGATGGCACGATTAGGAAGCGACTGCAGCACGACAGAAACCGTGGTTTGCTCTCAGGCATCGGGATCCTGCAGCTTTGTGTTGTCCCACGTGTGTCTGTGGGGAGGTTTTATCGTGTGGATGCAGGGACCGTGCCGGTGTGTGCGCTACATGGCTGGGAGTGATACGTAAAGCCGAATTAGGGCAGAAGAAATAATTAGCATTGCAGCACATGGAGGAATGACCCTAAACCATCTGAAAGCTGAGGCTGCTTGCAGAGAGAAACAAAGGAGCCCGAGAGGAGAAGAAAGCAGCAATTAGAAAGGAGAGAATGAGCCGGGGTGTTGAACCACAGATCTGTAAATGGACACAAATTGTCCTGATTTCCACCCCCCCCTCTTTTTTCTCACAGGGATGGCATTTTCAGGAAAAGTCATATAGGAAAGATTATATCACCTCTGCAAATACAAGGGCCGGGGTCCAATCTCTGCATTTTAAGGCAACTGCTGGTTCTTGGATGCTGATTAAACTCTGATATTCACCAAGATCGATGAAACAGACTCCTGGGAAGCAACCACATATTTTCTTTCTAGTCCACGGGTTGTTTTTGGACACGGTACAACTGCAAATTTCTTCTCAAAATCAGACAACCCCCATGCGCCAACAGCTCCGTGGTACCCAGACAAAAAATCATGCCTAGCAAAAGGCAGAGAAAGGGATGTCTGAGGAGCAGCTCATCAGCCGTTTGGCAGCGGCGTGAGCTTTCCACAGCATCTCTCCATCAACGGGCTGGCTCCAAATCAAGTGCATCAGGCGTCTTTCCTCCTCTGAGAGGGTGACAGACAAGGAAATCAGGAGCAGCACCTTGACTATCAAAAAATATACCTTGACGCTGAAAACGGCTGTACCAGTTCTCTGACAGCAGAGCTGACATCCAGCCTGGGCCATTTCCAACCTGCCAAAGACAAATCTTGCACTTGGGGGGGGGAGAGGATGGAAGAGGAAGCAGGAGACAGGCAGCAGATTTAGTTGACATTGCTGACTTGACTAATAATTAGGGAGGGTACCTCAAAAGGCTCAAAAAAGGGAGGAAAATGAAAAAACATTAGCAATTTCTGGATGTTCCTGCCACTACGTGGTGCCCATCAGGACGTGCATGACGAGTCTCTTGTGTTTTGCTGCTGAAGTATCTGTTAGCAAGCGGGTCCCAAGCTAACGCAAGCCCCATTTCAGGGAAAGACAGTGATGGGACCCAACCAGCATGAGGAGAACAATGTGGGACTGATGTAAAGCAAAAGGTGTCACTCTCTAAAGAAAAGAAATAGATGATATGGATAGACCCCATGGGGAGAGGACACTGAGTAGGAATGTCTCATGTTGTCCAAACCCCACCATTCTCTGACACCCAACTTCACTGGCACCACATCATAGAATCGTGGAATCCTAGAATAGTTTGGGTTGGAAGGGACCTTCAAAGCTCATCCAGTGCCACCTCTGCCATGAGCAGGGACATCTTCACCAGCTCAGGTTGCTCAGAGCCCCGTCCAGCCTGGCCTGGGATGTCTCCAGGGATGGTTCATCCACCACCTCTCTGCCCAACCTGGGCCAGGCTCTCACCATCTTCAGTGTAAAACATTTCTTCCTCACATCTGGCCTGAATCTCCCTCCTTTAGCTTAAAACCACCCCCCTTTGTCCTATCACAGCAGGCCATGCTAGAAAGTCTGTCCCCATTTTTCTTATAGGTTTCTTTAAAGTTCTGAAAGGCCACAGTAAGTCAATTTGGTCAAGTGCCTGGACAGCAAATAAGGGGGCTATTGTGGAGATGTGATTCAGGCCTGGGGTGGATGTAGAGTATCTTCACACATCAAATCAAATTGGTCAGCCGCCTCCCTGCACCTCAGCTCCCCTCTCCATGCGATGGTGTTCACACCACGGTCACCCCTCCAAGGACATACTATGGCGGTAGGGACGTTCAGACTTCAGAGATGATTCCATGACAAGGTGGCTGTCTACATTTCACCTTGATGTGCAAAACTAGGGTCCATTGTTAAACGCTCCTACTTCAGCTCCCTATGGCCTGAAATATGAGCATTTTTAAGCCCTCAGGTTTTTATAGAATCGTGGAATTTCCTGAGCTGGAAGGGACCCACATGGATCATCAAGTCCAGATCCTGTCCCTGCATATGACAACCCCACAGTTCACACCGTGTGTCTGAGGATGTTGTCCAGTCTCTTCTTGAACACTGTCAGGTTGGGGCTGTGACACCTCCCTGGGGAGCCTGTTCAGTGTCCAGCACCTCTGGGTGAAGAACCTTTTCCTAACGTCCAACCTGAACCTCCCCTGGCACATCTTCTTGCTATTTTGTCTGAGCAGATCTTCAGATGCTATTATCATTCCTCCAAATCACTTTATTTATCTCTTTTTTTTCCTTCCATCTTTATGATAGCACAGCAGTGTTCTGCAGCAAGGAGTTCCCCAGATGGAGACACCACAGGACAGCTGTGCATGGCTTGCGGTGGCCTTGCATCCCTTTCTTCTGCCCCGATTGGAGCCCAGGTGATCCATCCTCACCACAAACGCTTGTCATTCCACAGTTGTTCCTCTCCTTCCCAGCATAGGTGGATTCTTTTCCCAAGCTCCTTTTACAGAGTTGCAGCACCACAGCAAGGTGGATCCCACTCCACACAAAAGTCCCCATGGCCCTTTAGTCCCCAGGAGCTTGGTGGAGTTAAGGGCAGAGTCAGGCCCTGGGGGTGCTGGGTGGCCCTGTCCAGACACTGAGACTCCTTCTGTGACTCCCATACCGAGCCTAACGAAGGTCCCAGGCTGCTTCTTCACACCACCACCCCCACAATTTCTCTCCTTTTTCTTTTTTTTTTTTTTTCCTGCATTTTTCTGGCATTTCCTAACGTGTTTTTTCTTGCGTTACATTTCTCGAGGAAGGCTGCCTGATGAGCAGAAAATCATTATTAATCCCTCAGGTATTCGCGCTAATACAATTAACCCTCTGCATGTCACACCCCGAGCTAATCTTCCCAGAGTTCCCCCCCAGCTCCCATCCATCCCCACCACTTCCACCCTGGTGACCAAATCCCAGACCAGGAGCCAAAAAATGTGTGAGAGAGGGATCTGTAACTCTCCAAACAGAATCAATGAAGACTGTTTGAGTCACCGTCCCCGGAGCTGTTTAAAAGACACATAGATGAGGTTCTTAGGGACACGGTTTAGAGGTGGACTTGACAGTCTTAGGTTAACGGTTGGACTGAATGGTCTAAAAGATCTTTCCTGGCTAAATTGATTCTATGATTTTACAATCTCTGCTGGATATGGATATTTAGAGACTTCATTAAGAGCCCATCCTCATTTTTCCAAGGTTTTTGAGTGACAGTGTCCCCAGCTTCACGTCCACAAACGTGTTATCTTGCATTGCACTCAACAGGAAGAACCTAAGCCATTTGGAGGGTCTTCCAGTCTAAACATTTGTGGGAAGCCGAGAGTGAGAGTAAAGTGCTTATTTATCTTCTAGAAACGAATGCAGTTAGAGAAAGAGTGACACTGCCAAGCTTTCGTGTAAGCCTAAACTGTCCCTTGCTGTCTTTAGACCCACCTTATCCAGGTCGAAAAAGCACTGCTTTAGGGTTCATTGATAATAAGATTTTTTATAGTTCTTCACCACTGGCTCTTTCCTACAAGGTCCAAGGCGTTCTGTAGGAAATGTCTCCAGCTGTCCCTCAGGAGGGGACATTTTGATGGGTGTTTTCTGAGCACCACAGAGGGAATTTTTTTCCCCACCAACCTCTGATAGGGGCTTCGGTGTCTCAGTCTTTCTCTTCACCAGGGCAGGGAGGGTGGATGGTGCTGTCAGGAGAGGGAGAGGTGAGAAGTAGGAAGGCTCCCGAAGATGGTGGTTGGAAATGATCCTTGGATGCCATCCTGGCATTCCTCCTCCCAGTATTAGAAACAGCTAAAAGTCAAGTCTGCAACGAGAAAAAAGAACATGTGCAAATAGAAAATGTCTTGAGACCTGATTCAGCAGTGGGGTAAAAAAGGCACAAGTCCCTGACAGTGCAATGCAGGAGGGGAAAGAACATAAAGCCCTTTCAAACAAAGCTGCATTGCAGCTCCCAAGGTTCAGCTCAGAGCTGTGCCTCACCAGCCCTATTTTGCCAGTGGGGAAACTGAGGCAGGAAGACTTGCTAGAAGAAGACACCAGATGAATTGCCTGGCACACAGACCTGAAATCTCTTCTGAAATCTCCCAAATGACCTAGACATAAGGAGGAAATTTTTCATATTGAGAGTGGTGAGAGCCTGGCCCAGGTTGGACAGAGAGGTGGTGGATGAACCATCCCTGGAGACATCCCAGGCCAGGCTGGACGGGGCTCTGAGCAACCTGAGCTGGTGAAGATGTCCCTGCTCATGGCAGGGGGGACACTGGGGGAGCTTTGAAGGTCCCTGCCAACCCGAACTATCCTACGATTTTATGATGACCTCCTCTTTGCAAATAACAACTTTCTGCTGCTCATCATGGAGTGTTTCTTGAGCTTCACCACTGCAAACTGAAGGAAAATGAGGATCGCCAGCCCTGTCCGTCTGCAATCTGGCTCACAGGGACCCTGCCCCAAGCCTGGGGAATCATCTGCCACAGCAAAAGGTGGGGAAAGTCCCTGTGAGGAACTGGAAATACCCAAAGGATGCAGGACTGCAGCAATGTGGATTCGCTCCAGCATCCCTGGGGAAAAATGCCAACCTTGAGATAAAGGGACTTGTTGACTTTTAACACCACCTCGGGAGGAAAAATAAAGGAAGCAGAGAAACAAACCCAGAGGAGAAGGAAAACAAGAGGTTTATAGCCTGCCTTGAAAAGATCTTTAAAAAAAAAATAAAAAAAGAGTGAAATTCTTGGCTCCCCTCACACCTATTAGCCTAGGAAATGGTGCCTGGTCTCCACTGAGGCCTGACTGAGACCAAAGGCAAGTCAACCTGTTAGCAGGTACTTGAGAGAGGAGCTGCTGGCTGGATTGGGCTGGAGGCGTGAGAAGCCCCCGCAGCCTCCCACCCCATTCAGGTCTCCTAATGACCATATAAAAGGGTTGGGGGCAGCTTTCAGGGCAATCAGCCTCCTCTGACACATCCCACACACAAAACCCCATGGCCATAACACCGCTCTCCCCCTGCCACGGCGAACAGCCCTGAGGGAGGGAGTTTCTGCATATCTATACGTCCTACCGCTGCGTTGGGGGCTATTTGAACTGTTTTCCCAAGCTGGGGATGTTCCTCCCACATGTCACACTCCAGGTTGAATAATTCGGCCTTTGATGTTTGGTGAGCACCGTTGGAACATCATTCAGGGGCTGGGGATGTCCACGCAGGGTCTGTTTGGGCAGGAACCATCTGCAGTATTCAAGATATACGTCCCCAGATAAACCAATCCCACAGGTTTTGCAGCAAAATTCCTCTTGTTTTCTTGCAGACAGGCTTGGGAAGGTAATTTTTGGAGTGCAAACAATGGCCTGTCAAAGTTACTTTTCTTCAGCCATCATCTTGTTTTGCCCCATATCCCTGGCCCTGAAATGCATTGCAGGGTTATGTCAGTTTATCTGGGGCTTTGAGGTTGTTTTTTATTTTGTTTTATAGGGGGAAAAAAAAATCTATCTGTGAACAGGCAGAGGAAAATGGAAATGTTTTATTTCAGTATTTCCAAAGAAGAGGTATTATTTCTAATCTTCAACTTGTCTCAGTGCCGTTTTTGTCATAAAAACTATTTTTTCAATGTTTACACAAATATTGTTTTCTAAAAATGAAGATTTAAAATGTCAGGAAAATTGAACCAAATTTGTCTCCGTCAGCTCGAGCCACATTCTTTCCACTCATTTATTTGATTAAGAATGACACTTTCGGTTTTCGCAGCATCACAGCTCTTTTTATTGTACTTCTGCTTATTTTGGGAGTAGACCTTTGCTGAACGAAGAATCCACGTTTCACCATAAGGCATCAGTTTTGTAACTGGATCGTTCCCCCTTGCAGGGTCCAGGAGGTCAGGTCCATCATTCACCATCTAAGATCCAACCTCCTGGATCAACACAGGCATCCCAAGTGACTTTGACACCCTTTCTCCATCCCTTTCCCCTAAATTTAAGCTGAACCTTGAGTCTTGGTTAAAAATAGAATAGAGGTCACTGGGGCTTTGGAAAGGTTGGCCAAGTAGCTGGATCACCAACCTTTCTCTCATCTCTTGGTTCCCATCCTCAACTCCTCTTCAAGTCGGAGTATTTAACCTCATTTTTTTTCCTCTTTTTTTTTTTTGGCTTTGAGCTTTTTCCAACAGTCTTACAATGGTTCTCTCACAATGAGGTTCTCTCCCTCATTTTCAACCACCCAATCTCCCATTTCCTATGAAAATGGGCCAAATGATTCAATACACCCCAAGCTTTCCTCAAGACCCTTGTTCCAGGCTGTGCATTCACCCAGCTCCACTGAGCCCTCCCCTCACTGAATTTGGACACAAGAGCACAAGAAACAGAGGCAGGAGACATTAAATGGTTCTTAAATGACTGTTCAGGTGGAACATCTC
Source organism: Patagioenas fasciata (assembly GCF_037038585.1). Classification (NCBI taxonomy): domain Eukaryota; kingdom Metazoa; phylum Chordata; class Aves; order Columbiformes; family Columbidae; genus Patagioenas; species Patagioenas fasciata. The sequence continues at coordinate 166,781,444 of NC_092521.1, read as the reverse complement.
AACCTAGGGTTAGCATCTTTGCCCAGACCTGCTCCAGGTCTCTCAACACCTTCCCTATCCCAGTAAACCATACGTTTGCCCCTTCTTTCCCCTTCCCCAGTCACTTCAGCCCTGGAACTGGGAAGCAATTTCTCTACACAATCAGATCCCTCAACTTTCAAATCCCCTGGTTTTATTTCTTTTGATTGTCTCCAAGCAACACTTTCTTCTCAGGAAACAAAGAAGGGGAAGGGGGGGGAAAAAGGAGAAAACAAAAGTAACCAAAGTTGAGAAAGTGCAGCTCATCTCTCCAGTCGCAACACGCAGGAAGAATTTACTGAAGCTCTGATTTCAAAAGAAATAGATGCTGCTTTCTAAGTCATTCCTACCTTACGCCATGACAGTCTTAGCAATTATTTAAACAGCAGCAGGAGAAGTTGTGGATTTCCCCCGTGATAAATCATGCACTTCTGCTTTCCTGGCTGCCTAAATAATTTTGCCTTCCCCCAAAAAACACAGGCATCGAAAGCTCTGAAGCTGCAGTGAGCTCTCTGCAAGGGGAACAGCACAGCCCTTCCACCCTCCTTGTCTGGTCCTTGTGGCCTTACCCGGCCATCCTCACCAACCTTTTTGAATTGAGGAAGCAACACCCGCTCCATTTTTTAATTTTAAATACAATAATTGAGGCTAAGTGACTCACCCAAGGTCATCCAAGAAATCTGCGGCATGAGAGTTTCCCCCTCTCAACCATAGGGAGTACCCCAAGCTCAGAGTGATCCAGTGTCTTTCTCAGCAATTAAAAGGTTGCTGTTTGGTGTTGTTAAACACTAATGGCTATAAGACAGTTCAAGCAGCTATGGAAGGACCTAGCAAAGGACACTGCACACTGCAATGTCTCCCTGCATGTGCCTGGGAAGCCACTGGTACCGAGATGTTGTGGGGGCCGTGAAGAACAGTGACAGATGGAAAAGTGTCTTACATGCAGTTTGATGAAAAGGCCAGTTTGTTACAGAAAATAGAAAATTCTCCTAAATGCCCAGGAGAAGCTGCACCAGCCCTGTCCCACCTTGCAGCTGGATTTCTACCATGTTGCCATCTCTTGGGGTCTGCTCCTAATACTTGCACCCATTTGCAAGCCCACGCTCCTTGCATCATGGGATTAGTATACCAGGTGATATTCTCTGGTTTTCATCCTCCACTCTCTTGCCTTCTTGCTTTCTTCCCCATTCCCTTTCTTTTTCAACAGCTAATGGCCTGCCTTGATGGCCTCAAGGAAGACACAACCTACGAGCCTAAACCAATGCTCATAAAAAGACAATTTATTTTCATCTTATGGATTTAAAACCAGCGTTCTTGTTTTCCAGGGGGAGCCAATCTCATGACTACGGAAATCTTGTGCTTGGCAGCAACAACCAACATCATCATCACCCTGGGGATCTCCCTGGAGGTGAACTGGCCAAAGTGGAGATGAGCTGGCCCAGGTGGACACACAGACTTCTCTGCATGACAAGCCTTGCCTATTGTACCGTTTGCAGGAGCTGCTTTCTCCTGCTGTTGTCAGCAAGGCTTCTTCCAATGGTTCCCATCTTTCCTTCCTTGACCAAGGCCATGACTCTTGAACACAGGGAGGTGTTTCAGGGTGCAGCACCCTTCTACTTGGAGGTATTCAAAATTTGCCCCAAGCAAGTGGATTCAACTTGGAGATTGGTCCTGCTTTGAGCAGGAGGTTGATCAGGAGCATTCCTGCATCCTTTCGACTCTGAATTTCTCCATGAGCATGTCTGTCAAACTCAACACACTTATAAGCAAGGACGTTCATTTTCTTTAGGACTTTATAAATGTACAGGAATGTAAGACTGAAAAAGACCATGAGGTTTTCCAGTGTGATGAGCTGCACATTGAATTTCAGCCAAACACAGGAAGGCAAAAAACCCACCATTTGCCACAGGAAATGTCCAGGAGAGATCACGGTTTTCCCTATCATCCTATACCTTTGCTTTGAACAACAATCTATAAACTTTGGGATGAAACTGGCACACCAGCTCCATGGGGGTGAAGCACCCCTAGGTAGCTTCATGCAGTGCTAGAAACATCATCTGTATCAAAACTAGCGTGGTCAGCAGGACAAGGGCAGTGATCCTTCCCCTGTACTCTGCATTGGGGAGGCCACACCTGGAGTGTTGTGTTCAGTTCTGGGCCCCTCAGGTCAGGAAAGAGATTGAAGTGCTGGAGTGGGTCCAGAGAAGAGCAACAAGACTGGGGAAGGGACTTGAACACAAGAGCTATGGGGAGAGGCTGAGGGAGCTGGGCATGTTTAGTCTGGAGAAGAGGAGGCTTAGAGCTGAGCTCAGCACTCTCTAGAACGACCTGAAGGGCAGTTCTAGCCAGGGGGGATTGGGCTCTTCTCCCAGGCAGTCAGCAATAGGACAAGGGGGCATGGGCTTCAACTCTGCCAGGGGAAATTGAGGCTGGAGATTAGAAAGCAATTCTGTGCAGAGAGAGTGGTCAGCATTGGAATGGCTGCCCAGGGAGGTGCTGGACTCACCGGCCCTGGAGGTTTTTAAACTGAGATTGGCCATGGCACTTAGTGCCATGATCTGGTCAATGGACTGGAGTTGGACCAAGGGTTGGACTGGATGATCTCTGAGGTCTTTTCCAACCCAGTCCATTCTGTGATTCTGTCTTAATATGTAAATTGATATTACATTATATGAAGGTGTTTGGATGCATTTGGTGTTTCTTTTTTTTGGTGTGACTCCCTGTGATGGATTTTTTTCTCTCATTACTAAATTTAGACTCTCACCCTCCCTGGTCCCCCTACACAGTCTAGATTCACCCAGGAGAAGAACAGAGCCCTGCTCTGCTCAGGTATACAAATGGCCTTTGCAGGCACGTCTTTCATGTTTCTTCTCTTCCCAAGAACAGCTGGAAGTTCAAAGCATTTATCAAAAGCTAGGGAATTCCATCATAATGTAGGTGCATGCTTTAAAAAAAGACAACCCTTTTGAAGGGAGTTGCTAGGAGGGTTTAATCTAACCCCTTGTTTCTCCCTGAAACCTGAAGTACGAATGGTATCCTGACGGTAAAAGGGCAAATGGCAGCACTGAGTTAGGAACACTCCTCCCTTGGAAACCCTTGGGTGCAGGGTCAGTGATCAGATGGTTGTTTTCTGAAAGTTTCCTTGTCCTCTGGAAAACTGGTGCAGGATAAAACCCCCTCAGATGTGTCCACAAGACTGTTGGCAAAGCCATCCCAGCTGTTGGTCACCTCATGCTGGTGGGCTTTAAGCTCTTGACCTGAAGTTCACATACCTGACTTTCAAATGTTTAGTTCCCACTACTCAGAAAAGAACATTTCATCCAAGCTCCTAGAAGCGATGATCCCATCGTGTAAATCACTCAGTTGTCAAGACAGATCAAAATTTTGCTGAGATGCGGATTTGCATCTCCCATCAGAAAGGTGCAGAAGTCAATGCTAAGACTGAAATTGCTCCTATTTCAGTAGTCCCCCATACAAGATCAGACTGTATCAAGCACATACCAATTCTTGCTTTGCATTGATTTATTTTGCCAGCGATGGGTGCAGAGGAGGGCTCAGCAGGCAGTGACAGGTCAGAGAAAGCAAACTGCAGTTCGGAGAGGAACTGACGGGCTCAGTAATGAACATTTAGTCTGTTTTCCAGCACACCACAGGTCAAAGGATTTCCATTCTATCAGGCCACATCCCCAGGCTTTGCTTCAGCATCTTCTCCCTCCCTGTTTAACGACACCCCAAACATCACCTGTTTAAAACTTGGGCACTTGTCCTCACTGACAAGGTTTTCCTGAGTTGCTAGAGAGAAACAAGTGGGCTGAAAACACCCTCCTGGGGCAACTCTGATTTACTTCTACTTTGAATTAATCCAGGTTTTCTTCTCCCACTGCTTGTTTTTGGGTTCTTCCCCAGCAGATTGAAGAGCCCATGAGTAGGCAGCACTCACTCCCCATGGAGGCTGCAGTGAAGGCACCTTTTAACATCCTCCTTTGGAAAAATCAATGGCATCTTCTCCAGGGAAGGTGGTAAGAGGCTCCACAGCAGAGAGGAGATGGGTTTGGGGGTGAAGCTGGCACCCCTATGGACAATGGCCATAACGCTGGTACCACCACTCGGCTTCGCAAGACACGGGGTGTGAGGCTCCATCAAGGCATCCCAGTTGAGTTTCATCCTCCTTGCTGAGTGCAGCCAAATGAAACTGCCCAAGCTGCTGCCTTCTGCTAATGTTCCTGGGCACAGTTTCTCCTTTCTGACCCCAAAATGGGGTTTGTTGTTTCCTTCCTGTCTTGCAGATGCTGCTTGCTGCTCATCAAACAGTTCTGCAAATTGCCAAAAATAAAAGTTGAAAAAGTTGGTGAATCTTGCACAGGGAGATGAATAAAAAAATCCCCAGGCCATAAATAGATAAGGAAGTATAAAAGACAAGGCTTTCTCAAAGCCATGGCTTGCAGCTAAGTATTTTCGGTCACCTCTACTGACCAGACAGGTTATTCAGAGTGCTTCCAGCCCTAGAGATGACATTTGACATAACATGGACATGAGATGTATCATTTAGGTCACTGTGATAAAGCACAAGACAACGTCCCCCCTTCCTCCTCCTCCTCCTCCCCTCCTCTGCAACCCTCAGGGAATCTAAAAGTTCAGGGTCTTTAAAGTTGAATTCCCCGCACAAGAGTTCAGCACCTTTCAACCTTTTTAGACCTATTACAGGAAGAACACTGAGTGGAAGGATTGGGAGGGGGGAGGAGGGAAGGTCAGGGGGGTTATTTCAAGACAGGTTATTTACAGGAAGGTTTAGAAGCTCAAGAGAGAAGTGGGTTTTTGCATTGGTTGGAAGGGAGATGAAAGTCATTAGATTGGTTCATCTCCAGGGCCAGTGGCAGAGCAGAGGCTCCTTCTGAAAACCTGATAAATTAATCTTTAATTCTGCAATAATGCCTGCGTAATTAAAAGATAAAGTCAACAAGGCAGGCTGTATCATCATAGGATACCAGCATACTAAAAAAAAGTAATCTATTCAGTCGTGATCAACTGATTCACTCTTCCAGATGTGCTCAGGGTCAGTTTTTGCAGCTTGGCCAGTCTGGCACTGAATGGTATATTTGGATGGGGAGGTGTTGGTCGAGTCTCGAACAAACTCACGTGCACGAGTGGGTCAGCTACTCTGACCAGAGCCTGCAATAGGAGAACCACCCATCCATGAGGTTCAGTTGCCCAGTCAAAATCCTTCGATATTCATATTTCTACCCTGCTATTTTCTTTCCCTGCACACTTCTGCATAGAACTTTAAACCCCTCAGTTCAGAAGAATGTCATAATGCTACTGGTATATGAAGGATATGGTCCTGAGCGAGACACAGGATCAAATAAGGACAGCATTCAGAAGCTGCAAGCAGGCAGATGGGACATTATGGTGGACAAATGTTCACTTATACTTCTAAGAAAAGCTTTTTTAGACCCATCTGTGGTGATGTTTACAATGAGCACAGGTAAAATGACAGGCAAACGGAGCTGGAAGGAAGATGAAGATGTTCAGTCTGTCACCCAAGTGGTGTTTATTTCATCTCCAGAGCATGGTATGTCTGACTGGGACTAATTAGGAGCCAGAAGAGGTGACAGTGATGGATTGGCCAGGAGCAGGGACCAGGATATACCTCCTAGGTAGCATGCCTACTTGTACCACAAACAATCCAGGGCATTCACAAAGCAGAGTCTCAGAGCAGTTTGAGTATGGCTCCATCCAAGGATAGTGGAGATGGAATCGGGAGGAGCTGTTGAGGAAGGAATTGCAGCATCATGGCTCCTTGCTGGTCCCCACCATGGAGCAAGTGTGCTCCTGGGATGCATCTTCTGACTGTGAGTTGCTTCTAAAGCTCCCTCTTCCTTGTCTGAGATCAGACAAAAATGGCTTGTGACCCGCAGGCATACAATGAAATTTCTGGAAATTTGGACACTCTTGATATATAATCAGTCCAGAGTGACATTTCTAAGAGGTCCCTTCATCCTGTCAGAGAACAAGAAGTTTTGGGCATGTGGCAGTGGTGGAGATGGTCCATTCACACGTACATTGAACCTCAGAGAGGCTCCCACACATGTGACAAGTGTCTCCACTGGTGTCTTTCTTCACAAGGTTCCTCCACCTCCATGGAGCTCAAACCAGAATGCATTATGCTGTTATCACAGGTCTTGTGGTTTGCTCATCCTGCCACATTCACTCTTCCCACAGACCCAGCTGTAGGATATGCCCTCTGATAACCATGTCCCATGTCCTCCCAGCTCCAGTCTCCTTAGAATACTGAATACATCCTTCTCTACTGTATTATGCATCCCCTAGTTTAAGCTACACAAGTTGTTTTCACACTGGTCATGGCACAAATATCTTGACCAATATTCAGAGCTCCTCCTCTACACAAATAGTTTGATCAAAGCTTCTAGTCTTCTTTGGGTTATCTGGATGTCAAGCTCCTTGTTCTCAATGAGTTGCTATTTTTATTTCTTCAAGTTGCTGAATTATTTAGTATTTCAGCCTAATAATCCTGCAAAGTTTTGCTGTTTCCTGATTTGCACATTAATAATTTATTATAAATTTAGGCCTATTTAACTCCACCCCCACAGTGGTTTGCACCATGCTGTGTCCTCCAGCCCTGACTTCTCTCACCAAAAGGACCATATAGATGATTGCAGGTAACCTTGAGCCTGGAGGAAGACTCAGATCTTGGAGATTGGGTTTTACAGACTGCGATTGGAAAACACTTCATCACCTTACAGCTCCATAGCAGCATCGATGGACAACCTGCATCTCGGAAGGTTAACCAAGACCTGCAAAACTCCTTGTAGGTCATAGCTCTTACTTAATGGACAGCATGTTTTGGAGAGGAAGATCTTCAAGTCTGTCAAAAAACCAGAAATGAATCAGAAAAATCTGTGGTTGTTCTGCTGTAGCTCAGGATTTAATAGTAACAGCTGGTCATACTGATTTCATTAATCTCATTCATAGGCAATTAAGAAGAATTACTCTAAGTATTTCTAGGTCAGAGACATATCTTTAGATGTATCTATTTCTATCAATTGGATATAAAAGGAGAGTAAGGTGTCTTATTTGTCATGATTATTTTTTGATGTCTAAAATGATTCACTAGGATACTTTCAGGAACAACAGGTCTCCCTTGTAAATATTTATTGATTTGTGTCTTCACCTCAGATTTTTTTCTAGCTCCATCCCAGATGTATCTTCAGCCTGTGCATTTCACTATCCCTATTATTTCCAACGCCCATAGGAACAAAGTGCTTTCTCTACTTACTTCCAGAAAGCTTTGGAAAGAAGGAGTTCTCAAAGATAGGTGGACATCAAAATTATGCAAACATAAGCCTGACCTTTCAGTGAAACTTGCTAGAAATGGACACAACTTCCTTTGGATGTAAATTCTTGGGTACCAAAATTTTACATGTTCCCATCATCATTTCACCCACACCTTCTACATAAAGGAGAAAAATCTAACGTTAGTCTTGTTACCTCTCACTTCTTACATTTCATATCTATTGTTTCTGCTTCCTTTGAAACAGTGGGCAGTTTTTCTCTATGACTTCCTACAGCAGTACTTGTTCCAAAGCCTGCTCGGACCCTTAGGAGGACACTTTCTGACCACCTGTGGCCAGGAGCACCTGTGTTGCATTAAAAAAATATCCATACTATATCAAAAAAAATAGATTATTTCTCTCCCAGCCCCTCACCCCACCTTGTCCCAGCTCATCTGCCGAATATAAAAGAGCATTCGTAATCTAATTAATCTAACCATTGCCTGTCACGGCTGGAAGGCAATTTTGAAAGACTATCGCCTTGTGTTTTACTTCTTCTTGAAAGTTAATCTCCTCAAAGCAAAGGGACTTCCCACTCTCCCAAAGCCCCTTAATCTTTCTTCTTAACCAGTTGCTGGTGAACGTGCCTTAGTAGCTGGATGTAAGAATGTACAAGAGGGAAGCGTCTCCTCCTCCTCGCAGGCCGTACAAAAGAAAACTTGTGAGAGGAGATTCTGCTCAATCAGCACTTTTCACACCACAGACCTCAAGAGTCACATCTCCCCAACCTCACTCTGTGGTGAACCAATTACTCTATCTCATCCATCACCCAGCGCTTTGCTACGTCTTTTCCCCCCTCTCTTTCTCCTTTTTTTTTCATTAAGATTCAAAGATCTCACACGTTTGGAGAGAAGAAAGAGCCTCCAGTCCGTCTCCACCTTGTCAATTTTAAACAAGGGGCTAGGGAGGGTTGAACACTGTTATTGACTTAAGTACTTTGGAAAGGTCATCTTCAAGGTCTGGGCCTTCCCTTTCCCACTCCAAGCTCACCTGGGCCCATTAAGGAGGAATTTCTGGTCCCTCCTGTATTTCATTTTGGGCCCACTGGCACTTCTGAGGAGTTAATAGACAAGGTGGAGAGAGAGGAGGTGGGATGGGGGGCACTGAGGGGAAAATGAAGACAGGTGGGGGGGAAAGACAAGTCATTGAGAGACTTCAAAGTAGAACAAAGGCCCATCCAGATGTGAATAATTGCTAGGTCAGCACGTTAATCACAGGCAAGGGCTACACTACGAGCCATCCCTGGTCGCTTCACAGGGGCAAAAAGGGGAGGGGAGGGACAAAAGGGGAGAGCTACAGAAACAAGGCTTTGATACAGCAAAGAACAAGCCTGAGAAATACATTTTCCAGGTGAGTATGTGAATAATGAGCCAACCTCTGTCTTATTAAGGGCACACCAGGCCTGTAATTGCAGATGAGCTGCAGCTTGGAGGGCAATGATGGAGGCCCAACCTCATGCACACCCTCTACTCCCTTCCATGTATCTACAGCCCAACAAAAGCTCCATCTTGCCACTTGACAGAGGATTTCCTGCCATGTCCACCACAATATCTCGACTTTCAGATCTTAGCGTGGTGGGAGGGAACGATTAGAGGTTTGTTCTTGTGTCTTTGAGGTGAATTATGACTCCACTGGCCTCTAACCAAGGGTTGAGAAGATGCTGGCTCATCATCTTTGCCCTTTTTTTTCTCCCCCAGTCCCGTGTTCTTGCGCCGCAACACCAGCTGTGTTTATCTTGGTAAGGTCTTTCTTCTAAATAAGGCCACACGGTTTCACTGACTGCAGACAAAACACCTTCCCACGTGGCTTTTTGCTGTGTAAATAAACATCCAGCATCTAAATAGCTCGGGGTGATGGGATGTTGCTGACTTCTGCACGTTCAGCTAATATAAAGGAAGTTTCTTATTGCAATTGCATGAGCTGCAGGGCGGTAGCTGGTATCTCTTCTTTCCTATGTTCAGTTTCAAACTGATGATTCTTCTGAAAATTCTTACTCTCCTGTAACGTGATTTGTGACATACTAAAAGTTACTCATAGGGATTGCAAAGACAATGGGGAGCTACAAAGGCTGGAGATAAGAATAACTACAAGAGAGGCACTTCTTATATAAAAGTTATTTCCCGAGAAACCACGTGTATAAGGGGACAGAGTTAATGGTCTAAATTTGGACACTCGATTTTAAGAATGGTGTAGACAAGCTGGAAAAGAATCAGAGTAGACAGAAGAAAATGCTAAGGTACCTAGAAAAAAATAGTTATAAGAAAGCTCAGAAGAAATTAATTTGCTGGTCTGGGAAAGAGGAGACTGAAAACTAGAAGCAGAGAAGATAATTCAGCAGAGGGTTTAAGAACAAAGGTGACACAAGTGTCTGTCCAGAACACTTAGACTTTTGATGAAAGGCAGTTATTGAAAAAAAGTACTTTTTCCCATAAAATCTCTGATGGATCTCAGTCATGTCATTTCTGTGTCCAAGAGCTTTGTAGGATCTCCACAGGACAACGTAGAATGTGACGCCTGTGAGGGGAAACAGCTCAAAATCATGTCATGCTTAAAAATAAATGTTAGGAGCATGGAAGCCCTCAAATTACAAAAAGACCTCAGATCTCAGTGAAGGGAAGGTCTGGAACAACATTGCAGCTCCTACATGAGGCTAAATTATAAGGACAGTGAAGCAGCTTTGCTTTGGAGCTGTGCAGAGTAATGGGGAAGGGACACCATCGACATGGAGCCTCTACAGGGCTTGGTCCCAGCCTCTTCTTCTCATATCATGTTGGACACTAGAAAAAGGTTCTTCACACTGTAACAGGCTCCCCATGGAGGTGTTACAGCCCCAACCTGACAGTGTTCAAGAAGAGACTGGACAACGTCCTCAGACACACGGTGTGAACTGTGGGGTGTCCTGTGCAGGGACAGGAGTTGGACTCCATGACCCTTGTGGGTCCCTTCCAACTGAGGACGTTCTATGATTCCATGATTCTATGATTCAATATCAGTTTTCCTATTTTCTTTGCAGAGAGTCTCCTGCTCCCAGCTGCCAGAATCTGGGGAAGGCTCATTTCTTCCCCATCCATTCCACCACTGGGTTAATTGCAAAGAGTGCTTCATCAGTAGCACCAGTGAATTCAATAAGCTCTCCTCTGTAGCTCAGCCTGAAGAGATGGTTCTGTGCCAGTCATCGCTCAGAGGTGCTCTTTGACTTTGGCACTAACGCTGCCTCATAAACACCTATTTGGCCTCTGCTTCATAAACATCTCATAAACAACTACTTGGCTTGGTCTGGGTCTCAAAATTAGTGTTAATAGTCATGCAGAGAACAAGCTATTTGCATAAGTATTCCTGAAGCAAATTTTGCCTTCTCAAAAAGAAAAAAAGGGCAATTGTTTGGCTGCATCTGTGGATTTGCTGCACGTGTACAAGGGACATCGGTGCCACCAGGTCTCGCATGGCATAACCCAAGTGACAACGCTCTCCTCCTACTACCTATACCGTGATTTCTTGAGTTAGGGGTTATATTTAATCTTGTAGGACTAGGATGATCTCTGGATTCCAGGTGCTTGAGGATAACGTAATCATACAGAGCTGAACAAGTCTGGTGTTCAAGCTAGCACAAGCCAGCAGAGTGCAGGCAGCAGGGACGGGATTCATCTCAGCTCGCTTCAAATGCGAGCTGCTCGCACAAAAATCCTCCCAAGGTCAACAGGGAGAGAGAAACACCCTTAGAGAGCAGTTTGTCTGATTTATTTTAGATGGTTATGCTTGGGCAGATAAATCCTTAACCAAGGGATTGTAGGAAAAGGAGCAGAAATCTAGAAATGTGGAAGCAGAGATCACAACACTTAGGGGACAGAGTGAGAAAGTTTGGGATCCATTACATTATAGAAGAGTCGTGCAAGCAGGAGACAAATTTAGGTTCTCTTGGGTTTTTTAGTGTTTTCTCTGAGCTGGCCTCAGCTCCCTGAGTCCTGTGATTATGGCAGCTTCATTAAAAATTGTCAAGCTGCCACCTTTTGTGGATGAAAATGATTGAAGTGTCAACCTGGAAGCTCTGAGAACCCAAGAGAAGTGCAACGCATTAAAAATTTGCAGTTCTTTTCTGATTTTCATTACTTTCACCCTCATGGGGTAGGCAATTTGTGAGTCCGCAAACAAAGCCCTGACAACTCATGGGACGTCTACATTAGGGACGTGGTTTAGTGCTAGATTTAGGTTACAGTTGGACTCGGTGATCTTAAGGGTCTCTTCCAACCAAAATGATTCTTCAATTCTATGATTCTGCATATCCCAGCCCCAGCTTCACTCAAGGGTAATGCTGCTTCCTCCCTCTCACTCTCCATCACCTTCATCACCACCTCTTTAAGGTAGGAACTGCCCCTCTTTGGCCAGCAAACGAGCAAACCAAACAAAGCTTGGATTTGAGGATAACCCGTGGTCGGCTGAATTTTTAGCATGGCCCCTGTACAGTGGCTGGCTCGGTTCAGGAGACCAGGGAGGGCAGTTTGGATGCAGCCACACTGTTTTCAGGGGAAAGCAAGTTTTCATGCAAGCCGAGTTGTGCCAGTTGGCCACACAACCAAAGAACAGCCCTTGGCCCGTGCACAAACGCAGAGTTTATGTTCCTGCACTAAACTGAGCACAGCAGCAATTTAATTTCATTAAGGACTGAGATGCTACTATAAAACAGAAGTTTGAAATGGCAACATAAACATGTGCTCTCAGTTTCCAGTCACCTGTGGTTCATGGACCTCTTAGCCAGTGGTGGTACCTTTGTCCATCCTTCGCTTACTCTGTCATGTTCCACTATAAACACAGTATTTCTCAGCAATATTTCTCATTTTGGGGTTTCAGAAGGTTTACAGAGGCGAGCATCAGATGGGATATCCAAAAAAATGTCACCACTATCTCCCATACACCTCTTTTAAAGAGATGGCTTAGTGACACCTCAGTGAAATGAAAGCTTTGGCTGGACGCAAAGATGCCACCAATGGAGCAAACAGCAAATTAAGCGCTAGGATCTTGTTTAATGGGCAGGAAGTGTCCCACCATGAGCAAAACACCCCACTGCTACATAATATTATATTGTACGTGAGTGTGTGTGAGTTTGTGTATGACTTAGGACAAGGCAGAAATGCTGTTCTTTTCCATTTACAGTTTTGACACTCTTCCAGCTTTTACTGCAGTGATCACTGTTTCATTAAGCTTACAAGCCAAATTAATATCTTTTCATTTTTTCTTTGCAAGCCCAACAAAACAGCTGGCAGTATGGACTGCAGTATGGGCAGCATTGACCCCATAGCTCCGAACTCAACAAGAAAAAACAGGTGTACATAAAATTATGAAAACCAAACAAATTTATTTTAATTCCTGACCTAAATAATCCAGAGATAGTACAGGGATATGTTTTCATATTCTTCTTGGAGCCCCAAGCATTCTTAAAGGCACGGATAATCCTGTTTGAATGAATTTTGAAAAATCCACTCCATCTCTCTGCCCTAAGCAAAATCGACTCTACCTTAAATATAACATCCCTTCGAGGTTCCTAATTGTCTTGTTCTTATCACAGTCATTGAGCTGCTGCAATACAGCATGAAAATGGGTTTTCATGCTTCTCGCTGTCAGAGAGGAAATATGATTCATTGTGATGAATTATAGATTTGTGGAATTAATTGCCTGTGCTGGTTTTGGCTGGGATAATTTTCTTCATAGCAGCTAGGATGGGGCTGTGTTTTGGATTTGTGCTGAAAACGGTGTTGATAACACAGGGATTTTTCATTGTTGCTGAGCAGTCCTTGCACAGAGTCAAGGCCTTTTCTGCTGCTCACAGCACCCACCAGTGAGTGGGCTGGGGGTGCACAAGGTGCTGGGAGGGGACACAGTTGGGACAGCTGACCTCAACTGACCAAAGGGATATTCCATGCCATATGATGTCATATTCAGTATATAAAGCTGAGAGAAGAAGAAGGAAGGGAGGGACATTCAGAGTGATGGTGTTTGTCTTCCTAAGTCACCATTATTCTTGATGGACCCCTGCTCTCCTGGAGATGGCTGAACACTTGCCTGCCTGTGGGAAGTGTTGAATGAATCCTCTGTTTTGTTTTGCTTGTGTGTGCGGCTTTTGCTTTACCTATTAAACTGTCTTTATCTTAACCCATGTGTTTTCTCACTTTACCCTGCTAATTCTTTCCCCCATCCCACCGGGGGGATTGAGTGAGTGGCTGCGTGGGGCTGAGCTGCTGGCCGGGGTTAAACCATGACAGTTGGGTTTGGTACACAACATTGAGCTTGAAAGGTAATGACATATTTGACTGGAATGTGCTAGGTCAAATTTATAGCTGTTTAACTGTTAATCCTGAGCTCCTGAGCTCATCATGGGACCTGCCTGTCCCTCTGTAAATTAGAGTCTTGTGCTTGTTAGCGGCTGCTATTTGGTTTTGCTGCTGTTGTGCTGGTGATTGTCACACTGTGCTGTGCCTGGAAACATTCTGGTAACAGCATTGAATGCCCAGGTTGGTAGATGGCCAGGACATCACTGCTGTGTCTGTGTTGCTGGGCTGGCCAGGCTGGAACTCCTGCTTGAACTCCAGCTGAAGGAATCATGACCTGTGGATGAATCCACATGGCAGTAGGACACCCCAAAGCATTTGGGGCCATGGATAAAACCCCTAACAGAGCAGATACATCTCAAAGCATCTGTGGCCATGGTTATGTCTGTGTCACAGCATGGATACCTCTGAAGGGATTGTGCCCCAAGGATGAGACCACACTGGAGAAGATAGGTACACCTTGAAGCATCAGTGGCTGTGCATGAGGTCATGCTGGAGCACCTCAAAGTGTGTGACCATGGATAAGCCCACGACAGAGCAGGTACATCTCTGGAGGATGGTCATGGGAAGGTCATGTTGGAGCGGATTCACTTCTGAAGGGACTGTGGCTGTGGGTAAGGTCATGCTGGAGGAGGTAGACCTCTGAAGGCATTGTGGCTCATGGAGAACACCACAATGGAAGAGGTGCACCTCAAAGTGACTGTGGCTGTCAATAAGTCTATGCTGTAACAGGTACATCCCTGGAGAGGCTGTGACTAGCACATAAGACTCCACTTGGAGCAGGTGCAGGGACGGGACTGCAGTCTGTGGGCAAGTCCAAGCTGGAGAAAGGTCAAGGGGAGGAGTTCATTGCCATGTTAAACCTGATGGTCTGGTCCAAAAGGACCATGGGTTGAGACGGTAATGGAAATACCTTTAAATTGTTGTAACCCATTATTCGAGTTGTACGTTGTAGGAAGTACCATAGCAAGACCCACCTGAACCGGTGGAGAACAAGCCCCACAACAAGCAGTGCAAGTGCAGCAGCAACCTGAGCTGAGTTGGCTCTGGTGCCCAGGTACTTCACACAATACACCACTTCTCCTGTCCTGGGTGACCAACAGAAGAGATGGATCCCAGACTCATGAACTAAATGACCTCAAAGGACATTGTCGACATTTTACAAGGGTGGTCCATAGACTAAGGGAATGATACCCTGTTTCCTGAAAATAAGCCCTACCCTGAAAATAAGCCCTAGCATGATCTTTCAGGGTATTTTAGGATGCTCAAAATATAAGCCCTACTCCTAAAATAAGCCCTAGTTACAGTTCATTAAAAAAAAAAAATAATGTAAATTTAAATAGTGTCCAGGCAGCTCTACATGTAAAAAAGTAAAAAGATTTGGAGCAAAAATTAATGTAAGGCCCTGTCTTATTTTCAGGGAAACAGTGTATCTCCATGTTATATCAAAGGGTGGGAAAGGGGGTGGTGGGTAATGAGGGTAATTGGATGGCGTAGGACCTGAACATGATGTAAATGTTATAGAATAAGGAATGGAGAATGTGCTGGTTTTGGTTGGGACAGAGTTTATTTTCTTCCTAGCAACTAGTACAGATCTGTGTTTTGGATTTGTGTTGAAAACAGTATTGACAACACAGAAAGGTTTTTGTTGTTGAGCAGAGCTTATGCAGAGTCAATGACTGGGAAATGGGTTTGGGATCCTCCTCTCCTACTGAAATGTTCAGTCTCATCTGGTCACCCAGGGCTCAACTCACTTGAGATGCACTTTGGATCCCACCTGGCATTCTCTGGGTGCACTGGTGTAGGATCTTCGATACGTATGCCATGGCTGCTGGCATTTTTGGCTGCTATAGATACTTCGAGGCATCTCAGAGAGCTCTAAAGTCTCAGCTCGGGCAAGTGAGTCTGCTCCAGATTCCTTGGCCTGTGGGAGAAGACTCTCACCTATGGAGAATACAGTGAAATGTCCTTCGAAGGCGCTGACCTGTCTCTGTTGACTTTGGAGACAACCTGCACGACCAGCTCAGATAAAAAGCCTAATTTTAAGGGGCTAAAGTTAAGGGAACTCATTTCCACCTTTTCAAGATATCCACCTTCAGGAGAGGCAGCTGACTAGATTACGACTCTAACCACAAGTGTCTTACTCTTGCTTCTGCTGTAAACTTGCTTTGGGGTGTTCACATGCCCCTTCACGCTCTTCTTCCCTGGGGGCAACAACACGTCCTTTGTTGTCTTCTGTGTCTATTTAGACTGCGAGCTCTTTGGGGCAAGGACTCTCCTTTTGTGCACGTCTGTAGAGCACCAAACACCGCAGGACTCGGCTCACGGTTGAGCCTTTAACTCAAAGAGTAAATAATAATAATATGCATTAGCTGTTAAGTAGGGGAATTAGGGGTTAGCTTATATGTAAGCACCGTACATAGTGTAATGATATCCCCGTGCTTAATGCAACTGGATCCTTCCATTATTAAAGCAGCAGGCGAACTGATGTTTGATCTACAGGGCTAATTCTAGTTTTTGGAGACATCAAACAGCTGCTTTTCTTTTTTTCTTTTTTCTTTTTTCTTTTTTTTTTTCCTTGGCAAATGCGCATGTTATAAGCAAATCTGAAACTACCAGGTTCACAAGTTGAGTTTCATGCAGAGAAATGTTTACTTTGATGCCAAAGAACCTGGCTCATTTCCATTTACAGTAAATGAGGAAGAAAATTGATTTGCAGCAGCAGGAGGGGTGTCAAACCTTTATTGCTGCTCAGGACATGTATGCGCTGCTAACCAGGAAGATAATTAACCTAAATTAACCTCCTGCCTTAAGATGAGTCATAGTTTGGGGAGGGGGGAGGTGGGAAGCGGGGGTGGAGAGGGTGTAGGGAGGAGAATGGGGCTGTAGAGCTGTATGGACATGTCCTGTGCATTTCCAAGCAAAGAGGATGGGGCCATGTAGCAACTGATTAGATTTAAATGGAAATTACAGATGGGCATTTTTACCTCAAGAAAAAAAAATATGTAATTGCAGTATAAACTAGGGCTGGACTGTGAATTGCATAAAGCATGTTTGTAAAATGAGGAAGAAAGCTGCATTTCCAGTCTCTGTTGATGGACGTTGGGTTAGCCCAGCCAGAAGCAAACTGAAGTTCATGTATTTGACCAGCCAGTACCATTGATTGCTCTTCAACAAGGATGAAAAGCTGTGATTGCTGCTAGAGAAGTGGTTTGGTGCTTTGGTCAACCATCTGTGTTAATTCTATTTTTAATACAAACCTTCTCCGCTACCCACAACAAGGGTGTCCCTGGGTGCAGCATCACACAGACATTGTGGGCATCCCAGGGCATAGTCTGGCAGTTAGACCAGACAGATCGGATTTGGGATGGCTGGTTGTAGAGGTGGTCCTGCACCCAGGAGAACAAGAGGAAGATCAGGTCACTAGTCTGTGCCTCTTTTCCCTATTTGTATAACAAGGGTTATTTATTGGCCTCATTTACAGATTTGCTCCAAGAGCTCCTGCTGAAGGGCTACAAGGTGGGGAAAGTGGACGTAGGAGCGCTGCCTGTGGTGGGACTCTACACTCCATGCTGCATGGATGAAATTCTTTACAATAAGGGTGGTGAGAGCCTGGCCCAGGTTGGCCAGAGAGGTGGTGGATGAACCATCCCTGGAGACATCCCAGGCCAGGCTGGACAGGGCTCTGAGCAACCTGAGCTGGTGAAGATGTCCCTGCTCATGGCAGGGGTGGCACTGGATGAGCTTGGAAGGTCCCTTCCAACGCAAACTATTCTGTGATTCTATGGTGGTTCCCAGGTTGATGTCAAGGCATGACCCACAGCGCTGGTATCCACCTGCCCAAAAGCTGTTCCACACCCACTCCAAGCTCCTCCAGGTGAGTGTCAGGTGGGGCTGAAACCTCCCTTATCTGGGTCCAGTCCATGGACATCATTTGGGTCATGCCAGAGAACAGCTAAGTATTGCTATTTTTCTCTTCCTTCATCGCCAGGTGCTACTAGGACAAAGACAAAGCTCGATTTCTATTGTTTTCCTTGTTTGTTTGCCTGGGGAGCCTAAGGGCTTTAGATGTCCAAGTGCCTTTGACAGAGCTCCTGTAGAAAACCAGAAGAATGCCGCAGTGTGGCAAGCAGAGCTGCTCAGCCAAAGGGAAGCTAACCTGGCTTCCCTAAAGATGGGTGACCCTCCGAGGTCCCACAGCTCTGGGTCTGTGTCCCCCTACACACACCCACAGAGACATCCCACCTTCACCAGAGTCCATCTCTACTCCACACCTCCCAGATGCAAGTGCAATCTTCATTTCAATGGGGCTGTGCAGAGCTTATCCCAAATTAATCCTGGTCCAGAACAGCCATTTCACATCCCAAGAAGATTCCTCCCTTCTATACATAACATCCAGGGTACTGGGGAGAAAACATACATTTCAGAGGAACAAATTCCAGGCCAAAGGCATATGGGCTGAGAGAGGAACACAGGAGAAGGAGGGAAAGTGATCAGTGAGGGAATATAGTTTTGATTCACCAGAGATGTTTTTTGGGGATAATTTATGCTGATGTAAACAAAAGATTTATGTGGAAGAGGTGGGGACATCTCAAAAAGTCAAGTGTCTTTATTTCTTTTTTCATTCAATGCTCCTTGCAGTAGTTAAAATAATCCAGGGAGAGCTTAGAAACAACACCAAACGGATCATTTTGAAGTCAGATGCATCATTCCATTCATCTCGAAGCAAAATGGTTTTGACATTTTTTTTGGTTCTCTGAGCAATTTGGGAAGCCAGTGAACCAAAAACCACAGTTGCGTGCACCACCCTCCACCTGCTTGGCACTGGAACTGATGGCTCAGAAACCTGATGTTGGAGCAAATGCATCCCACACCTCTGGGTCTGTCTACCTGGACAGATGCATCCAAACATCTTGGTTGTCAGCAGGCCACTGTCTGGGTTTTAAGCGACACAAGCCACCCTCTCCTTTCCCCCATTAACTTTTTAAGCTCATTGGCCACTTTCTGCTAAACCTACCAACAGGTTAGCAGTCCTAGTGGTGTAAGTCTCTGCATGTCATAGGTTCACAGAGTCATAGAATGGTTTGGGTTGGAAGGGACCTCCAAAGCTCATTGAGTCCAACCCATGCCATGAGCAGGGACATCTTCACCAGCTCAGGTTGCTCAGAGCCCCATCCAGCCTGGCCTGGGATGTCTCCAGGGATGGGGCATCCACCACCTCTCTGGGCAACCTGGGACAGGGTTTCACCACACTCATCATCAAAAATTTCTTCCTCATGTCCAGCCTGAATCTCCTCTCTTTTAGTTTAAAATCATCATCTCTTGTCCTAACCCAACAGGCCCTGCTCAAAAGTCTGTCCCCATCTTTCTTATCAGCCCCTTTTAAGTACCTGGTGGACTCGTGCAGGATCTGCAAGAAACGTGCTGGATATACTTTCCAAGCCCCAAATGGGGTCCCCCTCCTCCAAAGACAAACAGGATTTCTTTTGAAGTCTGAATGTCTGTTCTTGGGCCAATAAAGTCCTTCAATTCCCCAGCGAGAAGGTAAAGGTGGTGAAAGGTGTTAGGAAGCATCTCTTTGTGAACTGCAATTAGCAGCTGGGTGAAGGGGGAAAGTGTTGTCAGAACAAGGGGAGACAATGGCTGTCTCACCTCACTTGAGATGGGCCAGATGGGCCAGGCATGATCCCCAACACCAGGGATGGAGACAGTCTGGCCAGCCAGCCTCAGCACACTGGAGCCCTAAAGGGAAGCAGAGGGGTTTCCTTACACCACATCTCATCCTGCTGGTGACACTTGATGAGTATCAGGCAACAGACAGGGGAATAGGACCTGCTGGCAGAGAGTCCACCAAGATATCTGGTCTCCTTTAGAAAATGGAGCCAAGATAATCTTCTGCAGTCTTGTGTTTTACATATGAATGGCCATACCACCAGCCCTAAGTCCATCTCACTTAACCTTCAGCTACTAACCAGGAAAAGACATCCATCATAGGCGGTAAGACCTGTAGTTCTAAAGCTTTCTTGGCTGCTCCATGGTCTCCAAAGGATGTGGTTGTGAAGGGAAACATAAATGGTGGGGGGGAATTGCATATACAAGGGAGAAGCGTGGCTACTGTGAGAAAAAGGACAGGCAAGTGTTGCTTTGTTCAAGATATTCCATGCAATTTCCCCAGGTGGTCATGCAAAGTAGAGGGAGGGAGGGTAGGAAAAAGGAAGAGTCGTGAAACTCTCTAACATAATTTTTGGTGTCTAATCACCCAAAAATGATCCACACATAGTTCTTACTGGAGACGGTGGCAGTTTTGCTGTAGACTTGGTGACAGACCCTAAGCAACACTGGCCTGGTTGCCTCCATCTGATCCAATCTTCTGGTTAAGTCAGTGTTAAACAGGACAACCCAAGGACATCCATAGAATTAAACTTTAATCATACCTTTAAACCTGCTGCAGAAGCAACTGGACTCAGCATCGATCTCACTCATCATGCACCCTGCACCAAACACCATCACATCTATATATTATCCCCTATATCAGGTTATTGGCTTGGGAGGATATGTCTTTTTTCAGGACTCACATGGACCAAACATGCAAGAAATCTGGGGTTTGCACATCTGCTTCTATCAACAGACAGTTCACTTGTACAAACACATCCAGTCCAAGGGCAAGGCGAATCCTTTTCAATATTAAGCCACTCAAAGGCAGGGGAATAGGTTGAGGACTGGCTAGCAGCCAATGAGGTTTGCAAAACAGTGGAATCTAATAAAAATAATTGAAATATTTAAAGGCAGTTGCTTCATTTTATAAAGAAGCACCTGCAATGATTACCCAAAACATTTGCAGGTGGAAAAAGGGCTGAGCACCTCATTGGTGTTAATATAATTTTTGCTCAGAGGGCAAATTAGGCATTGTAATTGTGAAGAATCATTGGAGCTATTTCAATAGTGGGATGACTCTGATAATGAAGGATGATTCCTTTAGATCCCCTCTAGTGTGTTAGCCTGCAAAGCCAAGGCTTGGGTGTGTTAAAAACCTGACATCAAGGAGAAAGGTGTTCTCTGCAGCCAAGCATCATATACCAAGGACCATTTACCTGCTTCAGCCTGCTTATGTCTTGAGAAAATAGAGGATAATTCACCTAAAACCCCTACAGCCAATCCCTCAGCTGATACAACTCAGCCCATTTCTACTGACTTCAGTAGGAAGCTGCCATTTCATGCCAGCTGAGCATCTGGCCTCTTGGATGTTGGTTTGGGTGCTGATTCATCACCTCCTAATGTCTGGCTGGATCCCAGAGCACTAAGGTGCAGCTTCAAATCACAGCAAAGGATAGAAATACATAAGGAAGAGGTGATGTACATCCACATCTTCATCTGGGGATAGTCTCCAAATGGAGATACATGAGCAGCGTGGTCTCCAGCCTTAGTGTTACCTTGTCACCAAACCTATTGGAAGCAGAATCACATGTTCTCTTCAAAAACAGGTGCATTTAAACACACACACACAAAATCCTCACTCTCCTGGATTCCCAGTAGGATGTAGCCACCCATTTGAACATGGTCCAAAGCCCACTCATTTCACAAAATCACAATGTCACAGACTCACAGACTGGCTGGAGTTGGAAGGGACCTCTGGAGATCACCCAGTCCAACCCACCTACTAAAGCAGGGTCACCGGAGCAGATCACACAGGGTCACATCCAGGTGGGTTTGAATGTCTCAGAGAAGGAGACTCCACAACCTCTCTGAGCAGTGTGGTCCAGGCTCTGGCACCTCAAAGGAAAGAAGTTTTTCCTCATATTCAGATGGAACCTCCTGTGTTTCAATCTGTGCCCGTTGCCCCTCACCCTGTCATTGGGCACCACTGAACAGAGTCTGGTCCATCCTCTTGACACCCACCCTGAGATATTTGTAAACATTTATGAGATCCCCTCTCAGCTTCTCTTCTTCAAGCTGAACAGCCTTTCCTTTTAAGAAAGATGGTCCAGACCCCTCTTCATCTTTGTAGCCTCTGTTGGACTGTACTTGGGCATCACAGAGCCAAATAGCTTAGGAAACAAAATATGAAAGAGAGCAATCACATGTTGATCCAACAACTTCCTCAATGTGGAAGCAAATCAGGAGTAACCTGGAGAAACACAAGGGTTATTAGGGATGCTCATTCCAAGTCCTGCTGGCAGTGGGTGTATTATGTCTTTTAACTATGCCCAAAAGTGACCTTGAACATGCCATGTGGCTCGAGCCATGACATCCACACTGTCCCTACGGCAAGGCTCGAGTTGGATCAACGAGTTCCTCCTTTCACCTGAAATTTGGGAAGCCAGGTGGGTCACTGCAGGCTCAAAGCCAGCAGTTAGAAGGCGGACCATATATGACACTAGGAGATTTGAACTGAGGACAAGCTATCTCGATGGCGTGATGCACCATAGAGAGGTCACAGCTGTTTGTTCATGAAATCAGGGGAAAAAACAGTATCAGGCATAAAGCCAAGACTCCCCAGGCAGGGTCTAATGAGACCCTTCAACACATAACCATCGTTTTCCAAAGGGATCCAGACCCTTTTTTTTCCCATCCTTTTCTACACATGCTCTCTTGGGTAATTTCCACATTGGAGAAGGTTGAGTGGAGAGGAATACTCCTTCAGTTGAGGGGAACTTCCGTTTTAATACAGGATTCACAAATTTAGAAAAGATGTTTCGTATAGAAGGTGGAGAAGACTTCAAATAGGCACCATCCACCAAAGTGCAAACACATGAAATGTGTTCTGAGGTAGTCCTCATGGACTCCTTTTATAGACCATGGAGACCTGATTAGCACCATCAGTGGCGTACAATTTATCTCACCCCAAAACAGATAAACTGAACCTCAGCCTTAGTTCCCACTGATTCTGAGGATGAAAAAACATTTGGAGTGGAACATTGTCCTGCAGGGAGCACAACAAACGTGAATTGCAGCACATTTTGACAATGTTGGCCCCAATACAGAAAGACTTCTTCATAACTCTGGCAGAGGCTGCTAGTCCTCCTCTAATGAAGAAGCAGATTACAAGAACATTGCCATCTGAGAGCTGCAACTTTCTTCACAAGGAAGATAACTTCTGAGTTCTTTAGGACTTTGTACTGTTGCTCATCAGCACAGTGAGCCAACAAGGGCTTCAAAGATGGATTAGCTACAATTTAGAGGGCTAACACCTATTAACTGCCTGACAGTGAGTTTTTCTAAAGTAGCGGAGTACACCTATCGTACCTCTTGGTCGCCATATGAGTGAAAAAGCTGGATGCAACTTGTCCTTTGAGGAGCCGAGCCTTGGTGCCCACAGATGGGCAACTAAGCCAGGTATCTACCCAGCTTTTGTGTGTAGCTATCAAACTTTCCCAGAGATCTGTAGATTCCTTCCAAAATGCTGTATGTCAGGATCCCTAACAGCAGATGTGTCCTTAATCTAACAAACAGAACTAAGCATGACATGATCCAAGAGCTAAAAGATAAAGCTGCTGTACTGGATTGCTTTCACGTAACTAAACGTGGTGGATGCCCATCCGAGCTAACCCCATCCAGCTGCCTTTATGGTCAGCAAGTATATTTCCAGCAGTTTTCAGAGCCATGGGATGCATTCACTCCATCCTAAGGCAGAGATCTAAAATGAAACAGGTGACTCATTAGATCAGCCAGAGCTATCATAGAATCATAGAATGTTCTGGGTTGGAAGGACACACCAGGATCATGGAGTCCAACTGCTGTCCCTGCACAGGACACCCCACAGGTCACACTGTGTGTCTGAGGACGTTGTCCAGTCTCTTCTTGAACACTGTCAGGTTGGGGCCGTGACACCTCCCTGGGAGCCTGTTCAGTGTCCAGCACCTCTGGGTGAAGAACCTTTACCCAATGTCCAACCTAAACCTCCCCTGGCACATCTTCCTGACATTCCCTCAGGTTCTGTCACTGGTCACTAAAGAGAAGAGTTCAGCGCATACCCTTCCTCCTAACTAGAAATAAAGCATGCACTTTCAACCTGCAATTGAACTAATTTGCTAGCTAATGAGATAAACTCATTAAATCAAGGCCATCTTTTTTTCCTTAAAAATATATTTCTCCTTGATATTTAACTCTTGCACCTGTAATCACCAGTGGGGTCCTTTAGCCTGTGTGATGCCAGGGACGAGACCAAATGATCATCTGAGTTGTTACCTTCCATCTTTAGGAGGTTATGAATTTATTGTTTTATTCTTGAATCTTACGGCTCACAGCCTGCAATTGCCCAGAAAGTGCAACCATGTGTTATTGGTTTTGCAAAGCTCGGCTCAAGATAAACAGGCTCTTAGGTTCTGGATATGAGAGGAGACAGATGAGCCCAGCTACTGCAGGATATTTTGTGTCCGAACTTTTTCCCTCATGATAGGGCACAGCACTAGAGAAGCCTGTTCTCAGGATACACTTGCCTGATTTGCACAGAGTCAGCAACTTGAGGCCTTTGGAGAAGTTTTGGATAACATCTCGTGCCTCAGTGCTTCTCACCTTGCACAGCCATGCCCAGTCCCCTCCAAAGCCTACCAAGGCCTGCAGCCTCTGCAGCACCAAGGGGTGTTGGACCAGGTTCACAAACCTGAGCACCATTAAGAGAAAATACTACCAATATCAGCATTCTCCACTTGCTTACGCTTACTTTGCATTTTAAACACCGGTAAATGACCGCCCAGGGGAACAGAGAATCAGACCCATCAGTGTGGGTATATTTCAGCAACCCAGACCCCAGGAATTTTGGAAGTTCACCAACATTAAGGATTATTAATGCATATTGAAAAATGGCTGGAAATCTACCCAGCATTGTTAAAGAATCATCTAATTACTATTAACTGAGTCACAGAGGACAGGTAGGCAAGCTTATGAAACTGATACACCGAGTAACCACAGGCTTTAGACAACGAGATCGCTCCGTGCCAAAGTTTGTAATTAAACCGCGGCCCAAGGATGGGTGTTGCATCCTGCTGCATTCAGCAAGTGCCCTCTGCTGGGCTCTGGTCCCAACCAGGATCACATCCAGCCTGCAAACATCTTCTCTGCAAGGCTGGGTGCACCATGGGCATCCCTCCAGCATGACTTCCAGCCCACTGCACTTTACATCATATTTCTCCGTAAAAGCAATTATTCAGAAAACAAACAAACAAACAAACAAACAAAACACTATTATGTTATGCCCCATGTCACCGCAGTTTGGTCAGACTTGAAGCTTGGGAGCAGTTTTGATGAGCTCATTGCCCTTTCCTATCCCATTCCCACCAGCTTGCCTTGGTGACTGGGAAATGTCCATCTTCACCGATTAGCTCGCGATGACTAAAGCAGGTGGGGCATGTACGGTGAGGAGATATGAAGCGAGAGAAATGAGTGCAATTAAAGAAGAGAACTTTCAACACCCAGCTCCCAGGGCCTTATTTAGGTAATTAACTAAACTGTGCATTCCCCTGAGGTGTTTCCAGTGCCCTCAAGAGCAGTGGTAAGGTCAAATTTGCTGCTGACCATTCTTAATGATGCATGCTGACCATTCATAATTCATGTTGCCAAGCCACAAAGAGCTTGCTAAGAGAGCCCTGGGGTTCCCTAGCTGGAAAGTCCCTGGACCAGGGTTCCAGGGTGGTCTCTCAGATGCTGTGAGGACACCTGAATACCTCCTCTTCCCCAGCTTTCTCCCTTCAACACACATATGTCATATAACAAAGTCCTAGACAGGTGATATGGGGTTCTGTTGGCCACCCCCAAGTGACCCTGGGTGAGATGGTCTCTCTGCTTTTTTGCTCCATTCACACTTTCCATCTCCCTTGCCCATTTTGGCTGCCAGGTACTCAAGGCAGGAACCATCCCTCGTTAGGTTGACATGTAGGACCTAGCAGAGCAAGGCCTCTAGGCATGTTTATAATGCAAACAGAAAGATTAGATCAAGTCTGGCCTCTCTCTCAATACTGTGGGCAGCAGAAGAGTGAAGTGTTTGCCTCTTATCTGTAGTCTTGGGGGATTTGCCCAACGTATTGACACAAACTGCTGCCAATGTCAGTTTACACTAAGAAAACCGGGTTATTAAATGTGTTGGCCTAGGATCAAGATCAGAGTCCTGGTAAGGCATCCCTCTGCTGAGCTGGTAACCTCCCACGGAGAGGAAAAGACCATCTGAGCATCTTTGGTCCCCCAAAATTAACTGGGTGCCTGGGCAGGAGACTGTAACTCAGCAAAGCTTCAAGGCAAAGAGTGTAGGAGTGTTGGGGAGATGTCCATGGTGGGCTTTGGGTCCTGCAGACACCTACAGAGCTGTTCAGAGATACACATAAAGGAATCTTTTGCAAACTTGTGGGGAATCAAAAAGCTAGAAGAGGCAAAAGACATGTCAGGCAAAGTAATCTCCAATGAAACCCCTGCATTTTCACATTAAGAAATGTCAAGAAACACTTTGCTGAGTCAGACCAGCAGCTAGCGTAGCTCAATAACCCATCTGTGACCAGGACAACAGAAGATGCCTCCAGGGAGGCCACTTTCTGCAGTCGTTGCCCTCAGGTTGCCCCAGAATCCACAACCATCACACAGGAATGCTGGAGGGTGCACCTCTGCCCGCTTTCCATGGGTGGACCTGTTGTCCGCAAATTTGTCTAGCCCCTTTTGAACCTGATGATACCATCTGCCTCAAAAGCCTTCTCTAGCAAGAGACTCTAGGAGTTCATCAATGCTTTTTTGATGGTTACGGATTAAAATTCAAGAGACTCATCTCCAGACTCATCCTGTATGTAGGATGTCTCCAAGGGTGTTGGGTGCCAGGGCATGCTGTGGTGCCCCATATCAAGTGAGATGCCCTCAGGCTATGGTCACAAACGGCACCGTAGTCCCCTGAGCTCTTGTACCACATCTGCCAGCCTCGCTTAGGGGTCTGCAATCCCACATGGGACCATGTGTCCATCATGCTAGCAACTCAGCTAAGCCCCTCTCAGCAGATCCCAGAGATCCTCAAGCTTGGTTGACTGGATCGCTCTATGGGCTCTGGATCTCTATGGATTATCCGGAAATTTCAGGTACCAGTTTACATAGTGTGGACAACTAGATGTAGGTACCTGAGTTTGGTGCTGAAGCTTACCCAGGAAACATATTTTAATTAGAAGATGGAAATTTGAAAATTTCAGATTCTGTTTGCATTTTTAAGTGAGATTAACCAAAGAAATAATGAGTTCTTAGCGTAATTCAACTTGGAAGGGGCTTTGGATTTCTACTTCAACCTCCTGCTTAAAGTAACGCCAGCTATGAGGTTGGCCCAGGTTGGTTTTAACCACAAAATCACAACACAAGGTCCAGTGCTAAGAAGCCTGGTTTGATTGCCAAAGTCTCCGGTAAATATTTAATCCAGATGCAGGGGGGAGCTCTGAATGTGCACACAATAGCAACACCAGGTAATTGTCTGTGACCACAATGACAATTGTCTACCAGTGAGACATGGAAAGGAAGGACCCAGGAAACCTCCATATAGGCACACAAGCAGAGCAGAAGTTGGTGTGAACCATCAGGTTTCCACAAAGAACAAGACAACCACGTCCTCAAGCACCTTTCTGCTCTGTGAGAGAAACTGGATGCCCACACATAGAAGCTGCAACTTCAGTGATGTGGGCTGGGGATACCACACACCAGAGAAAGACCTTTAACATTTCTGAAAATTAAGGATGGTGGATTTGTACATCACGTGTTACACCCCAAGGAGAGGAATTCCTTATGGGCCTTGTCTTAAAACAAAGGAGGAACAGATCCAAACGGTCAAATAGCAGTAGCCTCAATAGGAGAGACTGTACCTGAGTCAATATGTGAACTATTCAAGAGTGTTTCTACTTACTGATTTAAAATCTACAACCCTTATCAACAAGGAGAGAGACCATACTTGCTTTTCTTTAAACCAGATTGAGAGGGAAAGTAAAAGTAGGTATTTAAGATAAGGAATAAAACAAGTAAGTTGTTATATTAAAATAAAACCCGTGTAATGCATGGAGAAAGAAAGACATTTTTGTCCTAACTAGAACACAGGAGTGGAGAAAATCAATAAAGGAAATAAAGGACTTGAAGAAATATTTATAGTCAGCAGAGTCAAGGTTGAAGAGCAGGAGCTTTTCTTGTACAAGGAACAAAAGAAAACCTGACGAGAGCATTAATTTGTTACTCTAGGGGAATGATGGAACAACAGATAATAACCAAGAAAAGCCCTGCGTGTTCAATAAATACTTCAGTTCTGCATGCTGAGAAAAAGCTGCACAAGCTACTTCTACCACACACCGCTGATGATCACACTTACGGCTCTAACCATGAGCAAGGAAGATGGTAATCAGCATCTCCCACAGCTAGCCATTAATAAATCTGCAGATTCAGATCATTTACATCCAGCAGTTTTTAAAGAGTTGGCCAAGAAGGGACTGGAACCTATTCAAAAGTCTTTGAACCTCAGGGAAGTTCTAGAGAACCAGAAGAAAATGAATGTTCTGCTGGTGTTTTTAAAGAGGAGGCAAGACAACACGGGTTCTAGACTGCCAGCCTGACATGAATCCCAGGAAAAAGAATGGAATAGCTCATATGAGATTTGTTTATTATGGAATCAAAGGGAGGTAATATAATTGCTGCCAATCAAGTTGGGTTTATGAAAAATAGATCTTGTCAAATTAATTTGATGTATTTTCTGATAACAGCACAAGCGTGGTTAATAAGGGGAAGAGTGCTGATGCAATTTTACTTGGATTTTCCTTAAGGCAACTGCCTGGGTACTGTATGATATTTTGATTAAGAAACTGGAGTACCGAACATGGCACACATTAAAGGGATTAAAAACTGGCTAATGTAGGTCTCGAAGCGTAACTCTAAACAAGGGATCATCGCCAGATGGGTGTGTTCCTCGTCAGGTCCCACAGGGAACGGTTCCTCAGTACACATTTTAATATTTTCTCTACGTTCTGGAATTTAAAAAAAAAGAAAAGCTGGTGGCAACACAAGGTCTATTGGATTAGCATGTAAGGAGGAGGCTGAGGTCAATGGTAAGGAGCAAAAGGGCTCACTTGTTTAAGACGGGTGCAGGTAGGTAGTAAGCAGGTAAGGGCCGAATGTAGAGGTGGTTGAACATTAGGAAATGGTTCTTTATCCAGAGAGTGCTGGACACTAGAACAGGCTCCCCAGGGAGGTGTCACAGCCCCAGCCTGACAGTGTTCAAGAAGAGACTGGACAACGTCCTCAGACACACGGTGTGACCTGTGGGGTGTCCTGTGCAAGGACAGGAGTTCGACTCCATGATCCTGGTGGGTCCCTTCCAACTCAGGACATTCTATGATTCTAAGTGAAGAATGTGATCATATTGCCCCTCCTGGGAAGCAGCAATGCTGGGAGAGACTTGGGCATCACCGCAGGTGACCCAATCTGCTTGCAGTTGGGGTTTATTGCTCAAAGGTCTCCTGCTCTTCAAAGCCAAAAAGGAAGAAATGCTGAATTTATGGGATGTCCTCATTAACCCACACTCCGGGCAGCTGGAGACATGAGCTGATTCCCCTTCTGCAGGCAGCAGAGGAAGGGAGATGCTCTTACTGGGATTCAAAGAAGGTTGCTAGGGCTGGTGAGGGAGGTGCTGAACGGCCCCATTCATTTTTCCAAGGGAGCAAAGCGACAAGAACCCACTAAGTCCTTCTGCTGCCCAAGCCAGGATGAAAAGGAATGGGGGTAAAACTCCCCACTTTTCCTCCCAGGCTGCAAGCCAGGCACTGCTTCTGAAGGACTAGGAGGCACAATCCCAAAAAGATGTTGTTAAATCAAAGAGGAGTTGGAGAAGAGCCTTGGGCATGGAGGTAAGGCTGGAAACCCTTATGGGACAACAGTCCACCAACTCAATGGGCAGAAATACGATAGTTTATGAGTCTCTGAGCAGTCTGTTTTGTGGATGTTCAGTAGTAGAGAGTTCTCCAGTATCTCACACACAGCTACAAGAAGATTTAAATGTCTGAAATCAAAGTGATCTACAATCAAACATGGCATATATTTTAACACCGAAGTTGTCTGTCTGACAGGATAATTTAGCAACAATTCACATCACACAGATTTTAAAAGGAAGGCTAAATGTTTTATCAAAGCGTATTTTCCAGTTCAAGTGGGATTTATGCAATGTCCTCCTCTGGCTTTTCTTACAACGGGAGGCCTGGGGCAATCTCAGCCTTTCTCTCTGGTCATTCAAACTCTGGCCCTAAATGGAGGCAGAGGATGGGGAGGAAGACTGTCCTCTGAGGACCATGGAAGCATCATTGCATGAGTCACTCCCAGTCTAATTAGACATCCTTGTGTTCACCGTCATATGGGAATTCATCATGAGTTGCCAGGAGAAAGAATTATGGCTGGGAAGACCACAATTCTCAGAAGTCTTGCCTTCCTTTCTGTCAAGGGAGGGTTTTCATTGTATTCTTCCCATTTTTTTTCCTCCTTTTTGTACATGGAGACACACACACTCACTCCATTTCATCACTCCTTTCCAATGGAAACAGCATCTTCTTCAAACAGCATTTCCAATGGGCAGATTTGGTTATGTATCTCTGTCAAGAATGAGGCCTCAACCCACTGGCCTTCCCTTCGCCACCATGGCTCGGCCTGATTTTTAGGCTCATACAGTGGTTAGAGGAGCTTCAACTCAAACTCTTCAATGGTAACTGAATTAAGGAATATTTAGTCCTGTCACTGCGTCATTTAGGAACCTTCTTATTTTTATATTTAATGCATAAGTAGCCAGAAACTCTAAAGGAATTCAGCTCTAGGACCAAATCTATCAGAGAGATAATCCCA
The DNA here is from genome assembly GCF_037038585.1 of Patagioenas fasciata. Taxonomy (NCBI): domain Eukaryota; kingdom Metazoa; phylum Chordata; class Aves; order Columbiformes; family Columbidae; genus Patagioenas; species Patagioenas fasciata. The sequence goes on along the minus strand of NC_092521.1, from coordinate 166,750,942 downwards.
CCAAAATCAGGTAAGTCTGCAAGAGGGAAGGCCTTTGGAGCAGGAGATGCTTCCCCTACTGCTATGCACCATCTTAACCTCTTCCTATCTCTTGCTCACAGAGCATTTCTTCTTTGTTGTTTGCTTGTGGAGGACCTAGCACAGTCAGGCCCTTTTCCTGGTCTGGAGCTGGAGTCTTTCATGGACTTGGTAATGTGGGAGGATGCCATGGAATCACAGAATACAATCACAGAATAGTTTGGGTTGGAAGGGACCTTCAAATCTCATCCAGTGCCACCCCTGCCATGGGCAGGGACATCTTCACCAGCTCAGGTTGCTCAGAGCCCCGTCCAGCCTGGCCTGGGATGTCTCCAGGGATGGTTCATCCACCACCTCTCTGGCCAACCTGGGCCAGGCTCTCACCACCCTCAGTGTCAAAAAGTTCTTCCTCGTGTCTGGCCTGAATCTCCCCTCTTTTAGTTTAAAACCATCACCCCTTGTCCTATCGCAACAGGCTGTGCTAAAATACCATGAAGTGCAGAGAAATATATATGTGTGTATTGATAGATCTCTCAGGGCCAAATGCACCATGTATGGTAGAAGGGTTTGTATAGCTTTGCAACCCAATTGTATGACCTGGAGTCAGCGTGGTGGGGAAAGGACTATGGTGGACCTGAGTCGTGATTCCATAGAGGCCACAGCAGCTGCTAAAAGTGCCATTAGCACAACTAACGAGCGGAACCCCATCGCTGGTGTTGCTAACGCTGGCGGTGGGAGCAGGTCTCCAGCATGCTGAGCGCTGTGTGAATCCGCTGAGGCTGTGATCCTCACGGCAGTGGGTGGTAGAAACCGCAGAGCGTAAGCGATGCTTTCTGCTTTATTTGATTTGTGACTGATTTACAGGCACTTCTGCGGTGTAATTGGCTTCGCTGAGCCCACTGTGGCTTTGCGCTGCCATGGCTGAGAGCTGGGCTTGGCTCTAATCTCCTGTTCCCCGACCTCTCCCTGGAACAATCCGTGCACTGCTCTGACATGCGGAGAGATTATGTGTTGGCTTAGGAGCTGATTAGCCTGCATGATATCTGCATGATAAATATCTTTATAAATAGCTTTCCTGAGCAGATTTCATTAGGCATCCCTCAATAAGCACCAGGGCCGGTTGAGGGAGCAGCCAACACCTTGTCCTGGGACAGCCGCCTTGGGGGCTCCACGTCACCCCATGGACCGGTTGTATCTGGTGTGTGGGGTCATGGGGTGAGGAGCAGTCGTAGGGTGATGCTGCTCCCTGATGCCACGCCATCTAGTACCACAGGTAAAAGGCATAACCCCACTGGTGTTCGCAGTGTCCGGCACTAAGCATGATGGGCTCTTCTTGCTTTAGATGCCCTTTATCAGCTCCCCTTCCCTCTGCTTTCCCTGGGAGGGGATGGCTGGTGGGGATGGACAAGGGATAGGACATAGGGATGTCAGCTTTAAACTAAAAGAAGGGAAATTCAGGCCAGACGTGAGGAGGAAATTTTTTACGCTGAGGGTGGTGAAACACTGGCCCAGGTTGCCCAGAGAGGTGGTGGATGAACCATCCCTGGAGACATCCCAGGCCAGGCTGGACGGGGCTCTGAGCAACCTGAGCTGGTGAAGATGTCCCTGCTCATGGCAGGGGCGGCACTGGGGGAGCTTTGAAGGTCCCTTCCAATGCAAACCATTCTGTGATTCTATTGATTCTATGATTCTAGTCAAAATAGGTTCCCTAGATAGATGGTAATAACTTGTCCCCCTGAAAGTAGCCCATTGATAGGAGAGAAGCCCCAAATGCCTGGGTGTGCCCCACATTTAGAGGTTATAGTGAATTGAGGGTCACCAGATCACCCTGCAACACAAAAAATACAGGGGCACTAGAGAAAACCCTCTGACCTGTAGCCATGCCAGCAAAATTTGATGGTCTGAGACCTGTTGGCTGGTATGTCACTGTGCATTCTCCACACACCTCTGTGTGCAAAGAAGAAGTAAATAATCTGCGTATGCACATACAGCACATAAAGCAGTATACAATGTGCACAAGGGTACACACACACACAAAATCAAAATCGCATGTGTATATGGTATATGTGTGTCTAAGCTCTGTGTCTCTTTTTCATAGTCACAGAACAGTTTGGGTTGAAGGGACCTTCAAAGCTCATCCAGTGCCATCCCTGCCATGAGCAGGGACATCTTCACCAGATCAGGTTGCTCAGAGCCCCGTCCAGCCTGGCCTGGGATGTCTCCAGGGATGGTTCATCCACCACCTCTCTGGCCAACCTGGGCCAGGCTCTCACCACCCTCAGGGGCAACAATTTCATCCTCATATCTGGCTTGAATTCCACTCTCTAGATATGTTCGTCTCTATCCGTGGACTCTATAAAGGGCCAAAGGACTGGCTTAAGCTACCTGCCTCTCTTTAACAGTGTGGAATCAGTCCTACCCAGTGTAAGTACCGCAACATCCTCTCTCTCAGGCTGTTAACTGCAGTTTACTGTGGTCACAAAGGGAGTTAAACATGGAAATGGAGTCAGCAAGGACAGTAATTATATACCCAGCATTAACAAATTGATGCAGATATTTGAGATAAAGGTTCATTTTTCAAAAGCATCTACCTGACTCAGTGCCCTGAACTCTATTTCCAGGGGTGATGAGGCTCACATGGCAGTCAGAGTCAGGAATGTTCCTCTGATGGAGAGTTGGTTCCTGCTCAGGAGCCTTTGGAAACTTTCACCCAAAGTCCATCAGGGGAAGAAATACTTCAAAATAAATTATTCTTTGTCCCAAATATTTAAATCATTGCAAAGGCACCAGATGAGAACATCATCCTCAGCCTTGGCCCTAAAGAGATGCATTTACACAAGCAAGAGTTCCTATATGAGAGGCCATACCCCTCGCCAGGCATTAAATGTGTATATTAAATTTAGCAGTGTTTTCAAAAGAGGTAGAAAACTGTTGAGTCATTTATAGTTAGCAACTGAGTTTTGTGAGAAAGTGTTGGAGTTTGGGGAGACAAGGGAGGTGGGGAAGGGCAAGGAAAGCTCATCACATTATTCAAGATTTTCTATATGGTCTTCATTTCCACCCAAGACCCAGCGCCCAACACCAGACAAGGCAGGGGATGACTGGTGAGAAGCAGGGGTGGCTTCAAGATGGGACATCACCATTGCACCCCACCAAAACTTGACCATTTTGCCAAGGAAAAATGCCACCCCATTACAAAAGGCAAATTTGTTCCTTTGTTTGCCCCCTGAAACAGCTGCTGAGAGGGGTCATGGGGTGTTTCACAACACCTGCAGCCTGGCTGTGCTAAAGGAATAACCTGTTTTCGTACAGCTGTTGCCCAGCACAGTTTCTCCCTTGTGGTACCATTATGCTGGGCCACTCTGGGACAGCATCCCCGCTCCCCTCCCAGGTGACAGCCCTTTGAAGGGGCTGAGCCTCGTGTTTATCTCTGAGATTTTTCTAATGAGCTCTTAAACCTTCTATCAATGACACATTCCATCAGTGGATCAAGGCACCTAAATAAAATTGACATAAGGCAAGGCCTTTTAATTATCCAATTATTTTGTTTCAAGCAGCAGCTGGTAAAAAGTAAAAAGACTTAGTGTTCTTCTTTCGTCTCTGTTGACATAAAATCAAGGATCAAAGCGCCTTAATTTTTGGCCTCCGATTTTTCTTTCCTTGATTTAAACACGCCTGTTATGAGTTCAGTGGCCTTCCTGCCCCTTTTCTTATTTAGCCGTGATTAGTGAGTGGTGAAGCTGCAAAGCCTTGGAGTTTGCTGTCATGAGATGAAGCCCCCGTGGTGCTGAGTGCTGACAGTGTATAGAATAGGCCATCACCCCATCACCAAAACAGTTTTCAATCTCAAGAGCTGGAGACAGGGAAGATTTCACAATGGGGAACTAACATAGGCAGGGTTGAAGGGTTGCACGGGAAGCGTTTGGGAGAGCCAAGCACCTGGTGCAGGTCACATCTCTTTGTTCAAGGACCTGCTGGAGGTCCTGGTTTGAACTTCTACATGTGCTGGATCGCCACTGTGAAAGCAGAGTGGAGATTTCAAGTCCTGCTTGCTAATCTTTCTCACATTTACAGAGTAACCTGTGGATCCAGCTTGAATATCCCTTGGGTTTGTTCCCCGCTAAGAAGAACAGATACTCTGTAGATACCCATGATCAGACCCTTTGGTTTTTTGCACCAAGCTTCACCTACAGCTGCAAGAAGAAAGAGAAACCTCATCCCAATAGGCAGCTTGGGCCACTCAAGATCTGACTTCCCACTGGAGTCCCTCTCCAAGCGAACGGTGATTCCATGTTTCAGTGAGGTGGGACAGATCTGACCGTAAGTTCTACCCTAGTGCAGCATGAAAATAAATAGATCTGAGTTTCCTAATTTCTCTCCTTCCTGAGTATGGACTTGCAGGTGTGCTGTGAGTCCCTAACATAGGACACAGAAAGTCCACATCCATGTTCATGCAGGGATATGGACACGTATCCATGCATGGACAGTTGTAAGGGGGAATTAAGCACCCAAGAGAAGGTTTCCAATGGTCTGACTTAATAACAAAGGCTTTGCATGGGTTTATATGGAGCAGAGAGGTGGTGGCAGAGCTCCATGCAGAAGGTCGCACCACCAGCATGAGCCTGCGCACACCAGAGCATGTCAGCGTGGGTTCCTGCGTGCATTGGCATGTCCCTGGGTCTGCACTCCCAGGCAACGTGGGGAGAAGTCTGTGTCCCTATGGATGAGATCCAGCAGACATGAACACTCCGCAGGGGAGGTAACTTTAGAAAGCTCTACCAGCCAAGAGAACTTCTAGGTGGAGATAACACCTGAATGAGCAAACAGGTGCTTTGGCTGGTATGAGGTCCTCCTACCTCCTCCAGTGGCACTGGATATCCTTGAATAGAGAGATTTTTAGTCTCTCTCTTGCAAAACTGGTACAAAAAGGGTTTCACAGGACCACAGCCCTGTCAAAGTTGTTAAACTGGCAGGAGCTTTATGTGCATAGACCTGGTCTGAAATTCTTCTTGTCACTCAGCTCAGCTGTGCTGGAAGACCTGCTTCTAATTCATGTGACTCTCTCTCATCCAGTGCTCCCAAACCCATAGGAAAAGATCTGTCTTACTGGAGAACATCACAAACTCCAGGTTCCTGACCACCAGGAGAAGCTTTCTCAGTTATCATCCATCCCTAGCTGCAGCTGCAAAAGAACCCCACAAAACTATAGGTGAGGGATGCTAATGCCAAACCAGCGTTTTTGTCCCCAACCAGGGTGGAGATGTGGGGCATGTTAACCTTCCCAATCAATTCCTGCAACTCAGTGCTTCATGAGCCCATACGTGAACATATGATGTGTTCTAAATCAGGTCATTTGACTGGTTCTACTTTGTCCCTTCTGGGATGAATCCCTGGGTGGCTCCACGCTGGTTTTATGAGAAGGCCTTGCTTAGGATATCAGCTAATTGTAGGGCTCCTGTTGGTAAAGCCAAGGAACCACTTGGTCATTCCCTCAGCTGCGAAACAAGATGCCTAGAGGAGCTGGACAGAAAACACCACCTCCATCAGCAACCACACATTCTGCTGCCAATGTCTCCAAGCTGAAACTATTGCTTCTACCAGGTCTTCTCCTTCGGTCTTGTTCTGTTGTGGGTCTCTTCTATGTCCATGGGCAAGTCCCTTTGCCTTGAGTTATTTAGTTATGCAACACAGAAAGGTGCATTGTGGTCCCAAAGGCCTAGCTAACAACGTCAAAATTAACGTGATAAATGTGTGTGTCCGTGCGTACAATACAAACCAGATTCAGTCATCCTTGCTCCACCAAGAAGACAAGTATAACTGAGTTGCCATGCTCACTGTTGATAATGGGTCCCCTTGAGACAGATTAAAAGCTCTGCTATGAGATAAAGACCTTGGGAATGGTCCTACCCTCTCCACTTTGAACATCCAGACAAAGGTGGCAACTTCTCTGATGTGTCTTCAGTTCCTGTCTGACACACGTTAAACCTTTAGTCAAGAGCTTCCCATTTCTCTTTACAGGCAACAAAATGAGATGCAGGTGACTTCCTTAGACTGCTAAATCAATCTTGTGGGCACCTAAAGGCAGGTGAGATGTGTATCATCCTTACTGAATTTGCTGGACTTCAGTTCAATCAAGGGAAATGATGTTTCTCTGTGTATTTTCTGTGCTGCTGCCTCTGGTGGCTTCAGATTTCCCACGAGACCCATGGTGTCCGGGGTGCCATTATATAGGGAGATGAGCACAGAAGAATGGAGACATCAGAAAGTCTGGGGTCAGACTTGATGAGGACGAGGCATCACCTGAGGATTTTGGGAAGACTGAGAAGTAGTGGGCTATTGTGCAAACTCAGACCTCAAAGTGAGTCTCCACCTCTGAGGATGGAGACTTCATCTTGGATTAACAGAAACAAGAGCCTTTGGGAAACAAAAAGAGCCAAAGGTGGGCTTTGAGTGTCCCATAAAACCTCAGATTTTGAGGTCTGGGAGACTACTTGAAACAGGGTAGCTCAGATTAAAGTTATATGAAAAGCTCAATAGAAAGAGTTGGACTCAACTCGATGATCTTGATGGTGTCTTCCAACCGAAATGATTCTATGATTCTATAATTCTATGAAGTGGGGGTTCCAGTGGTGTTCCAGTTGCCTCCCCCATCTCAAAGGCTGGAGATCAATTAAATTAGTAAACCCAAGTCATTCCTTCCAAAATTAAAGAATAATTGAAGAAGTGCTCTCCAGGATGCCAAGGCAGAGGTTAACACCAAGTCTTGCTCAGAAGAACATGCATTTCGCACAGCAGATGCAGGAGTGACAAACCATAATTAACATCTGGGAGCAACAGGTGAGGATTTGGAGAGGCGAATATTCGCATTGTAAATTAAACATCGGTTTGGTCAGCGGATCATTACAAATGTGCTTTCACCTGCTCCTAATTATTTTCCCCATTACAATAGGTATTTGTTTCCACCCACAGGAAGAAGGGGCTGCAAGACATAGTGTGCGGAGGGTGGAATTTGCCTCTCTGAAGTAGCTCTGACCTGCTCGCACTCAGGGCTTCGTGAGAGCAAAAGCATGAAGGTGCTTTTTACTCTCTGGTGAAGCTCAGAGCACCTGAAGAATTGCATCTATTAATCTGCAGCCTGGCTCGTGCTGGCTGTAATCCAGATGCAGATCTCCAGCTGTGCAGGCACCTTGTGTTCATGCATCTACACAAATACATGAGCAACGTGCATGGAGACCTCTTTGCATTTTTTTAATGCACCTAATTATCATCACAAAAATATATTAAAAAAAAAAATAGAATAAACATTTTTAAGCCTTCAAAACAAACGCTCTTTTCAAGCCACTGGCAATTACAGAGAGGTCCTGATCCTTTCTGCATGTTACTGTCAAACAAGTTTTCAGTAGGATTCAATAAAGTGATCTGACGTTTCTTTGGAGATCTTTACACACAGTAGCTCAAGCCAAGGAAAGAACTTTACTTCTGGCAGCTATGTGAATATTTTATTTTGCCCAAAGCTAGACAGGTGTGATCAAGAACAGGGGGAAAAATATATTAGCAAAAGGCCTTTCAGTGGCTATACAGGTGTTTGCTGGAGTGCAGTCGGTTTGGGTTGTGTGTTTCTTTTTTTTTTTGAAGAAGAAAATCTTAGCAGGGCAGGATTAAAGGCACAGCACATCTATTCCTCATAGACTGATAGGAAAGTATTTAAACCAACAAAAAAAAAGGTTACAGAGCTGGGTGATGAAGTCGCTAATTCTGAATTTCTAACCAGCAGCTGCCAGGATTGCGAAGGGTATTTCAGACCAGAAGTACAATGGGGATTGAGCTCCTAATTCCCATAAACTTGAAGAGAAACTGGCACATTAGAAATGTCCTGGATCTGATCCTTTCTCACTAAGTATTGAGGAGTCACTAAAGAGTTAACAGAGTTTATAATTCACAGAACAAGTCAATACAGTCATTCAAATAGTTACAGAAAGGTCACAGGTTGAGATGCCTGAAACCTGCTTAAGCAACAATTTTTTGCTCCTAGGATAAGCCAAAACACAGGGCACGTCTCCTGGGAGAGGCTGGAGATGTTGCTGAAACACCGGGACCAGGGGAAGGAGCTGCACAAGTTATTGGGGATCTGGAAAGACAACTCCCAAATCAGGCACTCAGGAAGTTTGTTAAAAAAGAGGTGAAGCTGTGGCTTGAGCAAAATTTGTAATCAAGGGGATGCAGGAGAAGGGTCTTTAATTCAACAGAAAGGACAAAGTGTAACAGAGGAGCTGGGACCAGCCTTGAAGAGGTCTAGCAGGAGCAAGGTCCCTCCTAGATCCCATTTGCAGCCTCTGTCCTTGGAGACGCTGGGTGACCTGGGACCATGTCTGCAGCCCAGCTTTAGGGGCTGTCAAACAGTCATGGAATCATAGAATCATTTTGGTTGGAAGAGACCCTCAAGATCATCGAGTCCAACTGTTAACTCATCCCTGGCACTGCCCCATGTTTCTGAGAAGCTCATCGCCGTCTGTTCAACCCCTCCAGGGATGGTGACTCCAGCACTGCCCTGGGCAGCCTGTTCCAATGCCTCACAGCCCTTTGGGGAAGAAATTGTTCCCCAGATCCAACCTCAACCTCCTCTGGCACAACTTGAGGCCGTTTCTTTGTGTCCCTGTCTCCCCTCAGCTCCTGTTCTCCAGCTGAACCCCCCAGGTCCCTCAGCCGCTCCCATCACACTTGTGCTCCAGCCCCTCACCAGCTCCGTTCCCTTCTCTCAACTCGCTCCAGCACCTCAGTGTCAAAGGTGGAGGACAGGTGGTCTGGAGCAAGGAAGCAGTTGGCCAAGGAGCCAGGTTCATGTCATTGAGGAGAAGAGAGAGGCAAAACTAACGCGTCTCACCACCTCCAGCTGGGGTGTCCAGCTGAGGTCATGCAAGATGTTGATGACAAATACATGGTGACAGAGCTGTAAATCAGACCACAAGCACATGCAAATTTCAAGTACACCCCGCAGTGATACCATGCTGATATTTAGTACCCAGCTATATTAATTAGTACTATATTAGTACCTATACTTGTAGCCCTTAACATTACAGGATAGGTCACTAAGACCTGACCTCACATCATTTAGTGGGAAAATCTATCTTTCCAGTTCATAACCACCATGGTCTGTTTTATCTTTACACCAGCTTACACAGGTTTTCAATAACTGCACTGTCACATTCACTAATAGATGGACAAGACACTAATCTGCACCCTGGGCTGTAATTTGATGTTTCAAAAGCACAAGTGAGAGCAATCCTGTTGAAAAAAAAAAATAAATAAATACAAAGAAAAATCAAAAAGGGCATTTCAGGCACTGGAATCGCTAAAATAGATCTAGGAGGGATCTTGACGGTATCCCTCAATCAGTGTAGTCCACGACTTCATTTTGAGCCCAATCAGAAAACAAGTAAATTCAGGGAGCTTTCAACACAAAGCTGTTTTCTTGTTAGGGGGGGATGTTTTCTGTTCATTGGCTCCCTGAAGATACACATACAGAAATAAGATGAGTAAGTCGTATGTGACCTACAGTTTGAATATTGTCTTCAACTGAGCAAATGCAAGAATTAAATACATCTCAGGATCAGGAGAGCCCACAACCCTCATAACCTCCTAAATACTCAGACACTGAGTCTGGACTAAAATAATCAATGTAATAACTGCTGTCTCCACTGTGTTAGTAACAACACCTGGTAGAGAAAGTATCTCCACATTTCTTTAGGAGAAATGTAAAAGAGGAGGAACAGGATTGGGATGGACACTTTGCCTCTTTGGCTTGGAAAAGCCAGTTGGCTAAATAGCTAAATATCATCATCACCAGACAAAGTATTTCTAAGTGCAAATATTTTATTCATTAAAAACACTATTTCACGTGGACCAAAACTATGCACTGTCTTCTGTAGTTTCTACCTATGCTTTATAGGCAGCGTGATGTTCCACCGAAGGAGAACATGTTCTCTTTGTTGTGTAGAGGAAAGGAGGAAACAGAGTAATAGACTCTCTCTCAGTTTAGTTTTATACATAGTGCAGGGGCCTCAGCCACCATTCTGGGTACCCTGGCAATGCTGGATCCTCTCCAGCTGGTATTTTGGAAGGGGGAGAAGCCCAGGTTTGCTCAGTGCTCATGGACATGCCTGTCGGAAGGACAGACCATGGGCCCTGCAGCTGACCCAGTCATGTCTACACCATCAGTCCTGGCAGTAACGGTGCAAAATTAACCCCAGGCTCATGGGATGACTGAGGGCCAACCCTATATGGGTCCCAACCTTCATAAGAAGTTTCATGAAGAACTTCAGCCTCCCTGCATAATCACTGGAGTGAAACAATGTGGTTCATCTCCTCTACTTTAGGTTAGGGTAAGTCTCACTTTGGTTGTATTGATAACACACACACAGCACCACAGTGAGGCACGATGGATCCCAACTGCCATAACTGGATAAGAAATACCTCTAAGAGCCTTCAGAAGAATTGCAAAATGATCAGGTGCCTCTGGGAGGTGACTCAGGGCAAAAACCCAGCTTAGGAGCTCCAAATCTCCATCTGGACGAAGTTCTCCCCTGAGGACAGAGGGACCCCAGGCAGATAAGTTGGTAATTCAACCACCTCACTGAGATGCCTTCATCTGGTTAGTGTCTACTCCATGACACCTGCTAAAGAGGGTTGGCCCACAGCACATCCTCATGCTTTCTCAAGAGGAGACAGAAGCTTTGGAACTGGTAAGAGAACAGATGGGATAGTACAGGACACAGAGAAAGAGAAACAAGTTCATTATTCAAACACAATGAGCACTGGAGGTGTCTGTCATGGGTTCTGTCATCTCTTGGGGCTATAGAGAAGGTTTGGGACCAGCAGCTCTGGTGTGACACAGCATTAGCTCATGGGAGGCTGCACATACTTCATGGACAGCCTGCTGTCTTGCAAGACGAAGTGTAGGTTGAACCACACCAATGTCTTCTCTCAGCCACAGGGAGAGTGGGACCTGCAAATGGATAAATCACAGCTTGGAGGTCAGCCTTCAGTGAGCTCAGCACCTTCATCCAAAGGAAAAAAGAAAGGTGAATCACGACAACAGGTCATCAGCAAACGCCACCCATTCTGGGAGAGTGACAACAACCAGGGAAACCCAGAGAGAAGCCACATGGAACCCAACATCTCACCTTGCATTGATGTGGCATTCACCATGCCCTTCTCTGGGTAAATTCTGAGCAACTGAGTGACCAAACTTTATTGCTTTTGATACCCCAGACCCCAGCTAAATATTACCTATGTGCCAGTAAGAGTGATGACTGGAAAAGACATTGCACATTTTGCAGCTGGGAAACTGAGGCAGGGGGACGAGTCACCTCATGACTGGCCCAGATTCTTCATCTGCAAACCCACCCTCTGTGCTTCCAAAGGGAATTTACAACCCCGAGAATGAGGTTTTTTGCAGTCGTGGTCCCTTATGCCTATGGTTGAGAAGGTGCTCAATGCCATTCTGCATTACTAAAAACAGCTGGGTTTATTTTGGGCAGTGGTGTAAGATAAAGCCCCTTTCTTGTTGTTTATGCAACAGAACCCCGTACTGAAGAGAGGATTCCTTGCTTGGAAAGATGCAGGATCTAAGGAGCCTCTCAAAGGCCTTTTAATTACGTTTGAAATAGGACAGGTCTTGCTCTTTGGGGAACATCATGAGACCTGAGAGCAGAAAAAAGCTGAGAGAGCTGGCCCCCACCGACTCCCAGCTCCAAGCCAAACAGGTTTGGCCAGCTCTAATTAAGGTAATTAATATCCTCAAGCCTGTTATTAAGCAAGAAGCAGTAAATGTGAGTCTCCCCTTTACCTCGAGGTCCTGCCGAACACCTCAGCCCAACAACCAGCCCATTGTCAGGCATGGGGACAGATCCTGCCACCCAGGGGACAATCACTGGATGAGCCCCCATCCCCTTCTCAGCTGGGGAGCCAACTCCAGGCCATATCCCAAAACCTGTGGTTGGTGGGATATTTAGGCGGTGGGAGATGTGGTTAGAAGGTGCTTGAAAGGTGACCCAGCTTGTTCTTTGTTCCCCAGCAAACAGGGTAGGTCAGGTAGGACCATCTGTAGAGCAAGGTCAGGTCTGCACATCACCCCCAAGGAATTCAAAGTCTGATTTTGGGTGTGAATTTGGACCTTTGGCCAGCAAAGTGGTGAACACAAAGGAGAACTGGAAAGGGAGCTAATTGCCAAAACCCTGGTGAATCTTCAGATAAAATAATTAATAGGACACAAATTGAACTACAAGAAATTCTGTTCAAATGTAAGAAAAAGATTTCTCACCATGAGGACAGTCAAATAGTGGACAAGGTTGCTCAAAGAGGCTATGGAGCCTCCACCCTTGAAGATACAGAAAACTCAATGGGGCAAGGTCCTGGGCAACCTGCTCTAGATGGCACTGCTTGAGCAGAGGTTTGGACTAGTTGATCTCCAAAGATCCCTGCTGACCTCAAATCTTCTATGATCCTGTGAAATTACATATATACATATGCAACAACCATATGCAGCAAATTAAATGAATGTATAATGTATATGATGGTGGAACACAGTGTATCCCAGTCTCTCCTTGGCTGATGGGACATCATCCACCTAGCTCTGCCAGCTTACAAGGAAAACACAACGAGATACCTAAAGCAATGTGCAGCACCGATCTCTGTTGCTCACAACATGCAGGAGAGATGCTCGGGTGCCAACCTCTCCCTTTGCTTGTGTAAAGAAAGGACCTGACAAATTTTTAACCTCATACCTGTCCATTCAAGCCCTTTCCCCCCCGCTGCCCCCAGGTAGGAAAATTCCACCCAGAGGAAAGCACTGTTGCAATCTATTTTGGTTCTCAGTCAAGTGCAAGAGTTTGGTGTTTTTCCACTGGAAATTCTTCCCTGATGCCTTCTTTTAAACATAACTAGAGGGAAAATTTGCTTTGCCACTGCTGGCCTGAGAGAGCCCAAGGTGTCAGGCTGCCCACAGGAATGTTGGGTTTGATACCAGGGAGTGAGTGATCTTGCAGAAGATGAGCAGCCCAGCTCAGCGAATGGCTGCCCCATCCCAGCCACCCTTAAAGAGGGAAGGAAAGACCATCATGGGTTAGAAGATCAAGCAGAGATGTGGTCCTGGACTGGTTCCCAGCACTGAATGAAGGATGGGTAGGTCCCCATGACACCTGCACAACGCAAGTGGTGATGGTCGGCTTTGTTCAGTGCATCGAGGAACAAATTTTGGTCCAGAAATGTCACAATTGAAGAACACTGGCTACAGTAGATGTTATTCTGATCTTGGGCAATATCATCGTCATAATCTGCAGGGCCTGAGTACCATGTAGATGAAGCTTTATAACTCCATGGGGTTTGTTAAGCCTTGTTAATCTCAAGGTTTCTTGAGCTGTCAGTGACAGTCACTGAAATGGAAAAAGTTCAGAGACAGACCAGCAACATCTCAGGACCAGTGCAGGACCCGTCAATGGCTGTGGGCTTGGCAGGTTGTCCGTGAAGAGGGACTCCTGTAGAATTTAGATCCTGCATTTTAATGGGCATCTCCTGGTCATGTACTGCATCCAGCTCTGGTTCCTCAGCACAGACACGAACCTGCTGGAGAGGGGCCAGAGAAGCCACAGAAATGATCTGAGGCTGGAACAGCTCTGCTGGGAGTTTGGGCTGAGAGAGTTGGGGTGTTAGCTGGAGAAGAGAAGCTCTGGGGAGACCTTATTGCAGCCTTTCTATGGTTAAAAGGGGCAAATAAGAAAGATGGGGACAGAATTTTTAGCAAGGCCTGTTGCAATGTGACAAGGGGTGACAGTTTTAAACTGAAGGAGGGGAGATTCAGGCTGGACATGAGGAAGAGATTTTTGACACTAAGGTGGGTGGAACACTGGCCCAGGTCGGGCAGAGAGGTGGTGGATGAACCATCCCTGGAGACATCCCAGGCCAGGCTGGACGGGGTCTGAGCAACCTGAGCTGGTGAAGATGTCCCTGCTCATGGCCGGGGTGGGAATGGACGAGCTTTGAAGGTCCCTTCCAGCCCAAACTATTCTATGATTCTATATGCAAACATGGTTTTCCTCCCTGAAGAAATACCCTTCTGTTTAGTTTTTGCAGGAGGACAAAATCCTCATGTTAAAGCCACTGCTAACTGGATAGAAGTTTTTGCCCCCCAAAATGCGTGAGCTCTCAGCAGCAGAACCAGCAGCTGCTCCTGGAAGGGACAAACCACCGCGGTCTCAGCTTTCAACTGCGCCAAACAGGCAGATGTGGACCTGGAAAATTTCATCCCAAGTACTGAAAGTTTGTCAGAGTCTGAAAAACTGGAAATACTGTCTTCAAATGGGAAGTGTCAGACCAACCTCCATTAGACTCAGACAGAAACCAGGACACAGTGCAAGCTGCAGCTCGCTGCTCTCTCAACCATCTTCTGGGGTCGGGACCCCACTCGCAAAACAGAAACCAGCCTTTGATCTCCACGCAGGGGCTCACATCAAGAGGAAGATGCTCCTCATTCTTTGAGAGGTCGGAGCTACTTGGTGGCACCTCCGGGCCATGTCTGTGTCCTGGGGCACTCGGGGAAGAGTGATGCCATGGTGTGTGGAGATACCTGTCCAGATCCAGCTGCTCTGGCTCTAAGGGAGGTGTTGAGTGAGACACTGGTCCCTCAGCCAGCTCATCTCCTTTGGTGGTCTCCGAGCATCCGTGCTTCAGCCTTAATTGCTGCTTGTTGATGTATTTTGTGTTGCCAACACACTGCCCTGTCATTCCAGCTGTTTGCAAGACACATCCCTCCTTCAGGCAACTCTGCCTGCTCTTTTTGGGGTCAGACCGGTTCCCTGCCCTCTTCAGCCTCCTTCCTCCCATCTGCCCCCTGTTCACTCCCAGAGCTCCCTGACACCAAGGCTATGTCCTCCTCTAATACTGTTTACACATCACAAATGCTACCGAAAGTCCATGTGCAGTGTGTTCATGCAAAATAAACCTTTGCATAAGGTGGATGTTTGTCCTGTGAAACAGAGGAGAAGATTTCCACGTGTTTCAAAAGCAAACTGGACATTGATCCAGATGGAGATGCAGAAGGGTAACCTCTCCGGCACCCAGAAGGGAAGGGAGCACCAGCCCTCCAATGACTGGCATTTCAGGGTGGGATTTTGGAAACAAGATCTTTCTTCATTTGGAGATATCTGCTGTGGCTTTGGGGATTGTTTGTTTGTTTGTTTGTTTGTTTGTTTGTTTCCTGCTCAGGTATGAGTTTGTGGGCTCAGAGCCTGATTCCAAGGCCACAATGGCTCTACGTTGACTTCAAGAAACTTTGGATCAGGCACAGAGTGAACTCAAAACCAACATCTTCAAGCTTCCTAAAGAGAAATTCCCTCTCTTGACATTTCTGAAGCGAAGCAAACACTTTAGCACAGTGGCTGCTTTCAGGGCCGGGCTCAGGTACACGCTGTCAAGTACATTTGCCACAGCAGAGGAGGAAGCTCTCCACATGAGTATGGGGTTTTTGCTTCGTGGAGGAGAAATCTCCTCAACAAAAAGTGTCTGAATGGACAAACATCCTTCCTTGACATAGTCCAGCCCTGATAAGGTCCCAGCACTAGATGGGCAAAATCTCTCCTGAAAGACTCTCTCAATTCCCTCTTGGGCAGATGCCAGTTACTCAACCTGGGTAATAATTTGCTTTGTGAGTAAGTGAACTCAGATCCCTCCTGCTTGACCTGTGTCCTTGATGGAAAATTAAGACGAGTGATCAGCGAACCATGCTGGCACCAAAAGTGTCCATTCAACAAAGCCCTGCTCCCATGGGGATGTCCACGTTGGATTGTCCACCATCTACTGCCAGGTTAGGGATGGGGACTTGCAGCATTCCCAGGATGTTAATATGCACTGCGACAACAACTGGTGTATATTGAGGGTGGTGAGAGCCTGGCCCAGGTTGGCCAGAGAGGTGGTGGATGAACCATCCCTGGAGACATCCCAGGCCAGGTTGGACGGGGCTCTGAGCAACCTGAGCTGGTGAAGATGTCCCTGCTCGTGGCAGGGGTGGCACTGGATGAGCTTTGAAGGTCCCTTCCAAGCCAAACCATTCTACAATTCTATGATAAAGTGAGGAAATCAATACACAGTGCAGTTCTCCCGAAGACAATTGTACTGCTGGGGAAGACTGATTCTATCATAGATTTCTGGCTAGAAGAAAACAGGCGGTAGCCCTGTCAGAAGAGGGAGTTTGACGACTCTGCCAGAGTCGAGAGCCAACAATCCGACGAGAGAGATGGAGGGGAAATGTACAAACGCCAGATCTATATATATATTTTTAAAACGGATTAATTAAATCAAACCAACTCTCATCACTTCGTGCATTCAGCAGCCCATCACGAAGCAAAACAAAGAGGGAGGGGGAAAAAAAAAAGGAGAAAAATAAGGACAGGCCAACTCTGCTACCTCCGATTAAGCCGATGCAAACTCTGCACCCTGTGAAGCCCGGAGGCTGCCAACCTCCCCTCTGTGCCCTACCGAAGGGCAGACAACATGCTGGGGAAAGGCATCCAGATGCCTGCAGTGAGAGACGAGTGGCTAATTAAAGTCCCCACCATGAAGGGCCCTCACCAGCTCTCTGAGGGACTCTCCCCCCGCAAAAAAAGCAAAGATACACTGCCAAAGGAAAAACATGCCAAGGACAAATGGGAGCTCCAGTCACACCATTCTTTCTCCCTGTTTTTTCTTTAATGTTTGTTTGTTTTCTTTTGCTGGTGGTACATCAATTTTTTACTAATATTCCGCAGACGCCAAGTCTTAACCATCTCATCACAGCACATGGCTGGGAGCTCAAATATTCAGCAGTGACAAGCAAGGGAGCCCCAAGGGAGATGAGTGAGTTGGGAACAGTGAGGATTTTGAACACGAATCACAGAATCACAGAATTGCAGAAGCAACTGGATTGGAAAAGACCTCAGAGATCATCCAGTCCAACACTTGGTCCAACTCCAGTCCATTGACCAGATCATGGCACTAAGTGCCATGGCCAATCTCAGTTTAAAAACCTCCGGGGCCGGTGAGTCCAGCACCTCCCTGGGCAGCCATTCCAATGCTGACCACTCTCTCTGCAAAGAATTGATTTCTAATATCAGCCTCAATTTCCCCTGGCAGAGTTGAAGCCCATGTTCCCTTGTCCTATTGCTGACTGCCTGGTAGAAGAGCCCAATCCCCCCTGGCTAGAACTGCCCTTCAGGTCGTTCTAGAGAGTGCTGAGCTCACCTCTAAGCCTCCTCTTCTCCAGACTGAACAAGCCCAGCTCCCTCAGCCTCTCCCCATAGCTCTTGTGCTCAAGTCCCTTCCCCAGTCTTGTTGCTCTTCTCTGGACCCGCTCCAGCACTTCAATCTCTTTCCTGAGCTGAGGGGCCCAGAACTGAACACAACACTCCAGGTGTGGCCTCCCCAATGCAGAGCACAGGGGAAGGATCACTGCCCTTGTCCTGCTGACCACACTGTTTTTGATACATCTCAACAGTAGTTCATACCTGTTCTAATGAGTAATTAAGTACTTGAGCTATCAAACGGCTCCCTTCCTTAGAGTTTACGATAAGGGCAAAGTAAAGGATAGAAAAGAGGCTTGGACTTGGATCTCTAACCCTAGGAAGGGCTGATGTGTCCACCAGACATCCTCCCACAGAGCTGCTCTTTGCTCTTTTCTCGATGGCCTGGAGTTCGCCTCGCTGAAGAATGGGAAAATTTCTACTATTTTCTACTATTTCTACTAATTTCTACTATTTCCTACCCTGTTCAAGCTGTAAGGGGCCCATGCACCCCACACAACCCACTGGCCTCTGAAAGGGATGGAAATAAAAACCCATCCCCACTCTTGTAGAACATCCCACCAAGGCACTGGGGCAGGGGACCTGGGAACAGGAGCCCCGGTGGCTCTGCGAGTGTTACACCAGCCTTTCCAGAAGCTTTTAAACAGTATTTAGTGTTGGATTTGCTGGCAGGGTATTTCTTTCTTGGCATTCAAAAGGCACCAAACCAATTACTTAATCCAGCAGATCTACATCAGTAAATCATCCAAGAGCATTGGCCAAAAGCAATGGGGAAGAAAAAAAGCTTAAAAAAAAATATCAAGTCTAAATAACCATGTTGCTCAACAGCTCCAGGAGTGGGCTTACAACTCACCCATTGAGTTGGAGACGAATGAAAATTACCCCAGACCACACAGCTGGTGTGATATTTTCCACTCCATGCAGAGCCCACACAGCCAGGTTGTATCTGTGCAAGAAGAAAACGAGCACAGGTGATCTAGGGAGGACCTGGTCCCACCGCTACTAGTCACAACTGAGGTGGGATCCATCCCACCTAACTTAGAGACGAAAGTCACTTGATAAATTAAGATACCCAAATTGAGGTGCCCATAGTAGATGGCTTCTTAAGCACCTGGTGTCTGAACTCCCATTGGAACCAGTGGAGGTGCTGGGCTTCATCCAGACACCTAAACCTCAGAGAATTCAATCTAAAGGACCTTTTCTACAATGACCTCAGCTCCTAAGTAAAGATGTGTTGAAAACCTCTGCCCTGCCCTCAAATTTCCTTTCCGACCATCATCCAAGGATGCAATGGTCTTATAAGGAGCAGCTGAGGGATCTGGGGGTTCAGCCTGGAGAAGAGGAGCTGAGGGGAGACCTCCTAATCTCTGAACTGCCTGAAAGGAGCTTGGAGCGAGGAGGGGTCGAGCTCTGCTCTCAAGGAACAAGTGCTAGGACCAGAGGAAATGGCCTCAGGTTGCACCAGGGGAGGTTGAGGTTGGATCTTGGGAACAATTTCTTCCCCAAAGGGCTGTGGGGCATTGGAACAGGCTGCCCAGGGCAGTGCTGGAGTCACCATCCCTAGAAGCATTTAAAAGAAGTGGAGATGAGGTTATCAGGGACATGGTTCAGTGCTAGATTTAGGTTACAGTTGAACTCAATGATCTTAAGGGTCTCTTCCAACCAAAATAATTCTATGACTCTATGAAGAGGTAGACTCAGGCAACGCCAGAGTTCAGGATTATCTGTCTGCCTGGATTGGCTCCATATGACACAAACACAAGCATGCTGAAAATGCCAGGAATTGCCCCATTTTGCTTCAGGGAAGGCCATAATTAGATAACGTCTGTACCGCACTCGGAGAGGATTGCACGAGAGGAGCCACAGCACTGCAAAGCATTAGAAGCATTTCAGAGCCGGGATGTCACTCAAGAGGTAAACAATTCAGGGGAAGATGGCAACTTGCCACAAAAATGTTCCCGATCTTCACATGGCATTTGAAGCTTAATGCCTCAGACGTGTCCCGACACAGAACTTGGAGCCTGACACTTTTCACAGCGTTTAACACCACGCTCGGGGGTTGGAAAGGCCAGGGGTGGACAGGCGTCCATTCAAACCAACGGCAGCAACTCCCTGGGGAACTCCAGTAGAGAAACCAAATGTTGCATGAGAAAAGGAGCCCAATGTCTCAACCCAGGATTAGCTGACCCTGCGTAACTGAAGGGCTTAAAGGACCACATTGGTTGAGAGAGACATTGCTCAAGATGGGAACATCTACAAGAGGAATGCCAGAGATTTGGTGGCATGAATTGCCTTGGGAAGGTGACATTCTCTGTTGATCGTGGTCTGGGGGAGTGTTTTTTCCATCTTAGGGCATGAATCTGGTCCTTGGTGGGTGCACCCTGGAGCAGGGAAGCAGCTGGCAGGTAGGCTGTAAGATGGACCTGGTGTCACTTCGGCAAGATTTCCTCTGGTGTTTGCATTCAGCCATTTTTGGTTTAAAATCATTGAATGGCAAAAAAAAAAAAAAAAAAAAACAAAAAAAAACCAACACTAAATAAAGTAATCCTTCATGCATGGAAAAATTTGGGGGTTGGAAGTAATGATTTGTCAACGCCAGGGTAGCCTAGGTCAATACTAGGTAATCATAGAATCATAGAATTGTAGAATGGTTTGGGTTGGAAGGGACCTTCAAAGCTCATCCAATGCCACCCCTGCCATGACAGGGACATCTTCACCAGCTCAGGTTGCTCAGAGCCCCGTCCAGCCTGGCCTGGGATGTCTCCAGGGATGGTTCATCCACCACTTCTCTGGACAACCTGGTCCAGGTTCTCACAACCCTCTGTGTCAAAAATTCCTTCCTCACGTCCAGCCTCAATCTCCTCTCCTTTCATTTAAAACCATCCATCCTTTGTCCTATCACAACAGGAACTGCTAAGAAGTCTGTCCCCATCTTTCTTATCAGCCCCTTTTAAGCACTGAAAGGCCCCAATAAGGTCTCCCCAGAGCTTCTCTTCTCCAGCTGAACACCCCAACTCTCTCAGCCTGTCCTCCCAGCAGAGCTGTTCCAGCCTCGCATCATTCCTGTGGCTTCTCTGGCCCCTCTCCAGCAGGTCCATGTGTGTCCTGCAATGAGGGAATAAGGTAGAGCAGCCAGGTGGGTGAAGGAGAAGGATGGGGTAGGATGTGGGTTGGTGCCTGTTTCGGGGCACACACCACCTCTTACTCAGGGGATTCTCTCAACTACATCTCACTGTGCAACAGGAGCAGATTCAACACCTCGGGAGATTTCAGGCCACAAAAAGCTGCACCCCAGGTACAGCTGAACAAACCGATGCTCATTCAGAAACAAACACCTCCACCTCCATCAGCACGGAGGAGACACAGAGGGCTGGTGATGCAGAACCAGAGGAACCAAGGGGATCATCTTTTCCCAAGGCCTAAAGGATTCAAGCCAGGGAATTGCACTAAAGGCAGTTCCTGCTTCAGTCTTTCTGGTCAGGGTCAAGCTGAGCACATCCAGCATGGGGACCAAGAAAAGGCACAAGGCAAATCAAAATGGGACTTTAATAGCGACTCATAGGAAAGGGGTTTGAAGGGCTCTTCCAAACCTAGAGATGGGAAATTCACTTGTTGCACAATGAATGTGGAGGAGGTAAAGAAAACCCTCCCTCCTTTCCCCCTCATCACCTCCTGCCTTTCTCTCAGCTGGGTGGGTAACGTGTTTTGGCACCAGCAGAACTTCTTAGCCCATCTGGAAAGGCCACAGCTCTTCAGCACATCCATGCATATATTAGAAGCTCTTACAAAGTCATCCCAGGACAGATATCTCCTCCCCTGAAGACGTGTTGGATCAGGCCAAGGCGAGAGGGCACCGTGGGCTCAAAAGATCGATGCTATCCTGGTCTTGAAGCCAATTAATAATGACTCTGTTTTGGACCACCCCTTGGGTTTCTCCAGGGCAGAGCCCAGCCATGGTTTGGGGACAGGTCACTCCAGCAGCACCAACAGACCCCTGGAGAAATTTTCCTGCCCTTTGCTGAGCTGACATCCAGGAGATGAAGCACCCACCACTCTGAAATAGTTTAGTTAATGCTCAATCATGGTGATGGGATGAAGCTCTTGGGCTTTGCAGAGCCAAGAGCAGAGGGTGAAGAGCCCTCTTTCACCAAGCAGCAAAATCTCAGCTGCTCTGAGAGGGACTCGGTGGCCTGGGAGACATTGGGCAAGCAAAGGTGGGGGAAAAAGGATTATTCTTTGTCTGCTAAAATAAACAGATTATTTGGGTAATCTGGACAGCCTGAGAGATTGCCTTGCACACCAAGGGCAGCTGTCATGGAATACCTCTCTGGCCTCTTCAGACCATCAATACCTTTGGGGTTTGGGCTGCCAAAGTGGAACACATCAGAATTCAACCTTTGCTTGCAAAATCAGCCCTCAGTCTATTTGTGACCTGAGTGCCCTGGGTCGCCTTTTTTTCAGGAAGGGAAAACAAGGCACATAGTATGTATTTTTAAAAAAAAAAAAAGAACAAAATACACTCATCATTAATGTAACATAATAGCATGGCCCAATGGTCTCTGCTGTTGTAGACCTTCATCTCCAGGAGGCCTCTACTAACATCTGGACACGAGCATTTAGGAAAGATGGAGCATGTCTGAAGCCATGTGCAGCAGAAACACACATCCAAACTGTGCTGTTCCCCCAGGACCCTTCAGTGTGTACACTGAGGATCTATAGCAGGATGCAAAGCCTAGTCTGTATGTGCTGGTTGACCACAAACAAAGGGATGTTGCCTCCTCAGCCTTCCTGCATCTGGCTGATGTGAAGAGGAATGGTGGACATGAACCCAACTGGATTTGCCAAGAAGGTCCCAACATGCCCCGTACGCCTCCCAGCACTGCTGATCACCAGACCCCCTGAGGCACCATGAATGTCCCATCCCAGGACATGGCGTGTCAGCACACAGAGGGATCACAGTGCTGAGACATCACAGAATCCCAGAATGTCAGGGGTTGGAAGGGACCTGGAAAGCTCATCCAGTGCAATCCCCCATGGAGCAGGAACACCCAGCTGAGGTTCCACAGGAAGGTGTCCAGGTGGGTTTGAATGTCTGCAGAGAAGGAGACTCCACAACCTCCCTGGGCAGCCTGGGCCAGGCTCTGCCACCCTCACCATGAAGAAGTTTCTTCTCATATTTAAGTGGAACCTTTTGTGTTCCAGTTCGTACCCATTACCCCTTGCCCTATCACTGGTTGTCACCGAGAAGAGCCTGGCTCCATCCTCCTGACACTCACCCTTTCTATATCTGTAAACATTAATGAGTCCCCCCTCAGTCTCCTCTTCTCCAGCTCCAGAGCCCCAGCTCCCTCAGCCTTTCCTCACACGGGAGATGCTCCACTCCCTTCAGCATCTTGGTGGCTGCGCTGGACTCTCTCCAGCAGTTCCCTGTCCTTCTGGAACTGAGGGGCCACAACTGGACACAAGATTCCAGCTGTGGTCTCCCCAGGGCAGAGCAGAGGGGCAGGAGAACCTCTCTGACCTACTGACCACCCCCTTCTAACCCACCCCAGGTACCATTGGCCTTCCTGGCCACAAGGGCCCAGTGCTGGCTCATGGTCACCCTGCTGTCCCCAGGACCCCCAGGTCCCTTTCCCCTACGCTGCTCTCCAACAGGTCATTCCCCACGTTATACTGGTCCCTGGGGTTGTTCCTACCCAGATGCAAGACTCATCCCACCAGCAAGGTGGTTACAAGGAGGAATTTTCCAAATGACACCAAAAGATGCATTCAGGAAGTGGGAAAAGCCACAAGCTGCACATGTAGCAAAGCAAATGATCCTGCAAGTAGAGTCTGGAGCCAGAAAAATCTGCAGGACCCAAAGGGAGAGGAGGGGAAGGTGAGCCCTCTGTTCATCCATGCACAGGTGAAGTCAGGGTGAACTTGGCCATGGAAAATGCATGAAAGTGGTCCATGGGATTTGGACACAAGAGATGAGGCTGCTACCCCAAATTGCCCCAAGCAAGCAGCCTTTAGCTATCTCATTGCCTCAGTTTCCTTGCATGTACATATAGGATAAATCCCTAACCTTGAATTGTTTGGGGATAGAAGATTCTTTTCCACATGCCCAAAGAGGTGGTGGATGTCCCATCCCTGGAGACATCCCAGGCCAGGCTGGACGGGGCTCTGAGCAACCTGAGCTGGTAAAGATGTCCCTGCTCATGGCAGGGGTGGCACTGGGGGAGCTTGGAAGGTCCGAAGTGACAGATCAGTGACAATCAGGAGCTAAACATACCCCAGGGAGTCATCGCACTGTACCGTGCCTCAGTTTCCCCACTTGAACTCTGGACTGTATTGGCAGGATGAGGACAGGTGGCATCCAGCATCTCACAGGGAGAACTATTCTCAGTGATCAATATTATTAATTATCATCATCACCAACCCCCAGGTCCTGCCCCTCCTCTCCCGTGCTGGCATCCACGCACTCTCAAAGTAAATTTGCTTTGCAAGGAGGCTTAAAACCTTGCACTTTGAGAGGAAGGGAATAGACCCAACTCGTTTACACAAACAAGCAGGAGAACAGGCTTGTCACATTCCAGACGTGCTTCCCCCGGCCGCCGGGTCCCTCCCGCCCCAGCAAAGGAAAAGCTCTTTTTTACAAAAGAAATCCAGCACAGAAAGCTCCCCATCTGCAATAATCCAGAGGGGAATCTATTTGCAGGATGATTTGTGCACATGCATAGGTTCTATTTGAGCTCCTTGTCTTGACTGGCAGAGCAAATCTGTATTATTGACCCCCAGATTGCAGCAGGCATTGCCTCATTCCCTCCCCTGAGCAACATGGGATGGCCCCTGTCCACACTGGGAAACTGTTTAGTGTTCGAAAAGCAGCGTCTACACCCAACATTGGGGATGGGTCCTGTGTCCACATTTACCAGAAACGCTCCGGTGAATCCCACCAGCACCCAGCTGATGTTGTCCGTGGAGACCTGGGTCTGTGAGCCCTGGGGAAGAACCTCAGCCTTGGTTTGCAGGGCTGTGAAAAAAAAAACACAAGATCCAGGAGGGAAAATCAGATAAGGCGCATTCCTGGGTGCACGTTACTGAAATGACTTCACATCGCGGCGTTAATGCCCATACTTGACTGGGGAACTGCACAAATCCACTTGATTTATAGAGACACAGGCAGAGGGAGGCCAAGAAGGGTGTTTTCCCCGCTCCGTGCTCCCCGCCTGGCAGCTCGAGGAACAGTGACAACGTCTCTCCTGTGCTTGAAGTGTGGCAAGAGAAAGAATGGGAAATGCCGGGAGGGTGATAAGGGACATTCCAGCCAGTAAGGCAAACTCGGTGCGTGTCCATCACTCCTCGGCTGTTTATCGGCCAACCAGGCATCCAGGATGAAGAAATTCTGCTGCCTTGGCACTTGCTACCATGAGATAAGGCCATAACATTGATACGGGATGGAAAATCAGCCCGTGGTTCTACTTCAACCCATGCTACAAGGTTGTCTTTGCTTTTCCCCCGAGCCACTAGCCACTAGTAATGATGGATCTTCACCGGTTCTCCAGCTTCCCCAGGTGCACCAGGTCTCCTCCATCCACCTCCCGACCCGCACTTGGTTTTCCCACTCTTTGCTGGATACTCAGCAGAGAAAAATTTGGAATGTTATTCAGAGCATCCCTGTGGGAGGACAGATTGATAAGGAAACCGAAGCACAAAAGAGACAGGAGGAATCATGGAATCATTTTGGTTGGAAAAGCCCCTCAAGGTCATTGTGTCCAACCATTAACCCAACTCTTGCACTGCCCCATGTCCCTGAGAACCTCATCTCCATCTGTCCAACCCTCCAGGGATGGTGACTCCAGCACTGCCCTGGGCAGCCTGTTCCAATGCCCCACAGCCCTTTGGGGAAGAAATTGTTCCTCAGATCCAACCTCAACCTCCCCTGGCACAACTTGAGACCTCCATCCTTGGGGCTTGTAGCCAAACCTGAATGTGGGCTGGAAGCTCCCAGGGTGATGCCCTGAGAGATTTCTTTCCCCTCACACCTTCAAGCAAGAGGGGGAATTCGGAGGGGTGAGGTGGGAAAAAGCCCTGCTGGGTTCCAGCCCTGGCAGCTGAGATTTGGGGCTGTTTATTTCCCACACTGGTCTTGGCAGAGAGAAGAAAAACCAAGGTCACAGAAACATGAGCTACCATCTCCCCAGTGCTCCCTGCCTCAGTTTCCCCACCCCACGGACCTCCCAGGCCAAGAACTTTGCTTTTATTCCCCCTCCCCATCAGAAATCCCAGGGGATCGCTGTGATTTCTCCTGCCACCCCAGCACGGTAGCCTGGGTGTCCCTCAACGGCGCTGCCTGAATCTGCTCACATGAGCACAGCCCAGGGTGCTGCGATTATCAGCTCAAACTTGCTGCTTTGGGGTTTTGCTGCTATCATGCTCTACCTTTGTCCATCGCAGCGGTAGAGTTTCCTGGCTTGCTGCTTGTTTCTGCATGTTTCCTCCTCCAGCCATGACTCAAGCCTCAGGTATTTGAGATTTTGGTCATTACGGAGCTAAGTCACCTTCCCAGCGCTGGGAGTGACTTTTGAAGTGCTCAGTTAAGGTGGGTGCCCAAGCTCCCACCACCTGAGGCTATGGCATGGCTTCTCCTGCCCCACGCTTTGGACCCCAGCATGCCAGAGAAGCCTGCAAGGTCTGGTGGCCCAGCCACGTGCCTTGACCCCAGAAGAAGGTTTTGGGTGGTGGGGCCAGGACAGAGAAGCCACATCCACATCTGTCTTCATGGGGAGGTCCAGCTTGAGGAGGAACAAGCAGCTCCGTCTCCTGTAGGATCTGGTGGATGCCCTTGTGGTCTTGGGGATAGGTTTGGGTTTGTCCTTGTAACCCAGTGTAGGGACAGTGTGGGACATGGGTACACAGCTCTGCACTCGATTGCTCTTTGACATGCTCCTACAGTGACCCCCTGTGAAGATGGCTCAAAGCCATATTAATGCCCAGATCCATCTTGTCAAAGAGCAGGAGTTTGGCTGAGCTGCCTCAGTTGGGACCTGCACCCTTTATTTTGAGTCCAGGTACCTCCAGGCACCAAACAGCCCATCAGAGCTGCAGTCCTCCACCAATTTCTGAGAACAAATAGGAGCTGAACATAGGCACAGCTGCCAAGGGTCAAAAAATCCAGGAGGGTGGATCCAAAACTGAGCCACCTGGATGAAAAGAGCTGCTGCTGTTCATCCTGCATGAGATTTGAGGCCAACTCAGGTCTTGTCCCTGGGTTTTTCAAGCTGGTGCAGGTGATACCTTCATTGGGCCATTGGGGACCACTCAACCCTTTTCAAGATGGTGAGGATGATGGGCCCATGGGGAGAAGGTGTGGGTGGGCTGTGTAAAGCTACTCAGGGCCTTAAAATCTATTACCATCCTAGGAAGGTGACAAGGACAACCATTACCATCAGGGTAATTTGTCCTGCTGCAGCATGGAGAGGATATTCTCTGGGTACCAACCATGTCTAGGTACATCCCTGGTACACCAGCCCCCCAAAATGCTGATGTAAAAGGTCTCCTCTAGTTCATGCCAGCACATCATGCCACAGAGACACCAACCAGGTGACAAACAGCTCATAGAGCAGCTATGAGATGAGAACGACAGACACACATGAACCATTCTTAATATAGAAGCAGCCTTGTAATATTACTCCAGGGAGCTCCAAGCACTTTCTCAGCATGTCCTGAATCACACAGCACCTCCAGAGAGCTGGGGTGTTTGCTTTCTGCTTATAGCTTTCATAGTGAGAGGTAAACTGAGGCACCCACTTGCAGGGACTTCCATCCTGGAAGCTCCTGCTCAACTGCTGGAGAAAATATTTCCTGGAGACACAACCATGGCTGAGGGATCGCAGTGAACAGGGTTGAACAGATGCAGTTATGAGGTTCTCAGGGACATGGTTTAGTGCCAGTGTTGGGTTAATGGTTGGACTCGATGATCTTGAGGAGCTTTTCCAACCTTCCCCACCTCCTCGCAGCCGTCTCACCTACAAAGCAGGATGGCCGCCGGACACCCAAGCACGAACGCTCTGCAGATATCTGTCCATCACCTTTTAATCCGCAGCCTTTGACCTTCCGCCTTTGTGCGGTCGAGGAGAAAACACACGTGTTAAGGCAAGAGGGAAATGACCTGGAGTCTGATTGCCCTCATCCCGCTTCACCTCCCAGGACCGGCGATGTCCCCAGCAGCAAGACCCTAATCCCTCAGCCACCACCACGGGCAGCTCATCAAGGAACAGTCCCCGCCATGGGGCACTGAGCATCCATCAAGGGTCGGCAACCTGCCTGGATGCTGGAAAAAGGTTTGTTCTGCCCCAAATTCCCTTTGGGGCCGGGATGCAGAGCGAGAAAGGAGTGAATTAAAGAAAAGCAAGATGGTTTTGCTCCTTCATGTCTAGGGTCACTGCTCCATCTAGTGTTGGAAATGTCCTCGCTGGCAATGTCACCACTGGGCAAGGACAGGACAGTAGCCTGGAGACGGGTCACTGAAGCCCTTTTGGAGGAACTCAAAGCTCTGGTGATTTTATTCTGCTTAGTTTTCATTTTTTTTCTTTCTTTTTATTGCCTGGAGGAGCTGTCTCTTATCTCTTACATACCCCAAAAGCTTTGCCAGGTGATGTGTGAAGGGGCCTGTGTGTCTGACCACATGAGTGTGGGCAGTCGGTTAATTCCCACCCACATGACATCTCTGTACGTGACACCCCAACCTCCAAACGAAGCTACTGTGGTTCAGGGGCAACCAGGAACACCCTCCAGCCAAGCACATTAGGGGGAAGTGGCTGCCACGAAGCGCAAAAGCTCATAGTGCCCATGGCAAATTTAACAAGGGAAAGTGTAGAGTCCTGCATCTGGGCAGGAACAACCCCAGGTTCCAGTATAGGTTGGGAAATTACAGATTAGAGAGCAGTGTAGGGGAAAGGGACCTGGGGGTCCTGGGGACAGCAGGGTGACCATGAGCCAGCACTGGGCCCTTGTGGCCAGGAAGGCCAATGGCATCCTCGGGTGTATTACAAGGGGGGTGGTCAGTAGATCGAGAGAGGTCCTCCTTCCCCTCTACTCCACCCTGGGGAGACCCCATCTGGAATATTGTGTTCAGTTCTGGGCCCCTCAGTTCAAGAAGGACAGGGAACTGCTGGAGAGGGTCCAGCATAGGGCAACAAAGATGATTAAGGGAGTGGAGCATCTCCCTTGTGAAGAAAGGCTGAGGGAGCTGGGTCTCTTTAGTTTGGAGAAGAGGAGACTGAGGGGTGACCTTATTAATGCTTATAAATATATAAAGGGTGAGTGCCACGAGGATGGAGCCAGGCTCTTCTCGGTGGCAAACAATGATAGGACAAGGGGCAATGGGATCAAACTGGAACACAAGAGGTTCCACTTCAATTTGAGAAAAAACTTCTTCATGGTGAGGCTGGCAGAGTCTGGCCCAGGCTGCCCAGGGAGGTTGTGGAGTCTCCTTCTCTGCAGACATTCAAACCCGCCTGGACATGTTCCTGTGCAACCTCACCTAGGCGTTCCTGCTCCAGCAGGAGGATTGGACTGGATGAGCTTTTGAGGTCCCTTCCAATCCCAAACATACTGTGATACTGTGAAAGACCATCAGTAGTGTTCAGAGTTAACACTTTGTCATGCTGAGAAGGCATCTACCCGTCTCTCCGACATATATGAGCAGGAAGGATGATTTGCAAGATAATAACCTCGCACTTTTGGGGCTGGCTGAGTTGCAGCTACATCAGACAAGTCTGGGTGAAACAGAGGAAATTGGGTCCTTTTTCTGAAATAGTCAAAACTGACCATTTTTGGGCCAGCTGGGTCTATGGGTCTAGCAATTCCTGGGTTGCTGTCCCTACAAAAAACCCACAGGCTGTAGGAAAAGGAGAAGAGGCCAAATCCAGCACCTCCAGAGAGCTGGGGGGTTTGATCCTTCTCCAGGTCTTATCACCCAACTTGGGGCACCCAAAATGCAGAGCTGATGTTGGGAACCAAAGTGCCTTCTCCAGTGAACTGGGTGAGATGGGCTTTGTTGGGGCAGCCCTGGGCACAGCTCTGTTTTGCAAGCCCTCGAGAAACCTGATGCTTCCAAATTGTTTTGACAAAATGACTGTGACAATAAATTGAACATTTCACAGAAAATTTAAAAATTCTGGGGTGGGAGTGAAATTTTAATGATTTAGGAAGCAACAACCCATGGGTCTGGGTTGTTGCCAGAACAAGATCTCCAAACCCTGCAGTGGTGACCCAGCTAACAGGACAGAGCTGCGATTGATGGCTCTTTGGTTTGATGAAACCTTCATGGAAACAAGAAGAGCCTCCAAACCCGGGGACAGATAAGACAAGATCTTCAGGTCATAGTGTTGGTGGGAAGGGACCTCAGGAGGTCTCTAGCACAACCTCTTGCCCAAAGCACAGTGAGCGATCAGGTCAGACCAATTTGTGCAGGACTTTGCTCAGGTGGGTCTTGAAAGCCTTCAGGGAAGGAGATGTGACTGCTCTCTGGACAACTGATTCCAGTGATGGACCAGGCAATGCTTCACGCCTGGTGCTTGCAACAACAGTGTAAGAACATTGGAGGCAATCTGCTCCAAACCTTAGAGAAGAAGGTTTCTCAGTCACATTGACCTGCTTGGCCAGATCTTGAATGTGTATTGACTGTTCCTCAGACTATATCCCTAATCCCATTGCACGTGGGAGATATGGTAACACCAGACAAGGAGTCCCTTGGACAGAAACTTGGCTCAGCCCTGCAAAGCCAATATCGGGAAAATGGCCCAAAACCCCATGGAAGCGGTTAATATAGGACCATCTCAAGTGGCACAGTCTCCGGCAAAACTCCTCTGTGCCTGGTGAAACCATTTCCAGCTAAATTGCCTTTTGTTCAAATGGAGACTTTAAGTGTGAAAAGAGAAGGAGCCACCAGAAATGAGACAAATTCCACCATCAAGTCCGAATCTGCCCAACCTCGTGGTGCACTTGCTGCCGCTCTCCTGTGACATCTCTGGGATGCCCCAGGGATGCCCACCAAGTGGGGTCCAAACATCACATTCCCTACCTGACCACTGACCTTGGACAACCAGTTTGCCTGGGCCTCTGTGTCCTCTTCTTGATGGGCTTTGGCCTCCAACCCCTCCAGGAAGTTCATTCCAAGAAGTCCTACCCCAGTTCACCTCTTTCTGCCTGTCCCTGCCTTTTTCTGCCCATGCATTTCTAGTTTATTTTTCCCCAAGGTGTTTTTCTCTCTCAGTGCTGTTAGAAAAGGGTTTTCCTGATGCTAAATCCAATGATGGACACCATGGGGCAGCGAGAACCCACTTTGGACACAGCATTGGCCAACACATGGTCTTCAAGACCTTTTCTCTGCTGTCAAATACCAGTTAAACTTTCATTTTTGCCAATGGGCTTAATGAAACCCAGTCACCAACCGATTTCGGATCAGATGGGATTTTTAATGAGTTAGACCTGTATCGCATGGGTGAAACATTTCTCATCCCTTCCCCTGCGACAACCTCCTGGACATCCTAATGTCCCCTCTTTCTCTTTGCCTGGGTGTCATACAACCATCAGGTCTCCTGAAGAAACCACATGGACCATCACCTCCTGGCAAGTCAGTGGACATTGGCCACCAGGTTCACAAGCTCGGACAAGGAGCAGTAGACAAAGCAATGTGGTTCACATACATTTCATTTATTTTAGGAAACCAGACTAACGGAAATGTTGGTGTCCCCTTTGGCAAACTAAGTTGGGTTTGCAGCGATGGCTGAGACACAATGAGAGCTCTTGAGGCAAAAAGATGGAGATGGGGAGTCTGGTCTTGGCTTTGACCAGGTGTAGAAGATACTCTGGCCATGTCCCTCAGCATGGAAAGATGGCTTAAGGTAAAGTCAACCACCAGTGTTTGAAAGCCACCAGCTATGGGAACTCCAGTCTTCAGTACCCAAACTGTCCCCCCAGCCTTTGACATCCTGATGGCCTTGCATCATGACAATGCGATCTGTGCTGTCACATCCCTGAAGCTGCTCCCTGTGAGATGCTGGATGCCACCTGTCTCCATCCTGCCAATACAGTCCAGAGTTCAAGTGGGGAAACTGAGGCACGGTGCAGTGCGATGACTCCCCGGGGTATGTTTAGCTCCTGATTGTCACTGATCTGTCCCTTGGGTTACTCTCTGCCTTGTGACCTCCTCTGGGGACACCACTGTCATGTGAAGCAGATGATGGGGCAACCTGGGAGATGCTCTCATGTGGCAGGTGGTCCTCGGTCACCGGTGTCCCATGGTCAGGAGTAGGTTAGGGAATTTTGGGGTCCCTGTGTTTAGCAGCGTGTAATGGTGCATCGTCACTTCTTGGTCTAAACATGTGGAGAAAGGGAGGAAAACTGGGAGGACAGGGGCCTGTGGGGTCCCTACCCATTGCACAAGCATTTCTGCTCATCCCATCTCTTCAGCCCAGACTTGCACATCTGTCCTGGTGCCACCAAGGATTTTATCCAGAGCAGACCCTAAGATGGTGCATCCAGCTGGGGATGTAACAGAAGGAGCCAAAAGCACTTTTGGCTTCCCAATCCGCATTTAATTCATCAAATCATAGAATCACGGAATAGTTTGGGTTGAAGGAACCTTCAAAGCTCATCCAGTGCCACCCCTGCCATGAGCAGGGACATCTTCACCAGCTCAGGTTGCTCAGAGCCCCGTCCAGCCTGGCCTGGGATGTCTCCAGGGATGGTTCATCCACCACCTCTCTGGCCAACCTGGGCCAGGCTCTCACCACCCTCAGGGCAACAATTTCTTCCCCATGTTTCGTCTGAGTCCCCTTCCTTCAGCGTAATTCCCCAGTAGATGGTTATTTTGAATGGGAGGTTTGCCCACAACATAAGATAGCCCAGCCCTCGGGTATTTATATCGGCATCACACACTATGAATGCTCCGAGACAAGAAGTTACATAGAAAACGCCTTTTGTCCAGCAACACAATCTGCTTTTTTGTTCCGAGGGGCCAAGATAATTGGAGCTGCGAAGCGCTACCTTAACGCCCTTCCACCGGTCATGGACTTAATTCTGGGGAGAATAACTCCCCGCAGTTATTGCTATAAAGCAAATGCAGCGATTCAGAGAAATCTTTTCAGTCGCTGATGCCGGGGGGACCACCCAGGCGCTGGGAGGACAAAGCCACCCCCGAGCCCGCTGTGAGGGGCAGGATGGACCCGGGGCTGGGAGGACGGATGGTCCTGCAATGGTCCCCACACAATTTTGGAGCAGGGATGCAGTTCGGAAGCCCAACCCGACCCAGCGATGCGCAGGCCCTCCGCATCCATGTGCAGAAGGGGAAGCCGAATTTAGCAGGGACTTTGCGGGTTCCATGGTCAGCGTGTGTGTGGGAAGGCTGTGGGCAGGGGGATTAATTATTTTAGGGGTCACATATAGGAAACCACCCCCTGGCTGCCACCTCCTCCCCAATTGCTGTGCTCGTGCAGCAGCTGCAGAGGCGTTTGCCAGATAATGTGTGCAAATCTCTGCATAAAATACATAGAAATGTTTAAAAAAAAAAAGGTGTAAAACAAAAAGTAGAAGAAAATGGAAGAAGAAAATGGAAAAAAAAGGAATGAGACAAAGAGAGAGAAAGAGAAAGAGAGAGAAAGATGAAAAATAGGAAAAGAAGGAAGAGAAAGAAAAGAAGAAGGAGGAGAAGGAACAGGAACAGGAACAGGAACAGGAACAGGAATAGGAACAGGAACAGGAACAGGAACAGGAATAGGAACAGGAACAGGAACAGGAACAGAAGAGGAAGAAAAATAAGAAAAAGAATAAAAGGAAAAGGAGAAGAAGAAAAAGAAAAAGAGAAAGAAAAAGAGAAAGAAAAAGAGGAAGAAAAAGAGAAAGAGAAAGAAAAAAGAAAAAGAAAAAGAAAAAGAAAAAGAAAAAGAAAAAGAAAAAGAAAAAGAAAAAGAAAAAGAAAAAGAAAAAGAAAAAGAAAAAGAAAAGAAAAGAAAAAGAAAAAGAAAAAGAAAAAGAAAAAGAAAAAGAAAAAGAAAAAGAAAAAGAAAAAGAAAAAGAAAAAGAAAAAGAAAAAGAGAAAAAGAAAAAGAGAAAAAGAAAGGGAGAAAAAGATAAAAGAAAACAAACGACCCTTTCTTTTAAAGCCACCACCTGGTTTGTACCAGGAGGAGCAGGACTGGGCAGCATCCCCATCTCTCGTGTCCTTGTCCCCCAGAGCGGGTCATGCTCAGACATCACTCAATTCCCAACACCCTCTAACAGCAACGGTCCAGAGGCACAGATCAGCTTTGGCAGAACCAAAACCATCCCGGAGGAGGCTGAGCCGCATCCCCTGGTTGTGTTGCCCCTGGTACCCAGTGGATGCTGGACACACACACACCAGCATCCCCCCATCTGCCACCCACATCTCGCCTGTGTGGCCTTGGTCACATCACTTGTCCCATATTTGTACCAGGTCTGGTCCGAGGGTGTAAGCAGGATGGCTGTTCCTCCAGGGATTTCATACCGGGTTTGGGAAAGGTGTTTTTTGAGTTGCTGTTGAGCTGGGCTTAAATAAGCATATAGACTAACAACCCTGGAGAGGGGATTCACCCCAAAAATGTGAGAGCTGTACCTGATTTCAGAAAGCAAGCTGAAAAACAAGCAAACAAACAAACAAAAAACCCAAAACCAAAAAGAATCAAAAAACAAACAAAAAACCAAACCAAACCACAAAACAAACAGAAAAGAAAAAGGAGAAAAAACATGTTAATTAGGAAGCAACAAGTAATTAAGAGACTGCGTGAGATTCCAGGGGGAATCTCTGCTATGGCAGAGAGATAAGGATAAAGCAATCAGGCTGCGTCTGTCCATCTGTCCATCCCAGTTCTCATAGAGCACAGGAGATGATTCAGCTTCAGTATCAAGCACACTAGAGGTCTCTGGGGTTGCTTTGAGTCCTATATACCTTCTAAAATTTAACATTTGGGGCAGGAGAGATGAACACACCAGAGTTGCAGGGAGATGGGGAAGGATGCTCAACCCCTCTATTAGACACTGGAGAATCCACACGACTTAACGCATCCAGGCAATCAGGTTTTTGATGTTTTGCTGCTGAATGGAATGGTTGGCGGTTCATGGATGGGGTATTTTGTACCAGCCCATTTCACCAGCATCCTGGGTGCTGGGAATGGCTGTGGGTGCTTCACAAAAACCCGCTGCTGCCATCTGCTGCGAGAAACCTCCCTGAGACCCAACAGCAACAGAAAACCCTAAAATATAAACTGAAAAAAGACAATTTTGGAGCCAGCCTTTCCACTGTTGAAACATGGGCAGGCCTCCGTGCCTCAGTTTACCTGCATGGGGGTCCGTCCTGAGTAGAGCTTCAGTTCACAGAGCTTTTGATTTCAGCATTAGTTGTGTCTGGAAATACCTGGCAACGTTCTGTTGTTCTCTTTAATGCATGAAAATACCAGGAGCAGCTCATCCATTCCCACCCTGTGAGGAAATACAGAGACTTTCCAATGGGACGAGTCAGTCCCTGAGAGCATGTTAACTCATGGAAAGCAAAATGGGCAGAAAAAGGCCACGTTTTATGCTGTTTCTCCCCGGGGAAGAGTGGTTAAAACACTCAGCTTCAGCATTTTTTGAACTGCTCGCTTGTTTTTCCTTTTTCCCCTCTTTTCCCCCAATTTTCTGTGGTTTGCTACTTGACCTCAAGCCAGCCGTGGCCAGAATGTTCCAGTCTGGCATTGCCAAGAGTTGCCAACCGTTACTATTTGATTTCAAGTGTTAATCTTCTTGGGAGCTCCACTTTTGCTTTCATTTCAGGTTGGAAAGTATATGAATAAAAGGAAAAAGAAAACCAAACCAAAACTGTGAAAACCTCTCACAGAAGAACAAGTCGTGCTCTAACGCAAAGAGAAGCCACAGCTGGATCGAGGACTTAAAACAACAATTAAGGACCTCGTTAAAACCAGGGGGCCAGGCAGCAGCCCCCCCAGCATGCCCCTAGTTCCCTGCAAACAGGATTAGAACCTACAGGAGCTCAAAGCTGAATTCAGGGGCTTCCTTGGATACCAGGAGAAAAACTGGGATGATGGATTCTGGTTGAGAAGATGCCGTGAGGACAAGCATTCCAGAGAGCTAGTTATTTACTTCAGGACATCTTGGAGCAGTTGGTGGAAGGATTTCAAGCCAAGGAAACTGGCTGCTGTAGTTTGCTCCTTGGAAAACAGGGATTTGGGCCCAGATTGGGAGGTGTGGAATGGAGAGGCTGAGGTCAGATGAGGTGGGTCTGAGCTCCTCGGCTGGAGCCAATGGGGTGGAGGTTCTTCCAGGGTGACTCAGGCTTGGGACCTCATGGATGAGCGGCTGCTCCTGTGATGGGCAGCTGGGACTTTTCCCCACTGAAAGGCATGGTCTACAGCCAAGGAGAAAGGACTTTCTGATAGGTAGTATCTGACAGCTGAAGAAATTCCCGGTGACACAGGCCAAACCCATGTCTTCTCCTCTACTCAAGCCACCAGTGAACCCTTCCACCTCAATCAGGGGAACAAGAAAACCCATCCCCACCCAACCTTTATCTCCACGCACCAGGCAAGTGACCCATCCCAAAGCTACGTCTCCACCACGCTTATGCCATGCCCAACAATAGGATGAGGGGCAACAGGCACAGACTGAAACACAGAAGGTTCCATCTGAACATGAGGAGAAACTTCGTCACTTCAAGGTGTCAGAGCCTGGCCCAGGCTGCCCAGAAAGGTTGTGGAGTCTCCTTCTCTGTAGACATTCAAACCCACCTGGACAGGACCCTGTGTGATCTGCTCTGGTGACCCTGCGTTAGCAGGTGGGTTGGACTGGGTGATCTCCAGAGGCCCCTTCAACCCCAACCACTCTGTGATTTTGTGAAGGGCCAAGCCCATGATGGGTTCGGCTGGCCCGCAGCCGACCTGGCAAGCATATGTTCATTAGCTGGTTTATAATTACAGATTTCACACCTCTAGAGATGTGTGGCTTCAGCTCCTGGATGCTGGCTGTAAGTGGGTTAGGAGAGCTGCTCCACACTCAGAGCCTCCTGCATCGAGGGCCTCAAATCTCAATTTTTTCCCCTATTTTACCATGCCTGCCTCTCACATAGTGACTGGAAGAGCTGGATGGTCCTCTCCAGCCTCTCCATCTCATATCACCAGGACCTAACCCAAGAACAACCTCCCGTGGCCAGCTCACATCTGGCCCTGCAGAATAAAATAGGGAATCAACCTCTATTTTGGCTGGAGAGGCACAAATTCATTTTTCACAGCATCAGCTCTAATTAGTGACCAGCATGTGCCCCTTGGACCCCGGTCAGCGGATCAGGGAAGGGTGGAGCGATTTTGACAGCACCAGCATCAGTGATAACATTATCTGTTGGGTGCCCAGCTCCCACCCGGGTGAGTTTTCAAAGGTTACAGAGCTTATGATTAAAAGACTGATTCATTATCTTGCCTTTGTAACTGCATCACGGGTACGGGCTTAAATGTTAATTGCAATCTATTTCTCGAGGATAAATCACAGCTGTTTCCCTAGAGATAAGCACGGCACACACACTGAAAATGTATAGGAGTAATGTGAATGTAAAGTAAACGCACACTTGGCCAAGAAACTGTAGAAACCCAGAGGGCATGGGGTGGTTCTCCCCTGAATCCCTGGAGGGGAGGGAATAAAAAGGATACCCTGGGATCTCAGCCTTGGCCAGTCCTTCCTTGAGAGCTGGTTGATCAACTCTGTGCGCCATGTGTCTTGGGCAAGGATATGTCCCAACAGATGATGCTCTAGCTAAGAAGATGTGTTCAGTTCTGGGCCCCTCATGCCAAGAAAGGCCTTGAGGTGCTGGAGCGAGTTGAGAGAAGGGAACGGAGCTGGGGAAGGGGCTGGAGCACAAGGGTGATGGGAGCGGCTGAGGGACCTGGGGGGTTCAGCTGGAGAACAGGAGATGAGGGGAGACAGGGACACAAAGAAACGGCCTCAAGTTGTGCCAGGGGAGGTTGAGGTTGGATCTGGGGAACAATTCCTTCCCCAAAGGGCTGTGGGGCATTGGAACAGGCTGCCCAGGGCAGTGCTGGAGTCACCATCCTTGGAGGGTTGGACAGAGATGAGGTTCTCAGGGACATGGGGCAGTGCCAGGGGTGGGTTAATGGTTGGACTCCATGATCTTGAGGGTCTTTTCCAATCAAAATGATTCTATGATTCTACTATCTTTCAAAGTCCCCATTTGTGATGTTTTTAGGTACCACACAGAGCTACCAGTGAATGTTATGGCTACTTCATGGCAGACGAAGCAGATCCTATCCCACTTCTGCCAGGAATGCTCAGATCCACAGGTGGATTAAGAGTCCTTGAGAGGTTTTTCCTCCCATGAACTCTGGTGGACCCCTATGAACTTTTGGCATCGACAGCATCCTGCAGCAAGGATTCCCTCACCTGCAGTTAAGGAGGATGCCCAGGAACTACTGCACCATACAAACCAGGTGTTGAGGTTAATTTACACTTGCATTTCAGCAAATGGGACCTTGGTAGTAGTTGTCTGCTCACCTTCTTCTCTGGATTCCATGCCCAGCCCTAATGCTGAGGTCAAACTGCCTTTGACTTAAGCAGATCTGCCTTGAGCTGGAGAAAACATCTCAGGCCAGGCTGGATGGGGCTCTGAGCAACCTGAGCTGGTGAAGATGTCCCTGCTCATGGCAGGGTTGGACTAGATGAACTTTGAAGGTCCCTTCAACCCAAACTGTTCTATGATAAAACGGAGCAAGGAATGAACCCAGTGGGGAATTGCTACCTCACAGAGATGCAAAATGAGATGAAATGATCCCATCCTGCAGTGACTTAGGCATTCACCACCTTTCTGTACCAGATCTTGCTTCTCTGTGGTCCTTCCTCCAGTAGACCCCGAGTCTTTGCTGCAAACATCCCAGGATTTCCTTTACTCCTCAGGATTTCTCACTCCTGCCATTCCACCACTTGCAGTTTTCCTGCAATGTGCATCCTCACATTTCCAGAAGAACCATTGCTGGGTCAACAAAACTCTTCAAGGTGAAGCTTTCCCAGTGTGGACAACCCAGAGCACCCACATCACCTCGAGTAGTTTCACAGTGTCCGAGAGCCAGTGTCTGGGGTATTTTTTCTCCACCACGCAGGTGTCCAGTGGGGGTATGCGACCTGACATTGATGTTATAATTAGGTTGGTTTCCATCCTCCTCCTTGCAACTGAAACAATTGCCATCATTCTTGTGGGCGGTCAAAGTTCACCACGGGCCCGGGACGGCTGTGACATTGATTGGCGGGTCCCAGGGCGGCCGCCGTCTTCTCCTTTGACGCGAGTTGTCAGGTTTGGGCATATCAATTAGTGGCTGCGCAACTTAATGAGGTTTTGATGACGGAGAACAGCCGAGATTTCATTCCCATCCAGGCAAACACTGTGATAATAACCCCAGTACCTCTGGTGTTATATTTTCTTCTAGATCGCCGTAGCCAAGTGACTTCACATGGAAAGCTGGAGTGCTCTTCTCTTTTACAGCTTATTAACTGGGAATTCCAGCTGGAAAAAGCCACGGGTGACAGGACACAATATCAATGTTTCAGAGGTGGCAGCTCTGCTGGCAAAGCAAGGGATTTCAGAGCACTGTGCTGCTAGAGGGGGAATATTTCAGCTGAGCACTTAAAATCCAGGCTTTCTGTGCATGGTCACTAAAAGCAGTAGGATATAGAATCATAGAATAGTTTGGGTTGGAAGGGACCTTCAAAGTCCATCCAGTGCCACCCCTGCCATGAGCAGGGACATCTTCACCAGCTCAGGTTGCTCAGAGCCCCGTCCAGCCTGGCCTGGGATGTCTCCAGGGATGGGGTAAATGCAGAGTAAATCAAGCACTCAAGGTTGAAACAATGAGGGGGGCATGGAAAATCCTCACCCACCACCCTGGGAGGGAACCCACTGGTTGAACATGGACATCTCCCCTGGGGTTCTCCTTCATCAGGCAATGGAGACCTGCTGGAGGCAATGTCTGCAGTAGGATGGCTGAATCGCTTCTCTTGGTCTTCATTGACTTGAGGAAGAGCTGAAAGACTCTCTCAGCAGGGACATCTGCCCTGTAGCAGCTGAAGGGAGAAAGGATGGATGGATGGATGGATGGATGGATGGATGGATGGATGGATGATAGGACAAGGGGTGATGGTTTTAAACTAAAGGAGGGAGATTCAGGCTGGACACGAGGAAGAAATTGTTGCCCCTGAGGGTGGTGAGAGCCTGGCCCAGGTTGGCCAGAGAGGTGGTGGATGAACCATCCCTGGAGACATCCCAGGCCAGGCTGGATGGGGCTCTGAGCAACCTGAGCTGGTGAAGATGTCCCTGCTCATGGCAGGGGTGGCACTGGATGAGCTTGGACGTTCCCTTCCAACCCAAACTATTCTGTGATTCTGTGACAGCTGAGGAACCAACTTGTCCTTTCTAATCCATCTTCCCCAGCTACCAGAAGACGTTGCCACGGCTGCTCAGACAGGACATCATCTCACCACAGGTGTAGCTGAGAGCTTTATCCAGAGGTGTCAGCAATTAGCAACTCCGATGTGATCTGAAGCTTTTCCCACCTGGAGGTTACACCGCATGTCGCTAAGTCACGAAGTGCAGCTGTTTCCAAATTAAGGAGAAAAACAGTGAGGCTGAGTGAGCTGCAGTGATTTTCCCAACATCCCACGGGAGCTGGTGTCATGAGCAGAGACCTGATCTGCTTTGTTTGCTCTCCAGGCTTCAGTCCCACAACTGATGCTCTCAAGAACGCACTGGCTGTGTGGACCCTTCTGCCACCTAAGTCAGCTCTGAGTGGAGCAAAACAAAAGCTCTTCCTGCAAATATTCTTATTTTGCTGCCTGTCAAGGGAGTCTTTCAAAGTTTAGCTTGCTTTTCTCCCTGATTCCACCTTCCTTTTGCTGCCAGGATGGTAAAATGTGAGCAGCAAGACTAGATCTGTTGGCTTTTCAACAGCACAGACCCATCTATAGGTGACCCCAGGATCTCAAATCCAAGATATAATCACTATTTTTTTGATAGGTAAGAAATCGCTGGGGGAGAGGGCGGGGGGTAATTTCTCAGCTCCTGTGAGTAATCGCAGTTCTCACCCTGAGAGACTTAAAGGTGAGAAATACCCAAAACTCAACCTTGCAGAGCAGGAGCTTTAGAGCAGCAGAAAACAGACACTGATTGACCTTGGTGTCCTTTAGTCTGTTGTACATGGGCACCCATCCCAGCCTCACCCCAAAATACCCCAAAATCAGGTTTTCATCACTACCAGGAGTGATTTGGTGGCCGGACATCGCTGCCACCAGCTCCGAGGTCTCCACCACCCCACGATACCAGACACCAGCAGATTATCATCAAGCTGCGATCAAGCAGATCATCATCAGGACTGAGAACTGGCTGAAGGGAAGAAGCCAGAGAGTCGTGGTCAATGGGGCAGAGTCCAGTTGAGGCCTGGATCCAGTGCAGTGCCTCAGGGGTCAGTGCTGGAGCTGGTATTGTTCAATATATTCATCAATGATTTGGACGAGGGAATAGAGTGACTGTCAGCAAGTTTGCTGGTGACACCAAGCTGGGAGCAGTGGTGACACTGGAAGCTGTGCTGCCATCAGAGACCTGGACAGGCTGGAGAGCTGGGCAGGGAAACATTTAATGAAATAGAACAAGGGCAAGTGTAGAGTCTTGAATGTGGGCAGGAACAACCCCAGGTTCCAGTGTAAGCTGGGGAATGACCTATTAGAGAGCAGTGTAGGGGAAAGGGACCTGGGGGTCCTGGGGACAGCAGGGTGACCGTGAGCCAGTACTGGGCCCTTGTGGCCAGGAAGGCCAATGGTACCTGGGGTGGGTTAGAAGGGGGTGGTCAGTAGGTCAGAGAGGTTCTCCTGCCCCTCTGCTCTGCCCTGGGGAGACCACACCTGGAATATTGTGTCCAGTTGTGGCCCCTCAGTTCCAGAAGGACAGGGAACTGCTGGAGAGAGTCCAGCGCAGCCACCAAGATGCTGAAGGGAGTGGAGCATCTCCCGTGTGAGGAAAGGCTGAGGGAGCTGGGGCTCTGGAGCTGGAGAAGAGGAGACTGAGGGGGGACTCATTAATGTTTACAGATATCTAAAGGGTGAGTGTCAGGAGGATGGAGCCAGGCTCTTCTCGGTGACAACCAGTGATAGGACAAAAGGTAATGGGTACAAAGGGGAACACTAAAGGTTCCACATAAATTTGAGAAGAAACTTCTTCCTGGTGAGGGTGTCAGAGCCTGGCCCAGGCTGCCCAGGGAGGTTGTGGAGTCTCCTTCTCTGCAGACATTCAAACCCGCCTGGACACCTTCCTGTGGAACCTCAGCTGGGTGTTCCTGCTCCATGGGGGGATTGCACTGGATGAGCTTTCCAGGTCCCTTCCAACCCCTGACATTCTGTGATTCTGTGAAGCACCATCTTCTCGACAAAGACAACGTGCCCACACTGGAGGAAAGAGATTATTTTGGGGGACTGCAGAGTAAATCCAGCCTGCAGTATTTTCCCTGGGGCAGGTGCAAAAGGAAAAGCATCGCTCGGGCAAGCGCTTTGTGACTCCAGATGGTATTTTTATAACCTCAGAAAATCGCCTTGCACAAACACTTGGGTTTTTGTTGGGTTTTTTTTTGCAAAAGGCAGTGAGAACAGGGTGTAGTTCAGCTGGCGGATTTGTCATGCGAGGCTCCCGGTGGGGAGGAAAACTCTCTGGTTCCAAAGGGAACATCCAGAAAAAGCTGAAGGGTTTTCTGCAGCCCTGGAAGCCAAGCTGAGCCGCCCTAAGGGATCCCTTCCCATTTAGTCCTTCTCCCACATCAGCTTTTCACAGAAAAGAGAAAGCGAGCGACACATTGGCTCTTCCAGCTGCAAAAAATAACAACTACAACCAAAAAAATCAGGCCTTTTTCTTCCCATAAATGTCATGATTCAATGGGCAAAATGTTCGTCTTGCGTCACAGGAGCCGTCACTAATGACTCAAAGCAATGGGGCCAAATTTATAGCGGCTCCTCGCACACAGCGTTGACTGGGGTCTCCGCCGAGATGATAATAATGGAATCATATATCATAGATGATATATTGTAGGTTATAATAATAAAATAACTCGCTTTGCACCCCACCTGGCACCTCCATCAGCTGGACTGGGGGTGATAGGATGGTGGGATAAGCATCTTCTCCCCACCCCAAGATAAAGTGAGGAACTGCTCCAGGTTAAAAATAAAGCAAAAAGAGGAGAAATAAAAAGGAGAGAAGGGTTATTTTTAACCCAGAGCTGTGCCCTGATCTGGTTCACTGTCTGGGCACAGAGACAGGGCTGTAAAACAAGTGGTTCCTTGGCTCAGCCGTGGCCAGGAGGGGACTTGGGGATGCGGGGTAAATGCATTAAGGGGGTTTCGTTGTTGCCTGGGGAGCAGCTTCCCCATATCAACCCCAACTGGGGATGGGGGGTAAATGCATTAACAGGGTTTTGTTGTCTCCTAGAGAGCAGCTTCCTCATATCAGCCCCAATTGGGGATGGAGGGTAAATGCATTAAGGGGGTTTTGTTGTCGCCTGGGGAGCAGCTTCCCCATATCAACCCCAACTGGGGATGGGGGATAAATGAATTAACAGGGTTTTGTCATCACCTGGGGAGCAGCTTCCCCATATCAACCCCACTTAGAGATGGAGAATAAATGCATTAATGGGGTTTTGTTGTCTCACAGAGAACAGCTTCCCCATATCAACCCCAATTGGGGATGGGGGGTAAATGCATTAATGGGGTTTTGTTGTCTCCCAAAGAACAGCTTCCCCATATCAACCCCAATTGGTGATGGGGGGTAAATGCATTAATGGGGTTTTGCTGTTGCCCCAAGAGCAGCTTCCCCATATCAACCCCAACTGGGGATGGGGGATAAATGCATTAAGGGGGTTTTGCTGTTGCCCCAAGAGCAGCTTCCCCATATCAACCCCAACTGGGGATGGGGGGTAAATGCATTAAGGGGGTTTTGCTGTTGCCCCAAGAGCAGCTTCCCCATATCAACCCCAACTGGGGATGGGGGATAAATGCATTAAGGGGTTTTTGTGGTCACCTCGAGAGCAGCTTCCTCATATCAGCCCCAATTGGGGATGGAGGGTAAATGCATTAAGGGGGTTTTGTTGTCGCCTGGGGAGCAGCTTCCCCATATCAACCCCAACTGGGGATGGGGGATAAATGAATTAACGGGGTTTTGTCATCACCTGGGGAGCAGCTTCCCTGTATCAACCCCACTTAGAGATGGGGAATAAATGCATTAATGGGGTTTTGTTGTCTCACAGAGAACAGCTTCCCCATATCAACCCCAATTGGGGATGGGGGGTAAATGCATTAATGGGGTTTTGCTGTTGCCCCAAGAGCAGCTTCCCCATATCAACCCCAATTGGGGATGGGGGGTAAATGCATTAATGGGGTTTTGCTGTTGCCCCAAGAGCAGCTTCCCCATATCAACCCCAACTGGGGATGGGGGATAAATGCATTAAGGGGGTTTTGTGGTCACCTCGAGAGCAGCTTCCCCATATCAACCCCAACTGGGGATTTGGGGGATAAATGCATTAAGGGGGTTTTGCTGTTGCCTGGGGAGCAGCTTCCCCATATCAACCCCTACACGGACACGCAGAACGTGCCCTCCCAGCACAGCTCCTGCCCCAGGGCTCCTCCAAAACATCCCCAAACAGTGAAAACAGAGGCAGATATTCCCCAGAAAGCCCTAAGCAAACGCGAAAGGATTAAATCCCGCTCTACATTTTAGGTTTCAACTCTTAAGCCATGTCCTGAAGGATGCCGTGCCCCAAACGGTTCCCAAAATCCAGGCTGCACAAACAGCCCACGTGGAAGGGATGGGGACATCTGCGATCCCAGTGGTCACTGTCCATGCCCGAACACCGAGGAGGGCAGCAATCTGTTCACCGCAAGTCATTCTCTTCCCAAAATCCCCTGTGTGAGACAGGTTGGTGTGTTTTGCCACGGTTGTCATCGCTTTGGGGGCTTTGTGACTGTCTGGGGAGATTTTAATGTAATTTAGGTGGTTCCTGAAGTAAAATAATAATAATGGTAATGATAATGATAATGATAATAACAATATTAACTCATACCAGCCCATGCATGGGGATGGTGCCTCCCTGCAAGAAGCACAGGGCAGATTTTGCCTCCAGCCCAGGCTCCCTCCTGGTGTTTCTCAGCCCTGTTGCTGCCGTCGCTCTTGAGCGTGACCCAATTTTTTAGGAAAAGAAGCTTTCGGGCTCACGTCCATCTGTCCGTCTGCTTTCTCTTGCCTCTGTGTAATGTTTTCAGCTGCTGGGCGATTTCAGCCACATTTGACAGGGGGAGGGAGGTCCTGAGGGTATTAATGTCCCATGAGCTTTGGGAGGAAATCTAGAAATAAGCGGTTTTTGGGGCTTCCTGCTGTCTTTCAAACTCCTCTTCCTGTATTTAATAAAGGAAGTGTTTAGTATTTAGCCTGGGACAGCACATTATCTCGATTTATCTTAAAGTTATCCCAA
Organism: Patagioenas fasciata; assembly: GCF_037038585.1. NCBI lineage: Eukaryota > Metazoa > Chordata > Aves > Columbiformes > Columbidae > Patagioenas > Patagioenas fasciata. The sequence goes on along the minus strand of NC_092521.1, from coordinate 166,706,043 downwards.
ACCAAGAGGAAATAATCCTAAATTTACTGAGCATACGCACTAACAGTTGCTTTTACACCGATCTCTTGAGCACTTGAAACGTGATTTTTTTCTTTTTTCCACGTGGAATTAAAAAATTGCTCCATGTTCACCTATTCCCTCCCATATCTGTGTATTATTAATGAGACAGAAATAAAAGCGTTTTTCCCTGCATGGGGAAACTGAGGCACAGAAGGGTCAGAGCAGCACTCTGTACACTCAGATCTATGGGTCCTCTCTATCTGTTTCACCTTCTCCAGCACCAGAAATGGCGAAAACTTCACTAAATCCTTTCTGTTTTGTCTCAGAAGTGAACTCAAGTGGCAGCGGAGCTGCCCAGCAAAGAGGACTCTCCGTGCAGTTCTGATTTGGGGTAAAAGAGCCTGAAGGATTTTCTTTGACTCTCTGTGCCTATGTGGTAAATACGTAGATAACCAGAGGATGCAGAAGGTGTGAGGGCAGGGAACACAAAGGCACCATCAGATGCGAGTGAACCCCATGATACATATTCAAATGTATAATACATATATATACATTCAGGGAAGAGTGGCTGGAAAGCTGCCCGGTGGAAAAGGACCTGGGGTTGTTGGTGACAGCGGCTGCGCATGAGCCAGCGCGTGCCCAGGTGGCCAAGAAGCCACCAGCATCCTGGCTGGGACCAGCACTGGTGTGGCCAGCAGGCCCAGGGCAGTGACCGTCCCTGTGCTGGGACCTGGGGAGGACAACCACGAATCCTGGGGGCAGCTTTGGGCCCCTCACACCAAGAAAGGTCTTGAGGTGCTGGAGTGAGTTGAGAGAAGGGAACGGAGCTGGTGAGAGGCTGGAGCACAAGTGTGATGGGAGCGGCTGAGGGACCTGGGGGGTTCAGCTGGAGAACAGGAGCTGAGGGGAGACAGGGACACAAAGAAACAGCCTCAAGTTGTGCCAGGGGAGGTTGAGGTTGGATCTGGGGAACAATTTCTTCCCCAAAGGGCTGTGGGGCATTGGAACAGGCTGCCCAGGGCAGTGCTGGAGTCACCATCCCTGGAGGGGTTGGACAGACAGAGATGAGGTTCTCAGGACATGGGGCAGTGCCAGGGGTGGGTTATGGTTGGACTTGATGGTCTTGAGGGTCTTTTCCAACCAAAATGATTCTGTGATTCATGGATTCTACAGCACAAGCACATCCCTCAGCACAAGGCCCCAAACATATCAACAGATTGAGCAACACAGCACAGCACACACCGGCCCCAGTCAGATGAGCACGCACCACTCTGCACAAGGCAGATACATCTTCCCACGCAGGCTGGTGTTACCGAATCAGTAACCAAGAAAAATCTCCAAATACAGCAATAGTTTAGAAAGCCGACGTCAGTTTATTGCAGCACTGGGTGCATAGGGGATCCCTCCACCTGACATACACACCAAGGACCAGAAGCACATTTGTTATATACAAGAATGAATATTCATACAATTTCTGAGAAGTACATTACAACGACCAATACTCATACAACTTCTGAGAGGTCCCAGCTGCCTCCAAGACACATGCATATGCTAATCTGTTACAGTCACGCACAGGATGTATAGTGCTGATATTGAGAAGCACGGGCCTGCATTTAACAAGATAATTCCAGCTTTTGGTATCACTGGCACATTGCAGAGCATGATGGGACATGCAAGACCCCAGAGTGGATCCTTGCAGTCTGGCCCAGGACAATGCTGCACAGTACACATAGAATCATAGAACGGTTTGGGTTGGAAAGGACCTTCAAAGCTCCCCCAGTGCCACCCCTGCCATGAGCAGGGACATCTTCACCAGCTCAGGTTGCTCAGAGCCCCATCCAGCCTGGCCTGGGATGTCTCCAGGGATGGTTCATCCACCACCTCTCTGGACAACCTGGGCCAGGCTCTCACCACCCTCAGGGGCAACAATTTCTTCTTCCTGTCCAGCCTGAATCTCCCTCCTTTAGTTTAAAACCATCACCCCTTGTCCTATCGCAACAGACCCTGCTAAGAAGTCTGTCCCCATCTTTCTTATCAGCCCCTTTTAAGCTCGGAAAAGCCACAATAAGGTCTCCCCAGAGCTTCTCTTCTCCAGCTGAACACCCCAACTCTCTCAGCCTGTCCTCCCAGCAGAGCTGTTCCAGCCTCGGATCATTCCTGTGGCTCCTCTGGCCCCTCTCCAGCAGGTCCATGTGTGTCCTGTGCTGAGGACCCAGAGCTGGACCAGCACTGCAGGGGGGTCTCACCAGAGCAGGGCAGAGGGGCAAAATCCCCTCCCTTTACCTGCTGCCCACACTCTTGGTGATACAGCCCAGGGTGCGATTGGCTTCTGGGCTGCAAGCGCACATTGCCAGCTCATGTCCAATCTTTCATCCACCAGCACCCCCAAATCCTTCTCCACAGGGCTGCTCTCCACCTCTTCAACCCCAGCCTGTGTTGATACCGGGGGTTGCCCCAACCCAGGTGCAGGACATTGCATCATCCCCCTGGGTAATGCAAAGCCCTGCACACACTGGGCTGCACCATGCAAGGTTCTCATTGCATGGTGGTCGTTGCACAGTGCCCATTGTTGCACAGTGCTCGTTGCACGGTGTCCATCGTTGCACAGTGCCCATCGTTGCATGGTGCCCATTTCTGCATGGTTCTTGATGCGTGGTGCTCATTGTTGCATAGTGCTCATTGCACTGTGCCCATCATTGCACGGTTCTCATTGCACAGTGCCCATCATTGCATGGTGGTCATAGCATGGTTCTCACTGCACAGCGCTCATGGTTGCATGGTGCTTTTGGCACGGTGCCCATCGTTCCACAATGCCCATCGTGGCACGGTTCTTGTTGCAGGGTGCCCGTCCCTGCACGGCGCCCATCGTTGCATGGTGCACATCGCTGCACAGTTCTCGTTGCTCGGTGCCCACCATTGCACGGTGTTCGTTGCTCAGTGCCCATCACTGCACGGCTCTCGCTGCAAGGTTCTCATTGCACGGTGTTCATTGCTCAATGCCCACCATTGCACGGTGCCCATCACTGCACGGTGCCCATCGTTAAACGGTTCCCGTCGCTCCGCGCCCACCATCGCCCGCCGCCCACCGAACTCCACCCCCGCGCGCCCCGCATCCGGTCACGAGCCGCCCGGGAGGAGAAACTCGGGGCGTGGCCATATAGTGGGCACGGACACGCAGTGGGCGTGGCCAAGGGACGTGGCTCCGCCCCACTCCGGCCCAGCGCTGCGGCTCCCCGCGGTGGCCCCGCCCCCTTCCCCGTTCGCCCCGACCCCTGCCGCCCTCCTCGGTTTCCCGTGGTGCCGCGCGCGGGCTGGCACTGACGTGGCCGCCGAGCGCCGCCATCTTGTGTGCCTGGGCGGAGAGCGGCCGAGAGGTGCAGGCGGCTCCGAGCGGGACACGCCGAGGACAGACAGCCGGACACACTGCCCCGGAGCAGCAACCGACGCCGGTGAGTTCGCCGATGGGTTCGCCGATACCTCCGCTCCCTTCATCCCAATCCTTTCCTCGCTGCTCCCCCCCGCCCACACCCCGCGGTCGGCGGCTGAGGCGCCGCGGCCTTGGCGCTGAGGGGAGGGGGCGGCGGGCGGGCCTGCTCGCTTTTTTTCCTCACTTTCTTCCTCCAGCCGCCTTCCCTCGGTGGCTGTCGAGGGGAGGGAGAAGCCAGAGGGACGAAGGAGCCCTCAGCGCGGGCCTTGGGGAGCGGCCCGGCCGGGCCCGGCCCCATCCACCCCCCTCAGGCCTTTGGGGTTGGGCGGCTGCACTGGGGGGATCATTTTGCTTTCCAAGCTCTTTCGTTTCCCAACTGAGGAGGCGTGGGCGGGAGGGGGAACCGCTCCAAGGCCCCGGCACCGCTCCTTTTACCGGGGGGAACCAGGCGGGATGCGGCAGGACGGGCTCGTCCCTTCCCCAAACTCGTTCATTCCGGCCTGAACGGGTCTGAGGAGAGAGCAGCGTTTCCTCGTTTTCCTCTCCCCCCGGAAAAAATCGTTGCAGATCCCAGACATCTGGTAATACGGGAAGGGGAATGAGGCTCGAATGGAACTCATAGCACAGAGGTTATTTTCCTATAAGCCCTTGGTTGCTGAGTTGGGCCTTTTTCCTGGACTCAGAGGTTGATGGTGAGGAGTTGAGCTTCAGCCTGGAGCAAACTGTGTTTTTGCTCTCCATGACTTGGGTTTGGTGCTGTGGGAGATCAGTTTGCCTCGGCATGGCAGCTCCTGGTGGGAAGATATTATATTCTGTCTGAAAATACTATATCCCGTCTCTGTGAGCAGTTAACATAATACTTCAGGCTAACTTCTGTTTGATGAAGTGATAGGGCAGCTATGGGAAGCTTTTCACAGAGGGGTTGCGTTTGCCCCCCCCGGCAGAGCACAATTAAAACTCTGGTGGGTCATAAAACTGCCTAAATGTTGTTTTTGACATTGACCTTGTTGCTTTGCTGCTCGGCTCTTGCCAAACCAAATTCCACAGGTTGATTAGAGCCGTATCCAGAGGTCTTGTTTTCAAATGTAGCTTTGCCAATCACTAAAACGCCAACTATTTGTATAATACTTTGAACTTTGTTTTGTGAACAGCAAAGCTCACAACACCCCTTTGCGGGATATTCTATTAACCTTATTTTTCAGGCAAAGAAATGGAGTCGGATTGTCCAAGGTCATTTGGCAATATCGTTATTACTATTTTTGCTGCTGATTTGGAGCACTTCTGCAGGAAAAAGGAACTGTAGCTGAAGTAGAGGGTTGCTACTTGGCTTTTGTTCAGGAGTTTTATAATCATATTGTCAGTGTAAGTACCCACAGTCATACAGATATAGAAGGGGATTTTCTAAAAGGAAAGTTTACAAGGTTGGTATGATGCCACTGACTTTAAGACATTAAGAACACGTCTGCGGTGCTGGAGAACCCTGTTGGGCTGCTTTCCCTGCTGTAGTAATTATGTTGGGTGAAAGGGTGAGGAAACTCGCCTCACTTAACCTCTTAAACTCAATTACTTTGCCAAGTTAATTGACGCTTCTACTGCAGTAGAGCACCAGGAGTAAAAATGGTTCGAGCAGATGTCATCTCCACTCAGACTGGCCTTTGCTGCTGTAGTAGTTTGTGATACACATAATAGTTGCTGCATCATGTTAAAAGGCAAATACCAGAAGGTAAATCGGTCCCTGATGGTCTGAGGCGTTTGCTGAAATTTTAGGATTTCCTAATTGTGACACACAGTCAGAATGTGGAAAGGGACTGGGCAGGAGTGGTGCGTTTTTGCTGGGTGCGTGTAGTTCCGTCCCTGTGTGTTAGTCATGCTGACCAAGGGGGAGACAGGACTAGTCACAGCTTTTCAAGGCCAACAAAGTGTGTGTGGGAGTAGGGGGCTGGATTCTGGTGCTTGTCATTCACCAAATTGCGTTGTGCTCCAGTTACACCTGTCTGAAAGCTTGCTTTGAGCAGTGGCATTCATACGTCTTGCTGAGACACAATTATCAGATAAGCTATTGATTACATTAATTGGTGAAAGGAAGAAAAGCTCACGACACAAGAGAACAGCAGAATTTGCAGTGGTGAAATTTAAAGAACCACCTTTATTTGAATCTAAAAGATTGCTTTAGAAATAAAAGCTGCAGAGAATTTTTACATATTTCGACAGCTTTCACAAACATCTAGATTGCCTTGGAGTGGATAAATGTGGTGAACATAAATGAACTTTTTCTGGAAAGGAGTAGTTTTTATTCTTTTTTAGAAATCTCTTGAAAGTTTTTCTCCTGGAGAGCTTGCACTAGAGCTAAGACTGTCCTCAGCCATTATTCCTTTTCTTTAACTGATGAGTAAAGAAGTTTATAATCAGCTTCCTACTACAGCAGCTGTTTTTCTGTGTTATTCAGCGTTTTTTTTTCTTTCTGGTCGTGAGTATCCAATTTTATTTCTTGTTTCTAACACACGCAAACATTGAAGGACTATGCTACTACTTCTGCTGATGTTTCAATTCTAATAAAACTCTCATGTCTAATATAGCTCTTATCCATATGCGGATCTCATACCTCACAACCAGCTGCGTGGGCTCTGCTTTGACATTTTCCCCAAACCAAAAGCCAATTGCATTATCGAAGCTCTCATGTGAGTTCTTGCCATTTCTAGTATGAGTGTCAATGTTGACTTACTGCCCAGTTACTGGGAATGAATAATAGGATATTTGGCTCAAAATTGAAGATTTTGAAATCAAGCTTCAAAAAAACTGTGCAAAGCTTGCATGAAAAGAAACACTTTATAATAACCGGTTCTCACAGCAGTGTGCCCCGTTTAACAGGTGGATATGAAGTCACGGACAAAACTTGGGTGTCACAGCTACATTGTTGGCACCACTTTATTTCCTGAGCAGCTACAGACAGCCTGCAGGGAGGCGATGGATGTGGTTTATCTAAAAGCGTGAACAGTGGCTCCTCCTGTATTTTTCTACCTGTCAGCCTATCCTTTAAATAAAATATTTTGCAGACCAGATGTGGTTTTCCTACATGTGGGTTTGCGTGCTGTTGAATTATGCAAGGTGGTGTATAACTGCGTAAAACAGTTTGAGATTTTGCTGTGAAACAGAAATAGCTTCTTTCCCTCACTTCAAGGTGAGAATAAGGGAATAACTCTGGTTTGGTTTTTTTTGAGTATCAAGTCAAGCAACCTGCCCTCTTTGCTTGCTAGTGACTTTTTTATTAGGATCAATATTTTAGGAGTGAGGAGTTCTTGTGTCAGAGTAACAGGCATGACCTCAAAGGAAATTTTCCCTCCTTTACCCTTGTTTTGATCTTTTAAGTGGAAACTTCTTGTTTTCCTGCCAATGTGAGCACCGTGCTCTCAAGAGACTGTTACAGCACATGGAAAATGCACTGTCTGGGTAATGTGTAGAGACAGCAAGATGTTCAGCCACTTTGGTTGAATGAAGGTGCTACATAAGGACCAACTCCGTGTTGGGTTTTCTTTCCCCAAGCTTCTCACTTGTGGTCAACTTGTCCTCCATCTGCCTTGAACACGCAGTGATGCATCTGGGTGCTTTTTGGTTGCTCACGGCAAGCCTTTGGTGGCCAAATCCAACGGTTGCATATCTTTAACTTCTATTTCAGATGATGCTTCAATGCTAGAACCTTTCCCGTAACCTCCCCTAAAAGTCAAATAACAAGGTCATGATGATTTAGGGTGCCTTTTCCATCTCATGCTTGGCAGAATAGCCTCCAATGTGAAAACTGTTGCAGTGGGAGGTTTTCATCTACACGGTTAATGCTCCCTGACTTCAATGGGTAGAACTATAAAGAAGTTCAGACTTAGCATTGATGAAGAGGTGACTGAGGTGGCTTTTACAATGATATTTATGACCAAGATAATCCTCTGTTGAAGAAAGAACCTAACCTACTCATTAACTTCTATTAAATTTTGCATGTAGTCTATACCTAGTGATGTTAGTATGGTCTAAAGTCTCAAGTAACTTAAATCAAAATTATTTAAGCTAAATTCCACTGTTAAGGCACAGAAGTTAAAGGGCTTGAGTTGATACGTTGTCATATTTCACTCCCGTTACCAGATGTGGAAGGCCAGTAAACAGCTTCTAAAAATAGTTTAATATAACTGTACTGGAATAGTCATGTATTGGGCCACCCTGGCTATATATAAAGAAGTGTTTTGATCAAGAATGTTTTTCAAAATGCTCTGTAACAGAATGCTTTATAAAGAAATTGCTTCGAGTTCAAGAGAACACAGCTGTACTTAACTGACTGTGCGTGCTGAGCGATGGTGTTAAATAATGTGGCCCCAGATTAATCCAAAATTGTAAGTGTTCTATTCCTGTTGGATCCCTTCTCACATTCTCTTTTCAATCACGCTTTATATTGTAAAGAACAAGCTGCCAAGTTAGATTTACACTTCAAATTATTTGCCAGTTGTTCTTGCATGTGACACCAAGAACAGATGTTAAATTTGATTTTTTTTGTTTAAAAAAAGCTTTCTCACCTCTTGTTTACGTGTGGATTTGCTGATCTTTTGTATGAATATTTGACTTCTCTTTATGCTTTAATTTAAAACTTTCTAGAATTCCGTAAAATAAAAACATGATACAGCCCCAACTGACGTTAACTGACTAGACTTCAAATGAATAATAAATAATAAAATTGAATATCAAATTGAACGATTTTGTTCTCCTGTGACTGACAAAACTAACGTGTTAATACCAGATTAGTAATTATGGGTTTGGGTTTTTCTAATTGTGTTAGAGGTGGACGTAATGCTTAGACCGATGTCAAGTAGACTTTCCTTTAAACAGAGACGTGCTTTTGGTAGTAAATCAGTTAATCAAAAAAAGCTTTTTGATAAACCTGCAACTGTTAGGGGTTTTACGTTGTACATTAGTATTTTTACTGCAATATGTCACTGATGGTGCCACCATGTTCACCTCTCCTAGAAGTGGGACATACTAAAGAGATGTAAAGAAATGCCCTGTGTACCTCAGCGTACTGTGCAGAAAAGTGACAAGAATTAAGCTTTTCTTGCCTGATCTTTATTGCTGCTGGTACTTTTTGGCTGCAGAGAACAGATTGCCGAAATTATTGTGCCCGGCAACTTTTGTCATGCCGCTTGAAAAGTTTTGATCGCTGCTTTTTCACTTTGGGAGCCTTATGTGGTAAGTGAAATAAATGTATTTCTATACTGCTGGCATAATTTGACTCAATAATATATAGCATTCTGTGCCTTAGCCTCTGATTTTAGTCTCCTATAATATATATAAAGAAATGGTGTAAAGCTGGAAGAAACCATAGTATTTTGCCCCAGCTCCCAGCTCAGTGAAGTTTCATCTTTATGTGGTCAAAAATAACTTTTCCAGAGGTTCAAAATAAAGATTATGCAGAGAGTTGAAGACGTAGCTAATACTTTCTTTACGTACTACATAACCTTGTGGCCGTACTTCTGTAGGATGGCTTGTTAATAGCTTATCCAAGAAATGTGGAGGTCAAGAAGTGTATTTGACTTCTCAAGATAAACAAGCCTGGATAAAACTACATTAAAATGCATTAACGCACAGTTAAATGCAAAATACTGCAGAAGATTAAGTGTTGAATGATCTTTGGCCTTGAGATACTCCCCAGAGCTTTGATTCTAACCACATACAATTAATAAAAGCAAATTCTAGTTATTCCTCATGGGCCATATTGCTTTAACAAGACACCAGCCTGGCTGCTGTTGTAGAAATTCATTTTTAACTCATTACACTGAGCCTGTTTGAAAAAAAACTGCTTGTTTTTTTAATTCTGAATGGATCACTAAAAACCAGGCTGTTGAAAATACCTTCTTTCCTGAAACAAAACTGCAGTTTTATCCAGTGAATGTCCTTCTCACTGTTTACCAATGGCACATTATGTCTTACCTGAACCTGCCGAACAGGTTTTTACTCCTGTGAGGATCTTGAGGTGGAGTAGACTAAGGTCAGGTGGGCAGGGAGAAAGAACCAAGAGTCATACAGAAAGTTCAATTTCGGGGTGATCTGGGTTTGGTGAGAGGTGGTGAGTTTCCGTTTCTGGAAGCTGAAGCTGCGCTGAGGGAATATTCACGCTACACTCTGCAAAAATACTCGGTGCTGTTTATTCAAATTGTTCTTTTTCATCCACAAATCTTCCTACTTAGCCTGATAGATACCTCGTTTGAAGATGTGTTGAAGTACTACAAGCAGCTCACAAGCCATAGTCTTTTATGTTTTCAGACATGTTATTGTACTCGTGCTTCTAAAATGATCAGTATAGCAATTCCTGACAACATTTAAATTGAGGAAAAGAGAAAGCTAAGCTTCAGTATTGAATATAGGCAATACATTGGCAAGTCTTGATATAGATTGCAAATGTTGAAGGTGCCTGAAGAGTGAGGGGAATGCATGGCTTAAATTTCCTTGTATTTTCAGACTGTGTATATTAGTTCTCATGATCCAACTAATAGACTGAAATGAGAATTACAATAAGCAGATTCAGCTCTGAGGTACCGTGGAAATGGTCGCGTGATCCCTCAGCTGAGCTGTATTAATGGGTGGTGGCGAAGTCCCGGGAAGCAGCTCAAAACCATCGGAGCAGTTTCTGCTGTGGTGGTGTCTCTGCTGCTCAAAAGCACAAATGGTCTGAAAATCAGAGACCTGATGGCCGCTCACAGTTGTGATGAGGATTTGGTTGAGGATTTTAACGATACTGAGGAAGGTGGTTTTGCTTAGGTAATAGAAATCAATGAAATACTGTCAGGGATAGTGCAGGGAGAGGAGTGTAATGTACAAAACCGTGGGAGTATTATTTCTGTCAGCGTAGATGACCATGATTTTAGCTGCTGGTCAGAGGATTGTTGGACTGATAGCGAAGACTCAGACCTTATCTTTCGCCCCAGCAGCATCCAACAAGTCGCTGGTGGGAACCACAACAGTTGTGGGAGTTCTGCAGATGGGTTTCTCCAAGTATTTTTTTTTTGGACAGCAATGATTTCACTATTTTCTACTCAATGTCTAAACACACTTGTCTTGCAGGGATGGGCTGCGTACTACACTGCCTATAAAAATAAATTGGACTTTCTGCGGTTTCACCTACCCTGAAGTACCAAATAAGTTACAGAAGTTGTTTGGATAGTGGAAAGAAGAAAAAGTAGGCAGGATGGGTGGTAAAAAAGCAGCTTCAGTGGTGCAGGGCAGACTTGAGCTGGAAGTAGCTGCCAGGAAAACAAGGATCTACTGGGATTCACTAGTGTTAGTGCTAAGTCTAAGCAGACTGACTTCTTCAGGGTGTGGAAAGATGTTCGTGGATGTAAATGCTAAGATTTTGCTGTGTTACCTGATTACTGCTGTTGAGCCAAGTATTTAATGACCTATAATAAACATGCAGAGACAAAAGAAATGCATTCTTTTGCAGGGCTTGCAAGGTTCCCTTGCTACTGAAGTGTTTATGTTTATTTTGGAGGGTTACAAGAGCTCTGGTAAAAGGTTACAGTTCAACCCTGTCTATTGCTTTTCAGGTGGAGGAGGTGGAGGTAGCATGAGCAGGCGGACAAAGGAAAACTTTACAGTGCAGTAAGAGCTGCTGCTGTGGGCTGGGAGTGAGATTTCCTGCTGTGTGAGCGATTTGGATAAACAGGGACTTCAGCAAAAACTGTTTTCTCTACTTCCTAATTAACCTTCCTGTTTATACAGCTTTCATATATTCAAGTGGGAATTGAATATTCATGGTTGTGTTCCAGAAATATGAAGGAAACGGTGGGATAATAAAACTTTCAGGCCTTCCGTTTGGTTTTAATCCACAAGCTACCCTGTCTGGCTTATAGAAGAGCTTAGTTTTAAAGTTTTGATCGCGTTGAGCTTCGGTCATATAAAATAAATGAATCTTTGACTCGAGTTACTCCAGCAAGGGGTGAGTGATGTCATCCAGAACTCTGGAGTGGACTCTGAGCTTCACTGGGAAGCTGCTTGTGCTGAGGCATGTGACCTCGTTAATGTTACAGTGCTTAACTTTTGGGTTAAAAATTGCATCCAGCAAAGCTTCCTCAAAGGGCAGAACTGCTTAGACCTTTCCCAGTGTGGAGTGAGGAACCCAGGCTTCATACATCCCAGGCCCAGAGCTAAGTTTTGTTCCGTGCTGTGCTTTTCAGTTCAAAGCTTGCTTTCATGAACATAAATAAATATTCTGTGAAGTCTCTTTACTGTGAGAGTTTTGCTTCAAGCACACAGCTTCATCACGAAATACACAATATCTTCAAGAGATGTTTCAAGCTTCATATTGCGCTTTAAATTGTGTGACTGGGTTTACAGGAAACCCATCCTTTGAATGTTACCTACTGTCTTAAGCTTGAATTTTCAGTTGGGCTCAGTCTCTTTAAACTGACATCTGAGAGTTTTTAGACAAAGGTGTGAATTGTTGCTGTCGCCGTGTAATATCCTCATCTACATCTCGCTGTAAAGCTCTCAGGCTGCTTTTTTCCTGCCTTATGTGAGGAGAAGAATAGTTCTCTTGGTGATTTCAAACTTGCTGTAAACTTTGTAGTAATAAATTTGGAAAGCGGTGAAAATCTGTGGAATTTGTGGTGGGGTGGATCCCGTCCCAAGGACACAGGGAGTGTCTGAGGGCTGGAGAGGCAGTTTCTCCAGTTCCTAAACAGGAACCTCCTGGTGATGTTAATCACTTGTAAGTGCCCAAGCAGAAGTGTTCGCAGTGAAGGAAGAAACATTAGTTTCTAAACCTCCCTCCTTTAATGTGGCTATTAATTTTCAATAGTTAAATTTCAGTAAATACGGATTTACTTCCTCCAGTGTTAACAAAAGTAATACTGCTTTGTCTTTATGTTGTGTTCGCAGGCTGTTTCCTTGGGCTTTGAGAGGAAGGAAACTGTTTTGAGTAGGAAAGAATCCAAACCGTATTCTGAGTTTCCTTTGTAGAAGAAGCACCAGCTATTGGTGTGCTAAGCATCAAAGACATGAGCACACATTTAAAACATTTTTTAACTGCAGGTTAATTAGAAGTAGTGTGTTTTATGGTGACACTTCAGGCTGCAGATAAACTGTCCCATAAAAATGGGGGACAAAGTACCTAAAGTGATGAGTTGCGTTGAAAGCAAACCATGAGTTCTACAGACAAAAGTTCGAGAACAGTATTTACTACTCAAATCTCTGCAAGAATGTTTGAAAGATTGAAAACACTCAGAGCATTTTTTTTAATAAGGAGTAATTTGGGCAAATACGTTCATCTTTATCTTATTTGGATATGGAGAAAAATAATGTATGGTGATGGCTGGTGTGTCTGTGAAGAATTCATATTATCCTGTAATTTTTTGCTGGTTGATTATGCCTTGGTCAGAACACAGCCTTTGTAACTCATGAGAGATACTCTGATCTTTTTCTTCTAGACTTCACTGGCCAGTGAGGACATATCTCAAGCATGGGAAATATTTTTGCTAACCTCTTCAAAGGCCTTTTTGGCAAAAAAGAAATGCGTATTCTAATGGTTGGTCTGGATGCTGCAGGAAAGACCACTATTTTGTACAAACTTAAACTTGGTGAAATAGTAACTACTATTCCTACTATAGGTAAGATTTTTTTACATTGATATAACTGCTTGCTTTGCGATTTGAGTCTTATTGTTTGTGTCTTATCTCAGCTGCGACTGTGTTGATTTAAGTGACTTAGTGCTGTGCTCTGATTTTACCATCAGAACAAACACTGGTTGAAACCGTGCTATGAGGATGGCTCAGCCAAATGTTCCAGCAGGGGAGGAGATTACATGATTCTAGTTTTTCACTCCGTTCCCTCTTCAGTCATTTGTAGAAAAACCCTTTATGGGCTACAGAAGGGCAGTCTGTCCTCCTAAGCATCTTGTGACATGAAGTAAATTAGACTGAGAAGCAGAGGGTGACACCTTTCTTTTTTGGAGGGTGACTGTAAGAGCTGTGTGATCAGAGAGATCCTTTATTTTATTTGCAGTCCTTAAAACCCAAGGTTTTTTGTCATGATGTGGTAGGTAGAAATTACAGCTCTTGATCATTAATTTGACTGGGGTGGGGGTGGTGGTGGGAGAAAGAGTTCCAGAAAACCCACATTTGTCTCCTTTGAGGGCTTCACTATCAGATTCTGCTTATTTAGAGCAGATCTGTATTTTAAGACAACTTTTTTAATGATGACATTCTGAGTGTGACTTGGTAAATATAATAAGTCCAGAGCCAATTGTGTTTAACTGAGATTTTGGCCACAATTTCTATTTTAGGTTTCAACGTGGAAACAGTAGAGTATAAGAACATTAGCTTTACAGTCTGGGATGTAGGCGGTCAGGATAAGATCAGACCACTCTGGCGCCATTATTTCCAGAACACACAAGGTGAGTCTGAATGCTGAAATGACAGCTTTCCAGAATCAAAAAAGGGGGCTTTTTTAACATCGTTTCTGTGATAATACTGCGAGTTTCTTGAGAGGGGGAGGGAAATATTTATAATTATAAGAGGGTGTGTTTGTATGCTCTTCTACTAAGCCAGTGCAGGTTCAAAGAGGGGTGGGAAGAAGTCTGGAAACCAGTCTTCCTTGTCCATCTGACTCAGAGCCAGCTTGGAATTTGGATTTTTCTTTGAGTGTCACAGCTCTCTGCCTTCACTTCAGAGTCTTTACTACAAGCTCCAGCAGCCCTGTGAACTTGGGACTTGTCAGTTCTTCCACTTCTGTGCCTGTAGAACATACGTGAGTGAGTTTGGGTCTTGTCACAGGATTTCAAGAGTTGCTACTCACTGGATAATAGAGTGGTTATGTAAATGAAGTGCACAAGTTCCAAAAACACCCATGAACACTCATTTTTGCCAGTTCTCAGCAAGAGCAGGCTTTCTCTCAGATATGAAATTACAGTAATTAAAAAAAAAGTATTTTTCTGATCTATACTGAATCATTCTGACCTCCAGATGTAGGTATCATGTGTAAATAACTTCATTATGTGCTTATTTGCATTGTTTGCTTCTTTCTAGGTCTGATTTTTGTGGTTGACAGCAATGACAGAGAACGAGTGAATGAGGCCAGAGAAGAGCTCATGCGAATGTTGGCAGAAGATGAGCTTAGAGATGCCGTTTTATTAGTGTTTGCTAACAAACAGGTATGCCCAGGGAAGATGGTTTTCTGTAAGAATTCTTGGAAACATACATTGAACTTGATGTTTTTCAGTGTAATAATCGATAAGTTCTCAGTAAATATCCATTCAGTTTTGTTGAAGAGGGCAAACCCATAGGCTAAACTACCCTGTTCTCATCTGGAAAGAGCATCCATCTGAACACTCTTGACTAAGAGAAATTCTTGTATTTTCAGTTTTAGGGAAGAATTCTACTCTTTTGATTTTTAAAGCTGGCTTAAGTACAGCACCTGCCCAAGCTTCCCCCAAACAGAGGGGAAAGCCAGAATTCCAGAGCCTCCCTGAGTTCTCCAGTTAGACTGTTTGAGGGCACTACTGGTGTTACTGGAAGCACTGGGCTTAATGTATTTGTGTTGAACTGGACTCTTCCATGCCACAGAGCAACCCAGACTTCTGCCTTCTGTTGTTTGTAAAGGCCTTGGTAGCTTAAACCCAGATGTTGAGAAGGTCTTAAATATGATTTAATAAACTTACAGAAGGAACAGCATCCTGCTTCTAGATTGCACAGGCTCAGTTGTGAATGTTAAAGCAGCCAAAAGCCTTGTCTAAGAGCAAGAAAGGGGGACTATAAATAGAAACAGTACTGAGGCAAGTACGATTTTGTGATAAAAGTTGAGCTTAAATCGTAACTACAGTTGCAGAAAATGTTTTCAGAGTGGAAAGCGAATGAAACGGCCCTTGAATTGTGCGCAATTTTAAGTGGTCGCTGAGGGGGTTGATAATTGATCCAAATGTCAGCCATCTCACTTCTGTTTTCTGAAGAGAAATATTCCATAATATGTGCTTTTGATTGTGGTGTTAAACCTTTGGGGCTTCTGTCTGTATAGGGGAAATAGCTTGAATATGGAAGTAATCCACTGAGCTTTTCACAAAGAGAAACTCCAAGGGCTCTTAACTTTGAATGGCTTTAAAGCTGATGATCAAATCTGCTGCCTCTCAGTGAGTAGGGGAGAAAATGACTCTTGTTCCTTCCCTCAGGACCTGCCGAACGCGATGAATGCAGCAGAAATCACAGACAAACTCGGACTGCATTCTCTTCGTCACAGGAACTGGTACATCCAGGCAACCTGTGCCACTAGCGGAGACGGTCTCTATGAAGGACTGGACTGGTTGTCCAATCAGCTCCGAAACCAGAAATGAAACCGTAAAAACCTTCCTCTTCCCTCTTTTTCCACCCTTCCCTCTTATTTCCTCTTATTCGCCCTTCGCTTTACTCTAATGTGGCAAACTGTGCTACTTTGTGGTATTGAGTGCCGGAAGCTGTTTTCATTTCTTTTTTGTCACAGTATATATTGCATCATGCTGTAAATGTGGCAAATACAAGCCTGAAAACAGTTAGGTTTCTTATTTAATGTAAATAGTTTTCGTTTCCAATGAGGCAGTTTCTGGTACTCCTATGCAATATTACTCAGCTTTTTTTATTGTAAAGAATCAACTCACTGTTTAGTACTTGGAAGGGATTGAAGTGGGTTAACATAAGGTCCTTGCGCAGTAGAGCTGAATACGATCTCGGTTGGGTTGTGAGGTCTGTGAGATCCATTTTTGGTGGTTGGTTTTTAACCTGAATTCTGTATTTTTTTAAATAGTCAAGGAAAAGTAAAAACACTTCAGCACACAAACGTTTGACATAGCTTCTGCTGTTCTAGCTCTAATGTGGTGACTCTTGATTCTTTTTGATACGGTGAAGCAATGATCGACACCCAATTAGCTTCATCTGGTTAAAGAGCAGATAGGAACTAATAGATCTCTGGCTTTTTCTGTAGCTCATAGTACGTGCTCATATTTGTTCCTACTCATTAAAAGAGATGTCGGACCTGGTTTAGATGAGTTTGCAGACTCATGCTAAACATCTGACTTTTGGTTCAGGTGAGATTTATCACTTTCATGGAACTTGAATAATTTCCAGAAGTCGACATTTTTAGCTTGTCGTATTTGTCAAAAGTGTTTTGTACTTTCCTTGTGTGTAAACCACTCCAGAAGGCAAACCTTTCCACAGAAAGCACAGCCTGTACTAGTCCTAAGCTCTATAGGTAGAAAGTACTGTACTTAACGTAAGAATTGCCATGAAAAACACCAAACATCAATGTATAGCGTCTAGAAAAAAAAAGCATGAGAGTTTGGAGAGTCATTCCACTCTAGAAGTGTTCAATCCCATATCTGTATATGTGTGAAAACCCTTGGCATCCCTCATACTGCAAGGTTCAGATTTGCCATCAGAAAAAAAGACCTCTTTACTTTTTCTTTTGTATTTTGATAAACACTGAAGAAGCTGGAGCTGTTAAACTTTAACTCGAGGAACTATCAGAACTGGTTTATTTAGTGTTGTGGAAACCTTTATTGCTTTCAATACACAATTAGTAATCAACTGTTTTGTATACTTGTTTTCAGTTTTCATTTCGACAAACAAGCACTGTAATTAAAGCTATTAGAATAAAATCTCTTAACTATTTCATGTTTTTTATGCCTTGCTGTTCATTTGATCATCTTGGCAGAATCATACTTGTTGAATAAAAAGTTTCATGAAACTTGCACTGGTATCACGTTGCTTTATATCATCTTTGTACAGCACCGCGTGCTGGATTAATGCAAATCCAGTCGGCGTTTTGCCACCTTACGATTTGATGAAAATTCTGGCACATCTCCTATATTTTCCAAATAATGTATCGTTCCTTGTTGGACTCGTGCAGGTGAAGAAGTGGGCAGTAGCTCTTTGGTTGAGAATTGGCTTCTTCTGGAAGTCACCTCATTGCCCCAGGGGCATCTGTTGAGCTTCTTGAGTAGCCCCATCACTTCCAACAACCAGTTTTTCTTCCTGCCGATCCCATTTCATAACAGGCTCTGTGAATTTGCAGGTTTTGAGGGGAAAAAATGGAAGGCAGACTTCATATAACACTGGTTTGTGTGTTTTTTTCTGTTCTGCAGTCGCTGGACCTGGGGCAGAGCTGCTCCCAGCTGATGGTCCCGCAGCCTCTCATCGCTGACGGCCGCACTCGGGCTGTTTTCCCAACCGGAATTGCAGCAGATTCCCCTTTACACAGGCTGGAAAAGTGTAAGATTAAAGGTATATATAACATAGGTTAGAGAGCAACATTGCCTGTGGGGAAATCTGGGTGTCAGAAGGGACTGTGGCTGTGCCAGGAGGCAGCTGCTTAATGTGTGTGCCCAGACCAGCCCTAATCCTGAGTGCAGGTTTATTTTAGGACTGTCCTTGTGGAGTGAAATGGGTGTTTTCTCTGCCCTGTCTTCAGCTCTGGGGGCTGCAGGTGGAGGGTCAGGCTTAGCCAGGGTTCTTAACACTCATCCCTGTAGTAAAGGGTAAATAGTGTTAAGCAAACAATGACAGGGGATTACAAAACTCCTGTAAGTCAGGTTTATTCTTTCGAAGCTGTTCATCTGGCCTTGAATTTCAAGCTCTGATTCAGGATCTTTTGCGTGTCAGCAGGGCAGGACATCCGTTGATTCTTGTTCTGGGAGGGAATTGAACTTGAAGGGCCAGCTCTTTTGCTGGTGTTGCTTTGCACTGCTGAAATACGCAGAGCCCCCCACTACTTTTTTGTCCCCCATCCCTAGAAAAAGCAGGTGATGTGCTGCAACACAGCACCCTAACTGGAGAGGCTCCTCCTAAGCGATGGTTTGCACCCAAGACAAGCCTGTGCAGGGGCCATGTGGTGTCCAGGCTACAGATCCTGCCCCTCGACACAATTTGTTTCTGGCTGGGGTTGGAAGGAGAGATGGGGAATGAGCTGATGTTATCTGGGCCCGGCGAGCTGTGGGGAGTCCTGCACAGGCTTTGCTCTGTTCTGAGCTCAGCTGGGCCCCTGGGGATTTGAGCCAGGGGAAAGGGCGAGCACGGATCTGCCCTGCAGCTGCCGTGGTTCCTTCCCAGTCCTCCCTGGAACTGATGCAACAGCTCAGCCGGGAGGTAGAATCACAGAATAGTTTTGCTTGGAAAAGACACTCAAGATGATCAAGTCCAGCTATTAGCCCAATGCTGTCACTAACCCATGTCCCTAAGAGCCTCATTTCTGTGTCTTTTAAACCCTGCCAGGGATGGTGACTCCACCCCTGCCCTGGGCAGCCCTGGGGTGGGGATAGGCCTGGGCTCTTTCACCGTCATTTTTATCTGTATTTCTCAAACTGTTTTGCTCAGATCTCAGTTTTGAGCATGCAATAGGCACAGATTCCCCCTCCACCTTTAGATGGTGCAGGGGCTGAGAGCTGCTCCCTGTTACCAGTCTGGGAGGGGACACAGCCTTGGTGACATGAGTCACCATGGGGGCTTGTTTCTGACCCTCCCTGTACTTCCCCTGGCTCATTCCTGAGCTGGAGGGGACAGACCCCAAGTTCTCCCTCTCTCCCCTCATCACTGTGTGCTCTGCTGCTTCCTCCATCCTGTTAACAGGGTTGTGAAAAGCCACTAAAGCCTGGGCAGAGGTTTCTAAGGTGTGAGAGCAGGAGAGATAAAACACCCAGACTGGAGGTTGGAGGAGGCAGCAGCTGGTGATAAATGAAGTTGGGGGGACGCAGGAGCCCACGGAGGGAGTGTGGCTCAGGGTGGCATTGTCAGGATTTGCGTGGGCTCTGGGCTTTTTCTCTGCTGCCTGTGCAAACCTGGTTCATCTCTGCTGTTGCTTCCTCTCCAGCCTGGAGCTCCTGGCACTGAGTTCCCATTAAGCACAGCCCTGCGCTGGGACACTCCCAGCAGGCACCACTCACAGCCTGGACCCCCAAAATCCCCAGAAGGGTCATAGAATCATAGAATAGTTTGGGTTGGAAGGGACCTTCAAAGCTGATCCAGTGCCACCCCTGCCATGAGCAGGGACATCTTCACCAGCTCAGGTTGCTCAGAGCCCCATCCAACCTGGCCTGGGATGTCTCCAGGGATGGTTCATCCACCACCTCTCTGGCCAACCTGGGCCAGTGTTTCACCACCCTCAGTGTAACAAATTCCTTCCTTGTGTCCAGCCTGAATCTCCCCTCTTTTAGCTTAAAACCATCACCCCTTGTCCTATCATAAGTTGCCCTTCTAAAAAGTGACCTTGAGCTGGGCAGGGTCAGAACCTCCAGCCAGGGAGCCCCCTGTTTTGGGGCCCATGATGAGTCCTTGGGCTGGATCTGGGGCTGCAGCTGCTCAGACCAATAAAAACCAGCTCTGTGACCCTGATGGGAGGTTCTCAACCTCCTTCCCTCCCCCAAAAAAAGCATTTTGGGCTGGGGATCACCAAAGCTTCCAACTGCTCTTCAGCATCTCCCGCTGCCCATGTGAGGGGGGGAAGCACATGCTCATGGCTGGGGAGGGGAGCGGGACAGAAGAGCTTTATTTCAGCTCATCGCCCCGATCCTGCGTGTCCCCCCCGCGATAAATGCTGCTCTTGTTGGACACACTGATGTCTCCCCCCTTGCTAACGAGATGACAAAACCCCACCCAACGCTGCCAAAGCACAAACCGAGGCCGTCACCAGCCCAGGGCTTTTGTCCACCACGATACACAAAACCGCCCTGTCTTAAGCAGGAGAAAATTGCATCATTAATTACACAAACGAGGGCCTTGTGCTTGGCACAGCCACTCCGACAGCTGGTGATGCTCCGGCCCGGAGCTGCTGGGGACAACCCCTCTCCATTTAGATCAATATTTCTATTTATGGGATGTGAAATTCCCCTTTCTTGGTGCGCCAAGCACGTAAATACTCATGTTTTGAGGTTTAAAATCCTGGATCTTGCTGCTGCAGGGTGGACGTGACCAGGGCAAACATCTATGAGAGACACCCCAGTCCCATCCATCTTCTCCCCACCTGTCAAGGGATTATTTATTGATTTATGTCATCCCACGGGGCTTTGAGGGTGACGGTGCCACCTCTGCTTCACGTCCCACCAGAAATACAGCAGCTTCTGCTTGGGTCTGCCCGAATTAAAAACTTCTTTGGGGATATGTGGGGTGAATGTCACTTTGGGGCAGCCTGGACAGGACTCTGCCCTCTCCTGGAGGCCCCAGAAGCATGTCCTGGCTGCTCTGTTCGTGGGTGACCTGTGAAGAGTATGTGATGTCCCATGGGGAGCACATCACCCTATGGAGAGCACCCATCACCCTGTGGAGGAGGTCCATGGCTTTTGGAGAGCATCCATCAATTCATGGAGAGTGTGTGTGGCCCCATGGAGAGCACCCATCACCCCATGGAGAAGACTCATGGAGAGCACCACTGCTTCATGGAGACCATGTGTGGCCCCATGAAGAAGGTCCATAGCCCTCAGAGCACCCATCACCCCATGGAAAAGCTCCATGGCCCTCAGAGAGCAACCATGACCCCATGAAGAAGGTCCATGGCCCTCAGAGAGCACCCATCACCCCATGGGGAGCACCCACCACTCCAAGCAGAGCAGAGGTGGCCCATGGAGAGCCCCACAGCCCAGCTGTCATAAAACCATCGTGTCCAAGAGGCAAAACGCCTCCCAGCAGCGCACCAGCCCCCGTTTTAGTTTAGAGCTGATGAACCTGAAGGTTTAAGGAAACAAAGTCTTTTCCAGCCATTTCCTGGCAACTACCTGACAGTCCAATGCTCAACAGCCCTTTCCATACATAAATCCTTCCCCAGATCCAACCTCAACCTCTCCTGGCGCAACTTGAGGCCGTTTCTTTGTGTCCCTGTCTCCCCTCAGCTCCTGTTCTCCAGCTGAACCCCCCAGCTCCCTCAGCCACTCCCATCACACTTGTGCTCCAGCCCCTCACCAGCTCCGTTCCCTTCTCTCAACTCACTCCAGCACCTCAAGGCCTTTCTAGCCATGAGGGGCCCAGAACTGCCCCCAGGATTTGTGGTTTGGCCTCCCCAGGTCCCAGCACAGGGACGGTCACTGCCCTGGGCCTGCTGGCCACACCAGTGCTGGTCCCAGCCAGGATGCTGGTGGCCTCTTGGCCACCTGGGCACACGCTGGCTCATGTTCAGCCGCTGTCACCAACACTCCCAGGTCCTTTACCACCAGGCAGTGATTTCCAGCCATGGGGTTGTTGTGCCCCAAGTGCAGGACCTGACACTTGGCCTTGCTGAACCTCATACAACTGGCCTCAGCCCATCGATCCCTTTGCCAGATTCAGCCCCAACAACCACAGTGCTGCGGCTTTTTTTAATTTAATAATCTTAAAAAATATATAACCTATATGAACTCTCCCCAGAAAAAAAATAAAACCAAAATAACCAAACAAGCTCCCTCTCAGTCCTCGGAATCGGTGTCGTGGCGTTGCCGGACTCCACGGGATGAAGGGGACCGGCTCCTGCTCCTCTTCCTTGCCCTGTGCCGCGGGGACGGGTGCCGACCGCGGTGGTCGCGGCTCCGGCTGCGCCGCCGGCGCGAGGGGCTCCTGCCCGAACCGCGGCTGCCGGCGGAGGAGCCGCTGTGGTGCCGGCGCCGGCCGTGCCGCGACGTCTCGGGACGCTGCTGGGTTTTCTGGCGGTGGTGCCTGCGGGATGGAGGGGGTTAAGTGACAGTGGGGACAATGGAGACGCCAATGAGATGATTTTGGAGATGAAAAAGGGATTTTGGAAAGGCAGGAGGTGCCAAGGAGGCAGCCTAATGCCAGCCATGAAATTGGGGTTCTCCTGAATCCTTCATCCCCCTCCCCACGACCAAGGCCTTCATCCCAACCCATTCACCTCTCGTCCTGCTCCGAAGAAGAATCAGAAGACGACAGGGCAGCATCCTTCTTGTGATGCTTGTCCTTCTTCTTCTCCTTCTTATGTTTCTTCTTTTTCTTCTTCTTTTTCTCCTTTTTCGATTTCTTGTTGCCCTCCGGTCTGTGGGGAAGAGATCAGACCCTAATGATCCCGCGTGTCCCTCCGGCTCCTCCAAACACTCATCCCCATCCCTCCATGGCCAAGGAAAAGCCTCCAAAGAAGGCCATTTGTGGTGGTTTCCCACCAAAGGGGTGCTCCCCATCCTCACCGTTTCTCCTCCACCTTTTCCTCCTTCTCCTGCTTCTTCTTGGGACCAGACATCTCGGGGCTGCTGGAGACTTTTTGGTGCTGGGGTTTGAAGAGTAGGAGGGAAATACAGAGCGGGTCAGTGAGCTCCTGGCTTCGAATTACAAGCAAAAGGGACTTTGGCCCTTTAAAAATTATAATTGGTTTGGAAAAGAATTGAAATAAAAATTAAATTAGCGAAAAAATATTAAAATACCCACAAGAGCCGCTCGTCAATTAAAACCCCACCAATTAATGCTATGCAAACAGGACACGGGGAGCTCTGCGCTCCAACCACCACTTTGTTTTTAAATGAAATATTCCAAGTGCAAGATGGGACTTTTTGCTCTTTTCCCTCTTTTTTTAGACCCAAGGAAGATGGGACGGTACCGTGAAGACAGAGAGCCCCATCTTGGCCGCCTCCTTGTCCTCCTTGGACAGCATCACCCGGCCGGCACTGCCGCTGGGGAGAGACGGCACGAAACGACAATAAACCCACCAAAACACAGCATTAAAAAGGCAAAATACATCTTAAAAAATGGGGCGTTTCAGTGTGGGATCCCCCCCACAAAACCTCATACCTGGAGCTGCCCAAACCCACCACTCGGTCCACGTCCCGCTGGTCCCGCTCGGCGCCGTCCCGCTTGCAAACCTCGGCCAGGTCCTGAGGGGGAAGAGCATCAGAGAGTCGTTTCATTCGGGAGAGACCCTCAGGATCATCGAGCCCAACCACAACCCAACTCCGGCACTAAATCGTGTCCCTGAGAACCTCATCTCTGCTTCTTTTAAACCCCTCCAGGGATGGTGACTCCAGCACTGCCCTGGGCAGCCTGTTCCAATGCCCCACAGCCCTTTGGGGAAGAAATTGTTCCCACATCCAACCTAAACCTCCCCTGGCGCAACTTGAGGCCGTTTCTTTGTGTCCCTGTCTCCCCTCAGCTCCTGTTCTCCAGCTGAACCCCCCAGGTCCCTCAGCCGCTCCCATCACACTTGTGCTCCAGCCCCTCACCAGCTCCGTTCCCTTCTCTCAACTCGCTCCAGCACCTCAAGGCCTTTCTTGGTGTGAGGGGCCCAAAACTGCCCCCAGGATTCAGGATTTGGCCTCCCCAGCACTGAGTACAGTGGCACAACCACTTCTCTAGTCCTGCTGGCCACACTGTTCCTGACACAAGCCAGGATGCTGGTGGCCTTTTTGGCCACCTGAGCACACACTGGCTCATGTTCCATTGTTCATCAACACCCCCAGCTCCTTCTCCCCCAGGCACTTTCCAGCCGCTCTTCCCCAGCCTGCAGCGTTCACGGGGTTGTTGTGACCCCAGTGCAGGACCCGGCACTTGGCCTTGTTGAACCTCAGACAATTGGCCTCAGCCCATCGATCCAGACCCCTCTGCGTGGCCTTCCCACCCTCCAGCAGATCAACACTCCACCCAACTTGGTGTCACCTGCAAACTGAGGGTGCACTCGATCCCCTCATCCAGATCACTGATAAAGAGACTGAACAGAACTGGCCCCAGCACTGAGCCCTGGGGACACCACTGGTGACCAAATGGCCACCAACTGGACTTGGCTCCGTTCACCACAACTCTTTGGGTTGGATCTTTACCCATCGCAGATACACCCGTCCAGGCCACGAGCTGTGGGATATGGGCTGTGTGTCCCCAAAAAAGTAAAGGTGGGGTCACCCCGCTATGCGGCGATGCCGGGGGGACACGTATACCCCCCCTTACCTCCTTGCTGAGCCCGGTGGGCTGCCTCTTCACGTTTTTGTAGCCCCTATAAAAACAAAAGGGGGTGATGCGGAGGTTGGGGATGCATTGCACCCCTATTTTTTTGTAAGGGGGGGGTGTTGGCTCACAGCGCTGCCATCATGGCCTCCTGCTCGGCCAGGCGCACGGCGGCCAATTCCTCCTCGCGGGACACCGGGGGGGCCGTGTCCTTCTTGCCCTTGGCGTACCAGGTCAGGTCCTTCCCCTTCTGCCACCGACCCACCGGGGCCATCAGGGAGTTCCCTGCGGAACCCAAAACCCTCCATTTGCACCCCAAAACTGTGTCGGGGGGGGGGCAAAAAGGATGGGGACGGGGGGGTCTGGCCAAGGTCAGCCCTTACCCAGGTAGTTTTCCCGCTGTTTGTCCGTCTTGACGTCCTCCCAGTTGAACTGGTCCTGGCCCCCCCGGACCCCCCCCCGGGATGAGCCGAACATGGTGCTGGACCCCACGGGGGTGTCGGGGCGGGGGGGGTTGACACCTGCAAGGAGATCAGCAATGGGTTTGTGTGTGTGTGTGTGTGTCCCCAAGCTTCTCTGTGCAACCCTGGGGGGTCTCTTGGAAGTGTGGGGATGCAAATGTGGCCCCCCCGGAGGTGGTGGGGTAACCAAAGCCCTGTGGGGGGGCAGCTGAGCACAGGGGAGCTGTGATATCTATGGGGGGGTGAAAAGCTCGGGGGGTTGCACTGCATGGGGGGGGGTTGCACAGCATGCGGGGGGTTGCACAGCACAGATGGGGGGTGCACAGCATGGGGGGGTGCACTGCACAGGGGGGTGCACTGCACGAGGGGGTGCACTGCACAGGAGGGGGGGTTGCACAGCACGGGGGGGGTGCACAGCACTGGGGTGGTGCACAGCACAGATAGGGGGTGCACAGCACGGGGGGGGGGTGCACAGCACGGGGGGGGCACAGCACAGATAGGGGGTACACAGCACGGGGGGGGTGCACAGCACGGAGCAGTGCAATGCTCTGGGGGGGTTGCACAGCACGGGGGGGATGCACAGCATGGGGGGGGTTGCACAGCACGGGGCGGGGTGCACAGCACGGGGGGGGGTGCACAGCACAGGGGGGTGCACAGCACGGGGGGGGTGCACAGCACGGGGCGGGGTGCACAGCACGGGGGGGGGTGCACAGCACAGGGGGGGTGCACAGCACGGGGGGGGGTGCGCAGCACAGGGGGTTGCACAGCACGTGGGGGGTTGCACAGCATGGGGGGGTGCAATGCACGGGGGGGGCGGTGCACAGCACAAGGGGAGTTGCACAGCACGGAGGGGATTGCACAGCACGGGGGGGTGCACTGCACGGGGCGGGGTGCACAGCACGGGGGATTGCACTGCACAGGGTGGGGGTTGCACGGCCCGGGGACGCTGTGAACACCCCCGGGAATCCCCGCAGTCCCGGGGGCTGCACGCCCGTGACTCCGAGAGCAGGAAGCGGCTGCGAACCGCGGGGACACCCGCGGGAACACATACGGGGACACTCGTGGGGACACACACACACACACGCCCCCCCCGTTCCGATTTCCCCCACCCCCCCCCGCCGCACGCACCTCGCGCGCCGCTCCGGGGCCCGCGCGCCCTCCCGCCCCGGCCGCTACCACCGCGCACAGCCGGAGAGGGGGAATGGGAAGAGCAGCGGGAGATACCACCGAGCGCGGGGGGAGCCGCGGAGCTCCCGGCTGCTCCCTAGAATCGTTTTGCTTCTAATTTCTTCTTTTTTTAAATCATCAAATCCAACCATTAACAATCTCGATACACAGCTGCCAGAAGGGGGATTCCTGACCCCAACAGAAGGTGGCTTTTGTCCCGAAAGCTTTTAACAACATTGCACACAAATTCAGCTTCGCATCCCCAATATGAAATTTTAGAGCCTCTATTAAGCGTAATAATTAAACTGCTTTTAACTTTGCGAGCAAGAGAACATTTAGAAGCGAGTATATTCATTAATACGAACTTGGGGGTCAGCAAAACTACATTTATCCACATTCAAGTTGGAATTAAATTGGGAGAAGAAAGGAGACTAATGGGGACCTCACGGTGACGGGACAACATTGATCAGGGTTTAAGATGGGGGGTTATTTTTTGCAATAATGTTCCGTTATTATGAACACCGTGTAGGGAAGAAGAATCTATGGAAGTGACTCCACGTTCAGAGTACGGAGGTGCCACCCCAGGCAATAAAAACCCCACGGAACGACACCACAGCTTCCCGTTATTAATTTATTTAAATTTTATTCCAGCTCCTCACTTCTTCCAGAACTTCTTGTAGGTGTTCAGGTCGATGCCCTCGAACGTCTCCTCCGCCTCGGCCTTGGGTTTGCTGGGGAAGTGGCGGCGCAGCCGTGCCCTGCGCTCCTCCTCGGGCAGCGTGTTGCTGTCCAGGGGCAGCTGGGGGGACACGTAAGATGGTGTGAGACCCCCCCCAATGGCCTCACCAAACCCCCCGCCGTCCCCCCAGCCTCACCATGAGGATCCTCTTGGGCTCCTTGTAGCGCAGGCGGACGGTGGAGCCGTCGGTTTTGACCAGCAGGACGGGGTAGAGGCGTCCGTAGCGCTGCCGGTGCAGGTGGGAGATGGCGGCGCGGTTGGAGTTGCCGCGGACGGGGGTGACGATGGGCGGCAGGAGCTTGGGGACGGCGGCGAGGCGCAGGGCGCTGGTGGGGTGGGGAATGGACTGTGGTCAGTTGTGGCTTGTGGGAGGTCAGCGTGGGGGACACCAAACCCACAGAATCACAGGATGGTTGGGTTGGAAGGGACCTCTGGAGATCATCCAGTCCAACCCACCTACTAAAGCAGGGTCACCAGAGCAGATCACACAGGGCTGTGTCCAGGTGGGTTTGAAAGTCTGCAGAGAAGGAGACTCCACAACCTCTCTGGGCAGCCTGGGCCAGGCTCTGGCACCTCAAAGGAAAGAAGTTTCCCCTCATATTCAGATGGAACCTCCTGTGTTTCAGTCTGTGCCCATTGCCCCTCACCCTGTCATTGGGCACCACTGAACAGAGTCTGGTCCATCCTCTGACACCCACCCTGAGATATTTATCAACATTGATGAGATCCCCTCTCAGCTTCTCTTCTCCAGCTGAACAGCCCCAGCTCTCTCAGTCTCTCCT
This sequence comes from Patagioenas fasciata, assembly GCF_037038585.1. Lineage (NCBI taxonomy): Eukaryota > Metazoa > Chordata > Aves > Columbiformes > Columbidae > Patagioenas > Patagioenas fasciata. The sequence goes on along the minus strand of NC_092521.1, from coordinate 166,678,585 downwards.
CATCACAAAGATGCTTCAGACCCCTCAGCATCTTTGTCGCCCACTGTTAGACTCTCTCCAGTAATTCCATAGAATCACAGAATGGTTTGGGTTGGAAAGGACCTTCCAAGCTCATCCAGTGCCCCCCCTGCCATGACAGGGACATCTTCACCAGCTCAGGTTGCTCAGAGCCCCGTCCAGCCTGGCCTGGGATGTCTCCAGGGATGGTTCATCCACCACCTCTCTGGGCAACCTGGGCCAGGCTCTCACCACCCTCACTGTAGAAGAATTTACTTATTTTCCTTCTTAAACTGGGGAGCCCAGAACTGGACACACAACTCCAGATGCGGCCTCACCAGCGCAGAGTAGAGGGGGAAGAACAACCTCCCTCCACCTGCTGCTCACACTCTTCCTCATGCAACCCAGGTACCATTGGCTTCTTGGCCATAAGGGCACATTGTTGACTCATGGTCACCCTGTTGTCCACCAGAACTCCCAGGTCCTTCTCTGCAGAGCTGCTTTCCAGCAGGTCCACCCCAACCTGTACTGGTGCCTGGGGTTGTTCTTCCCCAGGTGCAGGACCTTGTTGAAGGCAGAGGAGCTGCTGAGGCTCCTGCTGAAGGACACGGTCACTCGAGTCCTGTGTCCAGTTCTGGGCTCCCCAGTTCAAGAAGGACAAGGAATTACTGGAGAGAGTCCAGCGGAGGCTACAGAGATCCTGAGGGGTCTGGAGCATCTTTGTGATGAGAAGACACTGAGAGAGCTGGGGCTGTTCAGCTGGAGAAGAGAAGCTGAGAGGGGATCTCATCAATGCTTATCAATATATCAGGGTGGAAAGATGGACCAGACTCTGGTCAGTGGTGCTCAATGACAGGATGAGGGGTGATGGGCACAGACTGAAACACAGGAGGTTCCATCTGAATATGAGGAGAAACTTCTTTCCTTTGAGGTGCCAAAGCCTGGCCCAGGCTGCCCAGAGAGGCTGTGGAGTCTCCTTCTCTGGAGACATTCAAACCCACCTGGACCCACCTGTGTGATCTGCTCTGGTGACCCTGGTTTATCAGGTGGGTTGGACTGGGTGATCTCCAGAGGTCCCTTCCAACCCAAATCACCCCGTCATTCTGTGACCTGTCCCCGGGGGTCACCGCCACCCCCACCGCTCTCACCTCAGTGCCCGGCTCACGGTCACCATCGCAGCCCAGGCGAGGACGGATCCTCCACGAACACCCTGGGAGAGGACATGAGGCTCCTGGGGACACCCTGGGGACAAGGGGCTCTCCTGGGGGGTGACAGCCCCATGTCCCCATCACAGTGCATCCCCTCCCCATGCCTGCCACAGTTCAGCCCCATCCTCACAGCATCATTTTAGTTGGAAAAGACCCTCAAGATCATGGAGTTCAACCATAACCCAACACTGTCACTGCCCCATGTCCCCAAGAACCTCATCTATATGTCTTTTAAACCCCTCCAGGGATGGTGTCTCCAGCACTGCCCTGGGCAGCCTGTTCCAATGCCCCACAGCCCTTTTCATAAATAAATTGTTCCCAAGATCCAAGCTCAACCTCCTCGGCGCAACTTGAGGCCATTCCCTCTCATCCCATCACTTGTTCCTTGGGAGAAGAAACCAACCCCCTCCACGCTCCAACCTCCTTTCAGATAACGGCTCCCCCTGCTCCCGCCATGGTTCAGCCCCGTAACATCTCCCCCCACCCTAATCATGGTTCGGCCCTATAACATCTCCCCCCACTCCAATCATGGTTCAGCCCCACAACATCTTCCCCCACCCCAATCGTGGTTCAGCCCCACAACATCTCCCCCCACTCCAATCATGGTTCAGCCCCATCACATCTCCCCCCACTCCAATCATGGTTCAGCCCCACAACATCTCCCCCCACTCCAATCATGGTTCAGCCCCATCACATCTCCCCCTACCCCAATTATGGTTCAACCCCATCACATCTCCCCCCACTCCAATCATGGTTCAGCCCCACAACATCTTCCCCCCACCCCAATCATGGTTCAGCCCCACAACACCTCCCCCCACCCCAATCATGGTTCAGCCCCACAACATCTTCCCCCACCCCAATCATGGTTCAGCCCCATCACATCTCCCCCCACTCCAATCATGGTTCAGCCCTACAACATCTTCCCCCCACCCCAATCATGGTTCAGCCCCACAACATCTTCCCCCACCCCAATCGTGGTTCAGCCCCACAACATCTTCCCCCACTCCAATCGTGGTTCAGCCCCACATCATCTCCCCTACTCCAATCATGGTTCAGCCCCATCACATCTCCCCCCACCCTAATCATGGTTCGGCCCAATAACATCTCCCCCCACCCCAATCATGGTTCGGCCCTATAACATCTCCCCCCACTCCAATCATGGTTCGGCCCTATAGCATCTCCCCCCACAGCAATCGTGGTTCAGCCCCACAACATCTTCCCCCCACCCCAAACATGGTTCAGCCCCCCGGTGGCCCCGCCCCCCGGCCCAGCACATCCCCGCCGCCCCACTATGGTTCAACCCAGCGTGATTTCCCCCCACCGCGCTGTAGTTCGTCCCACCACGATTCAGCCCGCCCTCCCCACCGCACCCAGACCCCACATTATCCCCCCCACCCACCACGATCCATCCCCATGTCCCCCCCGCACCGTCCGGTCCCGGATTCACCGTCCGCCCCCCCCCGCCACTCGTAGTCCGCCCCGCCGCCCTCCGCTCACGTGATCGCCGCCTCCGCGTGACGTCAGGACGCGTGGCGGCGGCGGGAGCGCGGGGGCTGCCGGGATCGATCCCCCCGTCCACCCCCCCCCCCGCCATGATCTGGCGGCGGCTGCGCGACGCCATCGCCCGGGCGGCGGGTGAGCGCGGGGTGCGGAGCGCTCGAGCTCCCTCAGGGGCCTGTCCTGGGGCGGGGGAGGTGGGGGGTGTGAGGCCCAGCCGGCCCCGGGGCGCTGAGCCCCTCACGTGGGCGCAGGCCGTGCTGAGGTGATGAGGTGTCGGTGTGTGGGGGATGAGCCCCTCAAAGGGACCCTTGGGCTGAGGGGGCTCAGGTGATGCGGAGGTGTTGGTCTGGGGGAGCTGAGCCCCTCACAGGGACCCTGTGGCTGAGGTGTCATTTTGGGGGGGGTGAACCCCTCACAGGGACTCTTGGTCTGAGGGGGCCCAGGTGGGGCTGGGGTGTCGGTCTGGGGGGGTGAACCCCTCAGAGGAGCCTTTGGGCTGAGGTGTCAGTTTGGGGGGTGAGCCCCTCACGGGGACCCTTTGGCTGAGGGGGTCTAGGTGGGCCTGAGGTATTGGTTTGGGGGGGCTGAGCCTCTTAGAGGGACCCTCGGGCTGAGGTGTTACTTTGGGGGGGGTGAACCCCTCACAGGGACTTTTGGGCTGAGGGGTCCCAGGTGGGGCTGTGATGTCGATTTGGGGGCCTGAACCCGCCAAAGGGATCCTTGGGCTGAAGGGGCTTAGGTGATGCTGAGATATTGGTTTGGGGGGTCTGAGCCCCTCAGAGGGACCCTGTGGGCTGAGGTGTCAGTTTGGGGGGGACTGAGCCCCTCACAGGGGCTCCTGGCTCCTCATCCTTCCCCCTCCTCACCGTGGGACAGGTTTTAAGCCACCCCCGGACTGGCATCATCCCCTTCTTTCCAGCCGCATGGGTTCCGATCACTAGGGGTGGCCCTGGGATGTCCCCCCTCCCCAGTTGGAGAAGGCGAGGGGGGTTTTGCATGCTGAACCATTGGGGTTATGTGGGGTGGTGAGGTGAGGGAGAGGCTTTGGGGTTCACACCCTTCACATATCCGAAAATAAAAGCTCTGCGTGGTGGAACACGAGGGGAAGCAGGTGGCAAAACCACACCTGGCCGAGCTTCACCTCCGTAGGAATTCACCTGACTGTGTAAAACTGTCTGGGACCAGTTGGCTGGTTAAACTGGTCCAGTTTTACAGCAGGACACGGGTTTGGAGTGACTCCTGGTCTCATCTGTGACTTGGACCTGGGTGATTTCTGCAGTGACCTTGAGCGAGAGGTTCTTGTTCCCCCTGCTGCATCATCCTTCCCCGCAAAGCGCTAATCAGTGCAGCCAGTTAATTAGTGCTTTTGAGGTTTTTCCAGGAAGACGGTGGCTGAGTGTTCCATGGTGAGGATGCTCTATTCCTGTTTCAGTCCTGCAAATGATTAATTCTCTTTATGGAAGGAACCTGCTGGCTCTCCCACATGGTCTGTGTGTGCTGGGAAACTGCAAATGAAGCCCTGGAGCTTTTACCCACCTGTTCCCTGACTAAACGAGGGTGGATCCCAGGCTGCTGGAGCAGCTGGTGTCATATGAGTGGCCGGGGGAGACATCCAGCCCTTAGGGCTCCTTGCAGCCATTGAGATGCCGAGCGTTTGTTTGTTCTTAAATAATGTTAAACTTTGTTGTGTTGCTGCGGCTGGGCCGGGTTTTCAACTTGAGCGAGGTGCGAGTTGCAGCTTTATAACAAACCTGCTAAAAATAGGGAATGGGATTATACTCCTCATTCAGGAAACCTTTCCTGGGGCTTCAGACAAACTGTCCTTTAATCTTCTTTTCTACTTTGCAAGGGGGCTTTACCTTCTCTGTAAAGCCTCTCTGCTAATCAGCATTAATTTCGTTTAACTCTTGTGATGTCTTGTGCTTTGCTTTGCCAGTTAAAATCCAGGGGGAGTTTAGCAGGTGGGAGCAGCCCAAGAAAAGCTCCTTCGGTGACCACCTCTTGTTGCAGCCCAGCAGGGTCTCCATGGCCGTTTGTCCTCAGTCCCAGGTGTGGTACCTCCCCAAACATGAGGGTTTTTATTAAATAGTGTTAAATAGCCCTTCTGCTTTCTTGCTGATGGTGGTTTTAGTAACGTATGGTGCTTAGGCTGGATCCAAAACTGTTTTAGCGGTAACCGAGTGGAGGTTATGCTAAATATTTGCAGATTGACTGCTCTGAAGATGCTGAAATCTGAGCAAAGAGGAAAAGAATTGAGCTACTGCTCAAAATAAGTATGTATCTGTTATGTTACTGCTGCAAACAACTTGAAATATGATGTGCAGATGCCTTGCTGGGCTGGGAACCATGCAGGAGGTGTAAAAAGCCCTGTATCCACCGGATTTGGTTTCTCAGGCTTTTTTGGTGCTTTACTTGTGGTTTTTGAGGGCTCTGGGCTGCTGGAGGGAGAGGAGCTGTGTCTGATGGGGCCAGGGGAGCGGAGAAGCCCAGTGAGGGCAGAAATGCCGGTTGTCACAAGCGATTCCCTGGGGTCAGGGTGTGTGTTTAACCTGCACTGCTCGGAGATCATCTCTGTTCACCCTTCCTGGACATCTTCATCCTTCATCTCTTCAGCCCTGAGCAGCTGCCCCCAAAACCCTGATCCCACCCCGTGCCGGGTGGTGGGTACCTCTCAAAAATGCTCCCTGGGAGCTGCTTTTGCTCCATACTCAGACAGATTCCCACTTTGCCAGCTGGATGTTTGCCGTCTGCCGCCCCCAAGGGCCCAGCCCCTTCATCTGGCAGTGGAAATGGCTGCTTTTTTTATTCCCCCCCCCTCTAAATTAGGTCTTGTTTTCCTCTGCAGATCTCCAGCAGAAGGGCTGTGTCTAGAGGGAGGCAAGAGGAAGCACCTGCAAGTCTCTCGGTTTATTTTTAGCTTGTTTCTCAAAGAAGTGAGAGCTGTGATTGCAACCCTTGTGTCTCTTCTCACTTTAGTTCTTTATCTTTTTTCGGGGGAAAAAAAGGAAATAAGGAGAGCTTGTCCATCTTCCCTTGACATCCCACCAGTGGTTTTACAGGCAGCACCAGCGTGGCTCAGACCCCGTGTGTTCCACTGTGGAGGTGCTGGAATGTGTGATTTGCGTCTGCGTGGGCAAGAGAAGGAGTTTCCGTGTCACCTTCCTGGTGGATAAAGTAGCCTGATCGTTGACCTGAAGCAAAAACTGTCATTTGTGAGGTTACCTGCAGGGACAGGTATGCTTTTCCTCTCCCAAAAAGCATTTGCTCACACCCATCAGCCCCATTAGCGATGTTTGACCATGGCTTTGCCAGCCGGGAGGGCAGGGAGTGGAGAAGAAACCACAAGAGGAGATTAAAGACCAGCGAGCGGTTTTTATTGGCCGTCTTAAAATTGCGGCTGGGTAATTAAAGCTTTAGGCAGCTCACAAATAGCCCGGCTTTCTGCCCGCTCGCTCCTATCACAAACCCGTCACTGCTGTGAGGAGCTGGACTTTCTACCTTGGCTGAAAGGGAGGAAAAGCAAAAGGTAATGATGTATCAGAGCCTTCTCCCAGCCAGCGCTTTGCTGATTCCTCTTACCCCTTTCCAGTTTATCTGGAACGATTTTAAGCGATTTGGGCAGCTTTAAGTTCTCCTTTTCCTCCTGTTAAAGGGCGGATGAAATTTCAAGGGGGCTTTTGGTGGTGGCTGAGGAAGCCGATGTGCGGTGAGGGAGCATCGTTCAGTAGCAGCTGTGTTACAGAGTGCGCTGGGATGAATGGAGGATGATGAACTTTATGTAGCTCCTCTTCTCGGGAGTGTTTTGCAAGCAGTGCAAACTGTTTTATTTATGTGGGCGAGAGGAACTGGCAGGGGCAGAAGAGGGGGAGATGGTTTGGAGAACTCAGCAGGGGCCCCTGTGCTTCCTTCTGCAGGCACCAAATATCAGCGTTTTGCTGGTGAGGAGGCGCAGGAGAGTGTGTTTTCCTCTTTCTGTACTGAACATTTAGGCAAAAACCTGTGATATTTTGAAAATAAAAACACAAGGGCTGAGGGAAAGGTAAGACAAGTCCCCAGAAGGACTTTCTAGAGGTTTGTTCAGCCTTGCTGTAGTGTTTTGGGTGCTGGAGCCTAATCCAGCAATGTGGATGTGCACAACTGTGGTGGGAGCCGCTGAGGGACCTGGGGGGTTCAGCTGGAGAACAGGAGCTGAGGGGAGACAGGGACACAAAGAAACGGCCTCAAGTTGCACCAGGGGAGGTTGAGGTTGGATCTGGGGAACAATTTCTTCCCCAAAGGGCTGTGAGGCATTGGAACAGGCTGCCCAGGGCAGTGCTGGAGTCACCATCCCTGGAGGGCTGGACAGGCGGAGATGAGGTTCTCAGGGACGTGGGGCAGTGCCAGGGGTGGGTTATGGTTGGATTCAGTGGTCTTGAAGGTCTTTTCCAACCAAAATGTATCTATGATTCTATACAGTGGGAATGGGTCCTCTAAGTTTTTTAATCCACGTTATCTGCTGCTCGCATCTACTTTTATGTATTAACACCCTGTCCTTTTATACAAGTTTGGATAAACTCTGATCAGACAACTACAACGCGTCCTTGGGGAATGGAGGGAAACCTCGTATAATTTGCTGCTGGATGGGTGTCTGTGCGATGGCAGAGCCGTGCAGGAAGGATTCGGGGATGAGGACTCCAGCCTGGGGAGGCTGCCCAGCTGGATTAACCCACGGCACGAACCGCAGCTGATTTATTTTTAAGAGATGGCATTTGGCTTAAGGTAGTTTAAAAAGTGACTTGTGAGGTCAGGGTGACATTGCTATGATCCAATTTGAAATGGAAAGGCATTATGCTGTCTGTCGGCTGGTTGATCCTGGGGCCGCACATGGATGATGAGGTTAAAAAAAAATGCATTTCCCCAGGCTTTACTGCTTGTTTTTAAATAGGAAAAATCGGCCTGTTTGATTTGTCCCACTCTGGTTGTCACCTCTTTTAGAAGCTACTGAATTGCTGTTGATGGACAAGGGTCCCCAGCGGTACCCCCTGCACTGTGGTACAGGATTTTCTTCTTTATTCACATGTTAATAATTAACCTTTCTTCCTCCCCAGAGAAACGGGCTCATGAAAACACCCAGATTTTTTCTTTTTGGCTGAAATAACAACTGCAAAAAAAGTCTGTGTGGCCCCAGACTGCTTCTTTTTTTCCTATACCAGGAACCAAACCCTTCTCTCTTGCCACGAGATGCCTTGAGCTGGAGTTTGTGCTCCAGGAAATAGCGGAAATAAACCCCAAAGCACGTTTGTGTCTCAGATCACACCATGCTCAGGCTTTTGTTGCGAGGCTTTGGGCTTTAGTGGCAGAGGACAGTCTGGACTTCAGTACGTTTGTGGTAGAGGCTTTATCTGTGGATGTTTATCCCAGGACTGATAGGAAATGTTGAACTGTCCATCACAGGCTTGTAGTTTGTGCTTTTTAGGATGTAAATGGGTAACATAAGAGATGTGTTGATTGCCTGGGCGTCCCATCCCTCACTCGGAGATGCGTGTCTGTAACAGTGACCAATTTCTGTGCTTCTTTCTCATCAACATCTCGCACAAACGCTCCTTGAGGCCTTTCCCCATGAGAGGGAGGTGGCTGTGACTGCACCTCTTATCAATAAAGCGTCGAAGCCCCGATGTCTGCAGATGTCCCGTGATGTCTCCAGATGCCACCAGGCACAGACGTTTTCCTCCTATTAGGGAGAATCTTCCCTAGGATTTGCATCCCAGAGGGACCAATCCCTGGTGACAGAGAACAGAGCTCACTTGAATTATTTCTGTTTAGTGGCAGCTGGCGCCCAGTTCCCTCCCCTTTTGAGTTATGTCCTGTGAGTTTAACCTCAGTCCCTTGCGCGGGAGCGTTCACGCTGCCGTGATTTGTGTCCTGTTTTTGTCTGAGGTGTTTGTTCCCGAGGTGAAACCTGGGGCCAGCAGCAAATTAAGGTGAAGCTGTTGTGCTCTTTTGTGGACTCAGGCGCCTCTAGGAACCCTTAGTTGTGGTTTTTCCATGGATGTTTCTAACCAGATGTTTATTTTTCCATCTCTCTAGCCATGCAGGGACCGAGACCAGTGGTTCTGAGCGGCCCATCGGGTGCAGGGAAGAGCACTTTGTTAAAGAAATTGCTTAAAGATTATGAGAACATCTTCGGCTTCAGCGTCTCCCGTGAGTGTCCATGTGTCTCTGGGGAAGGGCACTAAACCAGAACCTGCTTCTTTATTTGTATTTGTGCCCCAAATAATGGGCTTGCCCATGTCCTAGTCTGTCTGTGGGCCTGGCAGGCAGTTTAGACTTTGGCAACTGGTGCTTTACAAAAACTTACAGGTGGTCAGAGCCTTATCATGCTAATTAACTCCCGTAAATAAAATAATCAGCATTGCTTTCCACGCTTTCCAGCTCCTTTTTGGTTTGCTTCTTTTCGAAGCATGTGCTTCAAATTATTTTAGCTTGAACAACTTCCAACAGGATTTAAAGTCTTGCTGATTTATTCACCCTCATGCAGGAGTTTGCCCTTATTCATTAAATCTGGCTATTTTAAGCACCTGTGTAGGTGCTGCATGATCTTTTAAAATGAAGATAACTGAAGTAGGGCACCGCTAATTCCCCTGAACTGAGGCAGAGCTCTGAATAATGTGTCTAGAGTTAAGCATGGAAGCTGTAGCAGAGCTGAAAACTAAGCCTGGCTTGGCAAGTCCCACACAGACTGCTCAGCCCAGAACAATTATAATTGATCGTTTTCAGATTATCAAGGATCCTTCCGTTGTAGGCCAGTCGTGCGTGTCGTTGTGTGTTAATCGAGCTCGTTTCAGAAGTTTTGATCATTTTAAATAGAAGATCAATTTACTAGGTGATTGGGTTAATCCGTATGCTTTTATTTCTTTGATATTATTACTTCCTTGGGCGATCTACAAAATTTACAATGTGTATTTTTGCTCACAGACACCACAAGGCAGCCAAGACCTGGTGAAGTAAATGGCAAAGGTGAGTGTGTTATGGTTGTGCTCATCTCATCAAACTCAGCAAACAATTCCTCCGAAAAACATCAAGTTTTTACATGAAGTGCACACATGAATCCCCACTAGCAGATAAATTGGTCCTACATTTGTGTTTATAGGGACCATTTCCTTATCCAGGAGGAACAGGTGTTCAGTAATGACATATTTGAGTGTGTCTGTGTATATACACACACACAAACACACGACTTTGTTCTTGATCTCAGTGGCAATGGGACCATCGCCATTTACCGCGTGTGCCATGTGTTGGAGGGAGGATCACAAAGAGAAGTGAACTTAGCAGAACAAACCCAAAATGTAATAAGGTGGTGAAATATTAAGCAAGGCAGAGCGTGTGCTGCCAGTTTTCTTTTCTAGACGCCGTCTCTGGGACTCACTGGCCCGGGTTTTCAAAGCGGGGCTCCCAGTTTTAAGTCTATACTGAGGCATTGAGTGGGTTGATTTTCCGAAGTGCTGGGTAGCTCTGGGGAGATACCTCAAATGCACAATGTTTTCTGAAATGCAACTGCTTAATGAGTTACATTAATCTATGTTAATAGCTTGTATCCAGCTGGCCAGCTGCTTATCTGTTTTCTGGTTTGTTTGCCTATTTTAGAAGGAATCAAAGGAGGTTTGCATTGAATTTCCGATGGCAGTTTTAACTCGGAAGTGAGAGGGAGGAATTTGAACAAAAGACAGAGAAACTTTCCTTTTTAGTTCGTGTGTTTTTGATGTTCCCTTTAATCTCCTTCTCTCTTGTCCCACTCTAGTCTTTAATCATAAATGCTTTTAAATTAAACACCTTGTTGTAATGTAGGGAGGGGAAGGAGGTTCCCACTGCACCAGAAAAGGGGGATGGTGTTAAAAAGGGGTAAAGCAGCATTTTTGGCCACACAAAAAGCTCCAAAACGTTTTGAGCAGGTGTCTGTGGCAAGAGGATGCTGTGTACATTAATTAGAAAGTAGATATCTGTGGTCCGCCAAAGCGGATTTTAAGGTGCTTCTCCCCTAAGCACCCACAGGTGTCATTTTGACTGTGAACTTTACCTTCAAAACTGTTAATTCTTGGCTATTTTTTCCTGTTTTCCCTCTCTAGATTACCACTTTGTGACCAGAGAAGAAATGCAGAAAGAAATCGATGCCGGTGAATTCATCGAACACGCGGAGTTCTCCGGAAATATGTATGGGACGAGGTAACGCAGTTCAGACTCCACTGAACCAGGTGGTGCCGGGAGCTGAGACGATGGTGAAGGAAATATAACATTTTAACTTAGTGACGCTGTTTTGCCCCAAACACACTGATTCTTGCCATAATCAAAGCCTTTCATTTTGCTAGCGGGATCCTTGTCAGCTTTATTAAGACAACAAAATTAACTTGCAGAGGGTTATCTCATCATAATTAGATCATCGTTGCGTGATGAAATTCTCTACAGCCTCCAGTGTTTGAGGGTTGCTGAAGTCATTCATATATTTCTCATTTTTCTCACATGGGGTGATTTTCACAGACTATTCATGCTCCTTAATATTTTCCAAGTGCGGGCAGAAGGGAGACTCACTCATTATCCCTGCGTTAATTAATGGTTGAATACTATGAATTTGGGAGCAGAAACGACAATATCTGTATTGGCTGTTGCGAAACAAGTGCTGCTTTGATAAAGCGGCTGCTTACAAATAGATAAATTGCGTGGCACCCTTGACTGGGGTTAAAGAGTTAGGTGGATTTTAAAATAGCACTGCCCTGAGCGTTAGGGCTGCCGATCAATAAAACATTAAGCTGCAATGTTAATTAGAAGTCAGATATCTTATATAATTATTGTGAGAAAATCGCGGTGCTATAGTAAAGGACCTGCCAAGGAGGGTAGTTAAATGTTTCTTGAGATATTTAATTAGTGGCATTAAAGAAATGCTTTTTGAGAGGACTTATGTTTCTTAAAGAGATGAATGTGCTTTTTTGAGGTGTTTTTGGACTTGGTAAAGTTTCTTTCTGAGGATGGTTTCCTTATGGGAGGTACCAACATGAGGCCCCCAGACTGAATGTGTTGTAGCTCTGAAGGAACAGTTGGTGCTTTTGCATTTCAGTAACGTTTTAGTGTGACGTGTCACCGCTGTCACTGCAGCCTCGTGGGGGTCTGGCCCTGCTCTCTCTGAGCTGATGGAGGAAAACAATCCCCTGAAACTTCCAGTCTCGCTGATTTGGCAAGAGAAGAACCTGACGGCTCGTCTTCCAAATACCAGGCACCAAGGAGAAGCTGAGTTCAAGCTCCTTAATCCCCAGCTTCATCCCGCGTAGGACAGGCTTTACCTTCCATCACGTGTCCCGCTTAATCCAGCCGGGCAAAGTGTGGAGACGGCTGCTCTTTGGTGCCTGATATGTGGATGGATTTCATTTTGGTGCCTTTTCCTCAGGTTGGGTGCTGCAAAGACATCTCTTCTAAGCAGATTTAATCGAAATTTGCAGGAATTTGATACCTGAACCAAATTAAGTGATGTGCTTGGGTTTGTTTCTGAGGTGCTTTTCTCCCTGGCCCTCACTTTGATCCCCTCTGTGTATTCACATCTGTGCCCTGTTCGTGGTGATGGGAGCCTGGAATGAACCCAAACCATCTCACTGATAAAGACCAGTTTGCAAACAAAATAAATACAAAAAATCCCCAAGTCTGTTTCATCTACAAGTGCCTAAGGATGTTTCTAATCAGATTTGTGATAAAAAGGAGAGTGTCCTTCAAGCTTAGCAGAATAGTTGAAGTTTTCACCAATCCTTTCTGCTCCCTTAATCTCATCAGCTAATAATAATGAATAACTAAAAATTAATTGCTTAATTTAAGAGCCTTGAAAGGACACTGTGTGTGGGATCACACGGAGTCCTGCCCACAGAAACCAGGATTTCTTTGAAGCTACTTTAAATTAGAGGCTGAAATCAGAGTGTGGGCTTGGAGTCTCTTTCTCCGGCCTCTGAGAGTTGCTGGTTCTTTGTAGATCGGTTGTAGTGGGAGGTAGTTGATACCTGGTGATAACAGATGAAGCTTGTGGCTTTCACAAGGCAAACCAAGTCGTTTTGGGGGTGTTTTTGTGGATTTGCGGTGGATGGTGCTCAGATCTGGGCTCTAGCTGCTGCCCGCCCTGGGTAAGACAGCAAACTTCTGTATTCGTATAGGGCAGAGTGATGCTCTGGCAGCTTTGCTTCAGCTTTCTCCTCCCTGCTGGGCTTTGTGACCTGTGTGGTGGGATTCCCAGGTCAGGAGGAATGTCACCAGCCACCTTGAGATCTGCTCTTAATATCTGTGCTTATAAATATCTCCAGGGTGGGTGTCAAGAGGATGGACCAGATTCTGTTCAGTGGTGCCCAATGACAGGATGAGGGGCAACGGGCACAGACTGAAACACAGGAGATTCCATCTGAATATGAGGGGAAACTTCTTTCCTTTGAGGTGCCAGAGCCTGGCCCAGGCTGCCCAGAGAGGTTGTGGAGTCTCCTTCTCTGGAGACATTCAAAGCCACCTGGACACCTTCCTGTGTGATCTGCTCTGGTGACCCTGCTTTAGCAGGTGGGTTGGACTGGATGATCTCCAGAGGTCCCTTCCAACCCCAGCCAGTCTGCGATTCTTGTGTCACTGCACAATCCTCCTGACTTCACTCCCTCAAAACCTGCAGTGTCACCTTGGAACTCCTGGCAGAGCTTCTCTCCACACTGTCCATTGTGCCACGGAGCCCTGGTTGGAAGGAGAACCAGCGCTGTGCAAATATTGACTGGGATCAGGCTGGACATGAGGAAGGAATTTGTTACACTGAGGATGGTGAGAGCCTGACCCAGGTTGGCCAGAGAGGTGGTGGATGAACCATCCCTGGAGACATCCCAGACCAGGATGGACAGGGCTCTGAGCAACCTGAGCTGGTGAAGATGTCCCTGCTCATGGCAGGGGTGGCACTGGGGGAGCTTTGAAGGTTCTTTCCAGCCCAAACTATTCTGTGATTCTATGATCACGCATCCTCCAGGAGGGGGCATGGGGTATGGAAATCGGTGGATCTCTGGAGGAGGAATTTCTTGGTGTTTTGATCTTTAGTGTAAGTTTTTCCAGTGTTTGTTGAAGGCAGAAGCTTCCTGAGCTGCACCCAAGACACACTGCTCATGGGATAACTGCACATTATCCATTTCTACTCTTTCCATTGTGGTTTTGCCAGACTCTCTAGCAGGAGACAGCAGGTCCCTGCTCTACTGCAGGGGCACAGAAGACACTTGGGGGAAGGGAAACTGTTTAGCAAGAGCAGCACAGGCTCTTTCTTCTCTCCTGCCACAATTTGGGCACAGGGGAGCTCTGTGGGGTGGCACCTGCTGCTGGAGGGGGACACACCGAACCCCCACTGCTATGGCTGGATGTTCTGACCCCTTCCCTTTGTGCTCTCTCCCCAGTAAAGGTGCAGTGCAAGCTGTTCAGGCCCAGAACCAGATCTGTGTCCTTGACATCGACATCCAGGGTGTGAAGAACATCAAGAGGACAGACCTGAACCCCATCTACATCTCCGTGCAGCCTCCCTCCATTGACATCTTGGTGAGCGACCGCCTTCCTTTGCCGTTAGGCAGTTAGAGGTAATCAGCGTCTTTGAAGCGATGGGGCTTCCCCCTGGTTGGTTCATCTGTTTTTAAGGACTGTAGAATAGATGGGAGGGACATTTCTGAGCACACGGTTAACTCTGCACAGTCTAACACCCAGCCACTGGCTCCCAGGGATAATCTTCCTGTGCGCTTCTATTGAGTCCCTCTGGCACAGTTTCCACAGCTCAGCACGTTTGTCCATGTTGGGTTATGGACTCCCCTTGCAGCGTGACCAGCCTTTAAATGCAAAAAGTTGTGCTTAATACTGGGAAGAGGAGATTTTTGTGTGGAGACTTGCCTCCAGCTATTGAAGTCAAACTGAGGGAGACTGGTTCTCTGTAGCACTGGAAATCATAGAACCATAGAATAATTTGGGTTGAAGGGACCTTCAGAGCTCATCCAGTGCCCCCCCTGCCATGAGCAGGGACATCTTCACCAGCTCAGGTTGCTCAGAGCCCCATCCTGCCTGGCCTGGGATGTCTCCAGGGATGGTTCATCCACCACCTCCCTGGCCAACCTGGACCAGGCTCTCACCGCCCTCAGTGTAACAAATTTCTTCCTCATGTTCGGCCTGAATCACCCTCCTTTAGTTTAAAACCATCACCCCTTGTCCTATCCCAACAGGCCCTGCTAAAAAGTCTGCCCACATCTTTGTTTTAAGTACAGAAAGACCACCATAAGGTCTCCCTGAAGCCTTTTCCAGGCTGAACACCCCAACTCTCTCAGCCCGTCCTTCCAGCAGAGCTATTCTTAGGAAATCCTCTACCCCTCTGGTCTTATGGGTCCCTATATAATTAATGATGACTTTGTGCCTCTGGGAGAAGTGAAATGCCTCTCGTGGTTCAGAGTGGGACGCAGATGCATGTAGGCGATTGCTGAAGACGTCAAAGGAGTATGTGGCAGTGAAGGCCAAGACTCCTCTTGTTTTCAGTAGAGTCTGTGTTTCTCATTGAGTTAGTGGAGAAAGAAGCCAACACGACCAGATGTGAGAGCCCAGTAGAGAGATTTCACCTCCCAGCAGTACCTGGGTGTGGGGGGGAAAACAGGAGAAAATAGACCAGGAACTGGAGCTGTGGCCGGGATACCCTGAGCCCAAACCCAGCCTGGCCACTGGTTTACTCTGAGTTGTAAATGAGGCTCCTCACCCTTCACAGGGTGTTATCTCGTGTGCCTGTGGTCACTGACTTGTGGGGTGGGTGGTGGTTTCTGCAGGCAGCGTTTGGAGCACGCGTATCTTTAACGTTTGTCATTTGGGTTTAGGAAAAACGACTACGTGACCGAAAGACTGAGACAGAAGAAAGTTTGCTGAAGCGTTTGACTGCAGCCCGTGTAGATTTGGAACTTAGTAAGTCCAGGGGAACTTAGGTGATGTGCCCGGGGGAAGGGGGTGCTTTGGTGATTTAGGAGCTGTTTTTTGCACAAATACCTGATTTTTATTCTCCAGAGCGGGCCTGAGCATTAGTTGGGTTTAATCTAAGCACCACGTGGCATCATTTCCCACTGCAATTCCTTGTGGGCTCTTGACACAGAAAATGCCTTAGGAGTGGCTGAAACAGTAATAATATTAAAATGCCACAGGAACTCGGGGCGTGCACGAGGGGTGAGAGGGGGATGGAACGTGTTCTCCTCTGACTCCTCTGCCATCATCTCCCTCTGTAGGTAAAGAACCCGGCCTGTTCGACTTGGTCATTATTAATGATGATCTAGAAAAAGCCTATTCCGAATTGAAGGAGGTCCTCCTGGAGGTGAGTCATTCAGGGATTTTCTGCCTTTGGGTTGAGCAGATGAGGGTCTGTCTATAGGCAGCCGCAAAAATGTCACCTCATGCCCACACTTCATCTGTTTTGAGCTGCTGAGTGATGTAGTTGAGCGGAGATCACATATGAGCGATGATGGATCAGTGGGCCAAGAGTGGAAAACGGATCCAGCACAATAAAGGGTTAGGGACACAATAAACATTCATCCCTGGACAGTATGAAAAGGGTGTGATGGTTTTGAAGAGCCTTTGAATCGTAGAATCATTTTGGTTGGAAAAGAACCTCAAGATCATGGAGTCCAAGCATAACCCACCCCTGGCACTGCCCCATGTCCCTGAGAACCTCATCTCCGTCTGTCCAACCCTCCAGGAATGGTGACTCCAGCACTGCCCTGGGCAGCCTGTTCCAGTGCCCCACAGCCCTTTGGGGAAGAAATTGTTCCCCAGATCCAACCTAAAGTCAAACCTTGTCCCTAAAGCCTCGCGTGTAAACTCTGGGCGTGGTCCTGCGAAGCTATGGAGCTGGTCTGAGGAGATGATCGCTCGTGGTCTCCAGAGCTGTGAAACAATGAGCTGTTCCTTGTTTTCCTGATCTCCTTGCAGGAAATCAAGAAGACCCAAGAATCCAGGAAGTCCTGAACCAAGCCTGCTTGGACGTTTTCACTTTGCACATCATTCCCGAAGCACGTCACACCGTTTTTATTCCGAGAGACATTCCCTTTAGCCTCATCCTTCTCCCAAGTTACTCTAGGATGTTTTTATTAAAAGGAAAGAAAACAAAACCCTCTCACACTTGTGTTTGTGTTCGCCATGTGCTCCATGTGGGCTCTCCCAGGTTTGTACCTCGCATGGATGCTTTGGAAGCGGCAGCATCGGCTGTCAAAGGGCAGAGATTGTTCTGTGAGGCTGCGGAGGAGCCATCAGGGCACGAGGCTTGGGATCTCACCCTGGTATTTGTGGAGGTACATGTCACGTCCAGCAAATGTCACTTGATCCAGGGGAGCTATTTGTGACCCCCACTTCCACCTGCAGACAGAGGGACTCCCATCTTTGCTGGTATCCAAAGTCACAGGTGTTGGCACCTTCTCTTTCCCTCTGGTTTCTGCTCCCTTTTGCAGATCCAGGCGTTTTTGACGATCCGTGCCCGCCACCCTCAGCTTCTGTGGCGTTTTGTTGTCACCACAGCAGAGCAGCTCGTCAACACGGCTGCTCTATCCCCACTGAACAGAGAGGTTGGTTTAATAAACCAAGAGGAGAATGGATTGGTTGTGGGATGTGGTTTATTCGCTGTATTTTATTCTGGAGAAAAAGTTCTGTGAGCTTCTCTGCCAGCTTGACAGCGACCTTGTATTTCATGTGTACTTGTTCTTCTTGAGTTTAGCTGCAGGTAGATTTTTAGACGTTAGGTGAGAAAATATTTCCATCCCAAGCCATGCAGACTTTTCGGATGACTTGAGGGCAGCAATAAATCCATTTCCCTTGGAGGGGAATCCCATTGTCCCTGGCTTGGGATTTGAAGAGCTTTGCCTGAGCAGGGCTGGAAGGGTTCTTTCCACTCCCAGTTTTCTTCAGATTCAACGTCGATGCTCTTGTGTAACTTCTGAGCCCTTTGGTCCCTCCAGCAGGTCGTATCCTGAGCCTCCTTGGAGGGGTTGGTTCCTTGGGGAGCCCTGATACTTGAAGCACCCCGACCTTCACCAGAGCTAAGTGTAGGAGACAGACGAGCAACGTTGTGTCTGGTACCTGCAGGTGATTAACTGGATTTTGGGCTGCAGGGAAGGAACAGTTGCCAGCAGAGTCCCAGAGCCTGTTGTCCTGGAGAACACCAGTGATTTGGGTTTGATCCTCAAAAAATGACAAGTCCAGCAGACCTGCAATCCCAGAGATAGTGATTTCCAGCTGGTTTTCCCCCAAACTGCACCCAGATCTCATGCAGACTGTGGCTGCACCATGCAATGCCAGGCTGTGGTGCTTCCTCACCAAAACCACATTGTACCGCGGCACGGCTGTACCTTGAACTCAGCTCTTGGGTTTCATTCTCTTCATATCCCACCTCCCCAGTTTACCCAGTTGCTGTGCTCCAGCACACCTGCAGTCCCCCAGTCCAGCTCCATCATTTACCGAGCTCCGTCCTCCACCAATTAGCAGAACCAGACCTTGGGCAACGCTTTGGGTACCTCAATGGCACTTAGAAAGATGATTCGATGATTATTTTGATCACTTGCCTCTTTCACAGAATCATGGTTTGGGTGTTTTAAATGTATCACTTATATTGTGAAATCCACTTTTCTGTTGTCAAGTTTCACGTTGCAAGGTTCAAGCTTTGGTTAAACAACCAGGAAAATGCTCCCCAAAAATTTTCAGGGTGTGTAGCTGCTCTATGGCATCTGGCTTTCCCCATCCTGACGGTGACAACTGCTGTGGCCAAACTCTTCCCGCGGTGGTGAGTGACAAACTGTTGGTATTTCAATCGTGGGGGTTTTGTTACGTTTTGAGGGACGCGTTTGCAATGGGGAAACGTCCCCTCTAGATGGCAGAAATGACAGCGGCACCGCGGCGCAGCCGGACGCCGCGGCACAGGACACGGCGCTGGCCTCAGTCCGGTGGTCTCCAGCCACCGCCGGGGACCTGCCGCGTTGTCACCGCGTGGAAATGTCCCACTGCTGTCCCCCCAGCCCTGCCAGCGCCTCGAGCACCACCCTGCGGGCTCCCACCGGGACAGGTGAGTGGCACCCGGGAATGGAAACGCATGATGCTTCCGTACGGCAGCACCGCCAGCGCTTGGGAAACAGGCAAAATAGTCATTGATATCACTTACGTCCCCCTCCCTTGGCGCTAAGAGAGGGGAACCCTAAGTACCCCGCTCTGCTTCGCGTGACCTGGTTTTGGTGGCTGCCACCGCGTCTGACGGACCGAAGCGCGAACGCTTGGATGCCCGGCGCTGATGCGAGGGGACGGGGTGGCCGCGGGGGTGACGGAGGGACCAGGAGGGGGTCACCAGAGCCGGGCTGGTCGCCCGGCGGGCGATTGGGTTGTGGAGCATCTCCGGGAGTCATTTTGGATGCTGTTGGCTGCGTCCTCTCCACGTTCGGTGGTTTGGAGGGGCCACGCTGCACCTTAAATCTCCCAACAGGGCAGACAAAGGCACCTGTTGAAACAGATTTTAATTCCTACCTCCTCGGAATGAGGTGTCTATTTTATTAATTGTGTTTGCAAACATAAACACCTTTCTGGATGCGTATTTTTGGCACTGTCTTGGGGGTGCAGCCCTCCCTGCATCTCTGGGAAGGTGAGGACCGTGCTGAGCATCGCAGTTGTGGTGGCCATCGAATATGGGGTCCTCCTGGTGCTTGAGGTGGGGATGGGGGTGACATTGAGAGGTCAAATGAGTCTTCCTGGCCGGGGTTCTCTGTGATTAAACATGGGGGACCTTATATCCCACCTGGGAGATCTTCCATGCAGAAAGGTGCTGAACATCCCAGCCAACAGGTCTGGGGAATTTTGGGGTGAAGGATAAGAGGAAACTAACACTGCCCAGTGTGGTTTTATTTAGTTGTCCCAACAGCCACTACAAACCTCTGCACCTTGGCCCCATGGGGATGAATTTCTACCCCCCTGAGCGTGAAATTTCAGCCCCACAAGATGCTTTGGGAAGTGTGGCAGCACCTCATTCTGCATCCCTGGAGGAGGAGGATGCTGCGGGAGGAAGGTTCATCTGCGGGAGAAGGGAAAAGCTGAAATAAACCTGCCCTGGGGGTTCTCACAGTTGGGGTTGAGGGTATTTTGGAACCAATACCAGTTGCGCTTTTGCTTCAAAGCAATTGCTTCACAGTCTTACTCTTGTGGGTTTTGCTGCATTTGGGCTGAGACTCGTGGCTTTTGGGGCAGGAACTGATCGCTTTTCCCACCCGAGGTCTTTGGAGATAAAGTTCCACGGGGTGACCATGGGGTTGGTGGCTTTGAGGTGACCTCTTGCTCTTGACCCGGTGGCACCAAGATGCTGCCTGGGAAGGACGTCATGTAGGGACACGCGAGGTCAGGTTGTCCCCAAAGCCCAAATAACCATCCCCGGGGAAGCCCAAATCATCCCGGGGGAAGCCAAGAGAGGCTGGAGCTCCAGAATAGCTTCAAACAGCCAAAATTAGCCCAAAACTCATCCACCCGCGGCCCCTTCCAGCATCACGACCCCCCCGCTGATCCCACGGTCCAGAGACTTGTCCTTGCCGTGCCTTTTCTTGGCGTCTCGCTGCTTTTTGGAGGCAGCCCTGATGTTTTTCCAGCTTCCTTCCATGCGATTGCAGAAAGGCACCGCGGGGCAGAGCCGGCCTGGGAAACGATTGGGCGACGGGCGTATAAAATAAGCAACAAGGGAAAATGAAATTAAGAGGAATAAATGTGGTTTGCTTGTTTTCTCATTGGTGTCCGGCTCAGTCTGTGTGTTCGCTGGGATTTAGGGTCCTGGGTGTGATGGGATGCACTCAGGTCAGTGCATGGGGATGGTGTGTGATGGATCGGGCTGTGGGTGCTGTCAGAAATAGATTTTTTGCACATATTCAGCAGGGCCTGTTGTGGTAGGACAAGGGGTGATGGTTTTAAACTATAGGAGGGAGATTCAGGCCAGACATGAGGAAGTTTTTGCCCCTGAGGGTGGTGAGAGCCTGGCCCAGGTTGGCCAGAGAGGTGGTGGATGAACCATCCCTGGAGACATCCCAGGCCAGGCTGGACGGGGCTCTGAGCAACCTGAGCTGGTGAAGATGTCCCTGCTCATGGCAGGGGTGGCACTGGATCAGCTTTGAAGGTCCCTTCAACCCAAACCATTCTGTGATTCTATGAATTGAGCTGTGATGGATTTGGGGGCATTTTCTGCAGCTGAGATTGGTCTTATATTGAGCGACGTGCTCCCTGTCCGTGGATGCTGATGCCCCTTTTTGTGCTGTTCCTCAGGGCAGCGAGGTGACCACCACGTCCCGGCTGCTGCTGCTTCACGCTGAGACACCCGCCAGCACCAACACCAGGTAGGTCCTAAAACAACACAATTAACAATCCTCTAATTGATCTCGGTGGTAGCAGCACCCCCTGGCCAAGACATCGCTCCTCCGGGGCGGTGAGTCTCATGAGGATGGAGCCAGGCTCTTCTCGGTGACAACCAGTGATAGGACAAGGGGTAATGGGTTCAAAGTGGAACACAGGAGGTTCCACTTAAATTCAAGAAGAAAATTATTTGTGGTGAGGGTGTCAGAGCCTGGCCCAGGCTGCCCAGGGAGGTTGTGGAGTCTCCTTCTCTGCAGACATTCAAACCCGCCTGGACACCTTCCTGTGGAACCTTAGCTGGGTGTTCCTGCTCCATGGGGGGATTGCACTGGATGAGCTTTCCAGGTCCCTTCCAACCCCTGACACTCTGGGATTCTGTGATTCTGTGATTCCTTTGACCGCGCTGCTGCTGGAAAGCAAACTATGGATGAGGAAGGAGTTTTGTCTGGAGGACTGGTATTGGGGAGCATCCCGTGGGGATGTGATGCTCCGAGGTGCTCGCAGGAGCCGTGCGAGGCTGTGCCCGCCTCGCTGGGCGCTGTATTTGGGTCAGCCTCATCGACTGGATGTGCAACTGTGTCATCCCTGGAGAGCGCGGGACGTCGATCCATAAACGCGGACGGCGCGGCACGCACCGGTCCGGGGCGACACGCCAGCGTCAACGCCGCGTTCTTTAGCTCAGCCCCGCTCCGAAAATTGGGGAAAAAAGTAAGAAAATTACAAAGTTAGCGAACCCAATAAACACTCAGCTTTTTCCAACAATAGCAGCTGTGACTCCGCTTGTCCGGGACGCGGCTCCGGCTCCGTGAATAGCCAGGAGCCATCTGCAATTCAGATTGCGTGCGGCGGCAACTGGTACAACCGGACGCTTGTGAAACAGGGGGTGCGTCCCCCTCCGGTTTCTCTCTCCCCGGGCAGGAAAGGCGGGAGGAACAGGATGTTTTCCCGGCTTTTACTTTTCCCCATCCCGGCTGCTGGAGAGACAAGGAGCTGATAAAACAGAACGGAGGAGCTCATAGAATTTCTCTGTTTCTTTACATTGAGTGGGTTATTTCAGTTAACCCACATAGGAGACCCCTGGGAGCTGAAGCGCAGGGGAGGATGGAGCAGATATTCTCCCACCATCAGCCCCGTGGTGGCTGAATCCTCAATCCAGTGTTAAGCTGTAGATATTCCCTGGAAGTGCTGGGATTTCTGCTCTGCTTTGCTATCCATTAATTATTGCTGGTTTAAAGCGAAGTGCCTGTGTCCAACCGCAGGGATGTCCTTGGTTCCCTAAAGCAAAACCAGCATCGAGGTGATGGGACTGAGAGTTGGGGAGACTCACCAAAAGTTCAAATGTGATGCTCCAGTCCCCCCAGTTACAACCAGCTGGATATACTGGGTGCACAATGAGAAAAAAGGGGAGGTTTATCATTTTTCCAGGTTGGAAGTGCAGGCTGCTCGAGCTGCATCCATTGCGTTTGAATGTGGTGGTGGTTTCATAGGTGCCTTCTGGACATGGTGGTGTGGACCGGAGAGAGAAAACAGCACCTGGATCCAGGTGGGATGGGCAGACTGGTGTCACTGGTCACACTGGTGGGGTAATCGCCGTCCCTGTGAGCCACAGCCAGTGTCTGTGGGGTGAGAGAGCTTGTCATCTCGCATCTCTCATCAATTCGCTGATTGCTAATTATTACTGTAGCTTGACCTGCGGAGGCCAGCAAGCCGTGACACCCACGGTCATCTCAGCCAACAGGGACATCCTGGTGACTTCAGAGCTGGGCTGAACGAACGTCCCTTCTGCTCCCTTCTCCTGGCTCCTGAGTGCTGCATCCACAGGGAGCAGCCCTGCCCCATCACAGCAGCTTTTCCACGTTTAATTTGCTTTCATATACGCTTCTTTTTTCTAATGCACTGCACTTTTTTCCACCCCATCTGCCGTCCACAGCTGCTGCTCCTTGGGGCCATCACACTGCAGCTTCACCCCGGTGGCTTTAGGACCCGCTCCTGACCCAGAGCTGGCAGGTAGCAAACCAAACAGCACTGCTGTGGTAGCATCTCTGGGCTCTTTGCTGGTTTTATTGCTGAAATCCAACCTGTTTGCTCTTGTCCTACCCACCGTGGTCGTAGGGAAGAAGTTTCAGTGGTCTTCCTCCAGCAGCTCATGGTGTTTCTAAACGCAGGCAGGATTTTCCTTCACCAGCCTTACCACGTTTGCTGCAGCAAACTTGCTGCCTCTCTGATCCGTGGGCACCTCTGAGAAGAGTTTGGCTCTGTTTTCTCACCACTTTCCCGTTTCATAGTTGCATTCATCAATAAGGTCTCCCCTGCTTCTCTCCAGCCTGACCAGACCCAGCTCATAGATCCCACCCCCCAGCCCTGACCATCTTGGTGGCCACCACCAGCTCCTCAAAGTGCTTCTCCACTGGATGCAGCATCCAGATGCAAAGTCCCTGGAAAGATCCCTACAAAACACCACGCAGAGCGTCCCTCTGATTTGTCACTGAGCTCTCAACCCAATCTTTCCATTATCATGGTATTTTAGCTAAGATCCTGTTAGAATCACAAAGTTGTTTGGGTTGAAGGGACCATCAAAGCTCATCCAGTGCCACCCCTGCCATGAGCAGGGACATCTTCACCAGCTCAGGTTGCTCAGAGCCCCGTCCAGCCTGGCCTGGGATGTCTCCAGGGATGGTTCATCCACCACCTCTCTGGGCAACCTGGGGCAAGCTCTCACCACCTTCACTGTAAAAAAATTTCTTCATGTTTAGGACAAATCTCCTTTGAATTTAAAACCATTACCCCTTGAATAACCCCCTGTTTCCTTCCTTGCTTGTAGGAAACTCACACCCAGAAATAGTGTAACAGCATCACTGAGGCAAAACTAAGAATCTCCCCCATCCCTGGGTCTGTTATCCTGCCCTGGGAGCAAAACAAAGTCTCCTGCTCCTCTCCAGTGCCAGGACAATTGTGTCCAGTTGTGGCCCCTCAGCTCCAGAAGGACAGGGAACTGCTGCAGAGAGTCCAGCGCAGCCACCAAGATGCTGGAGGGAGTGGAGCATCTCCCGTGTGAGGAAAGGCTGAGGGAGCTGGGGCTCTGGAGCTGGAGAAGAGGAGACTGAGGGGTGACCTCATTCATGTTTACAGATATAGAAAGGGTGAGTGTCAGGAGGATGGAGCCAGGCTCTTCTTGGTGACAACCAATGACAGGACAAGGGGTAATGGATTCGAACTGGAATACAGGAGGTTCCACTTAAATAAGAGAGGAAACTTGTTCATGGTGAGGGTGTCAGAGCCTGGCCCAGGCTGCCCAGGGAGGTTGTGGAGTCTCCTTCTCTGCAGACATTCAAACCCGCCTGGACACCTTCCTGTGGAACCTCAGCTGGGTGTTCCTGCTCCATGGGGGGATTGCACTGCATGAGCTTTCCAGGTCCTTTCCAATCCCTGACATTCTGTGATTCTATGACAAAGCCTTCGGGAGCTCGCAGAGGAGCAGAAGCTTCACCCTGTGCCGCAGCTCCGGAGGGGACAATGGCAGCATTGAGTGCGGGCGCTGAAACGCTGCCGTATTGTGCCTGGCAGAGAGATGCCCGGGAATAATCGCCTGCTCCTTGGTTTTGTTGCAGGGCTTTTCCCCCAAGAAGGTCTCCGGTTATGCGGTGAGGACCCACAGATCAGACGCACCTATTTTTTTCCTGGCTGTGAAAGGTAAGGATTGTCTTATTTACCTCTTTATTGAGATGTGGCTCTGTGCTATTGTTGATTGGGAGAAGAACGTGGATTTGGGGGCAAGACGATACTCTGCTCCTCATTCTGGGGGGGGGCATGTTGCTGTTGATCCTTGTAATATATTTTATATTATATATAATATATTGGTTTTCAATTTCACACAGATATATAAAGTCAATATAGAGAGCCATAAAAGTTTTCTTACTTCTTTTCGTGCCTATAAAACGTTTTGCACTAAATACATTCTTAAGCTGCAGAAATCCATCTCCACACGGGGTCACTTATAATTTGGATCAAGAGTTTTGCTCGAAACTTTTCTAAGCAAGGCTGGATGAGGTTTTGCTCCAGAGCAAGGCTGAGATTTTTTTAGAAGCACATTTAAGGCTGTTTTCAACCTGGGCGCCTACAAAAGCGTTTCTCTAAACAGTTTTGCGGTGAGGGTGTTTTCTTCCCCCAAAATCTGCTTTGAAAAGCTTTAATCTGGGCTGAAGTTACAGCTCGTGACTGTGTCAAGGGCAGCACCAGCATCAAGCGCTGCGGAGGTGCCCTCATCATCATCATCCTCCTCCATCCCAGGTTCCAGTATAAGTTGGGGAACGACCTGTTGGAGAGCAGTGTAGGGGAAAGGGACCTGGGGGTCCTGGGGACAGCAGGGTGACCATGAGCCAGCACTGGGCCCTTGTGGCCAGGAAGGCCAACGGTACCTGGGGTGGGTTAGAAGGGGGTGGTCAGTAGGTCAGAGAGGTTCTCCTGCCCCTCTGCTCTGCCCTGGGGAGACCACACCTGGAATATTGTGTCCAGTTGTGGCCCCTCAGTTCCAGAAGGACAGGGAACTGCTGCAGAGAGTCCAGCGCAGCCACCAAGATGCTGAAGGGAGTGGAGCATCTCCCGTGTGAGGAAAGGCTGAGGGAGCTGGGGCTCTGGAGCTGGAGAAGAGGAGACTGAGGGGGGACCTCATTCATGTTTACAGATATAGAAAGGGGGAGTGTCAGGAGGATAGAGCCAGGCTCTTCTCGGTGACAACCAGTGACAGGACAAGGGGCAATGGGTGCAAACTGGAACACAAGAGGTTCCACTTAAATTTGAGAAGAAACTTGTTCATGGTGAGGGTGTCAGAGCCTGGCCCAGGCTGCCCAGGGAGGTTGTGGAGTCTCCTTCTGTGCAGACATTCAAACCCGCCTGGACACCTTCCTGTGGAACCTCAGCTGGGTGTTCCTGCTCCGGGGGGATTGCACTGGATGAGCTTTCCAGGTCCCTTCAACCCCTGACACTCTGGGATTCTGTGATTCCCCGGAGCATCCTATGAGCTGATTTCCTCTTAACAACCCCTTTTGGGAACGCATCCCCCCATCGCAACCAGCCAGGCTGTTTCCCAGCTTGTTTCTTCCCGAAAGCAGCTGTAGAGACAGAAACACACTTGAGAAATGAAATACGAGGATGAAAACTTGGCCGTCCCATCCCAGCTGTGCTGGGGAGCAACGCCATCCGTTCTTAAAACCAGGAAATACAAGTTGTTTTGAGTGGTTTCACGTGGTGGGTGCTGCTTAAGAAACGCCGAGGGATGTGCGCAGGGTCCCTTCGTACTGAGGTTGCTGATATTCCTGGGGGTGGGAATGGGGGGAGTTCTTTAAGTTTAACGAGCAAAGTAACATTGTCGATTTGAACCCCTGAAAAGCCAAATCTGGCTTCACAGCACGGGGCCTTTAAGGAAAACATCAATGATTGTGAGATCAGGCATCGGCTCATGCGAGCTGGCAAGGCGAAGGAGCAGATAACAACGCGCCAAAGGTCGCAGCCTCCGCACGGTGGCCGTTATTTAATCCCTGCTTCTTGGAACAGCACCCCAAAACCTGCAAAAAAGGGGGGGGAAACACTATGGCTGAAAACAGGAGGAAGAAAGTGTCCTTTTTGTGCTCCCTTCCAGCTGTTTTCCCTTCCAGATGTTATGCACAAAACAGGGCGATGCTTGCAGCTGCGCCCACCCCTGCCCTGCAAAACGGGGCTGGGAAAGGAGCAAAGGGATGAAAAGGGTTGGGGATGGGACCCCCCGGCCGCCCTAAATGCTAAGAATGCAAAATTTAAGCTTTGGGATGTTCATTTAGGGGGGAAAAATTAGGGTTTTGCTGCTGTTTGCTGGATATCACTGTGGCTGTAAGGACAGGTCGAGTTTGCAGCTGGTTTTTTATCCTTTCTGCTCCGCCGCTGTTTGAACGAAAAGGGAAAGAAAACCTAAACAAGAAGGCAGCGTTTCTCATCCTGTCACCTCCGCTTTCCGCCCCTCCTGCTCCAAGCAGCGTTTATTTTGCTATTATTAGCCCTAAACCATTAGACGGTTTGAATGATTTGATTTCTTTTCCTGCAGCGTTGCTCCCGAAGGCATCGCCACATCCTCCCGGATGGGTTTTTTTTGTTTGAGGGGGGGATGTTATAAAGAAATTAAACCACCGAAGGGGAAGAAACCCTCGGCCGTCCCGGGGCACGATGGGCTGGCGGTGTCGGTCTCCACGTCACCGTCTCCAGGCTGGTGGAGCGGGAAGAGCTCTGGGTTCGAAGGGGTGGGAGGGGAGGATAAGCGGGAGCTGCCGCGGCTCCGCACGACACGGCGGGGAAGGATGGGACGGTTTGTGCACAGGATTGAGCCCAACGCTTCTCCGTATGTTACTTTTTGGTTTATTTTATTTTACATTTTATTTTTTCCTCCCTTCTCCTTTATTTTATTTATACGATTCGCGGCACTTTGCGGATTCCCCCTCCTTTTGCTTGGACCCGGCTCTGCTCCCACCCCGCTCTCTTCTACTCTTAATTTGCTGCCTTTTCTCCATCGCTTGGGTGGGGAACACGTTTGTTGTGAATTAACGCTCGCGTGTTGCCTTTTCTGCCCGTGGTAGGAGGCAAACCAGCCCTATTTGGCATCAGTTTGTGCACATTTTGTCGGCATAAATCACCCCCTGTCACGCAGGGCAGTGCAGATCCATCTCCAGGGAGTTTGGGATTAAAACTGTTGGTGTTTTAGCTTGTTGCTAAAAGAAACCCATCTGTGCTCTGGGACTTTCAGGCCAGTCCGCATCCCAAACCTCCTCCCCATCTCGGTGGGGAGAAGAAGAGGCTTTGGGGTCTGGTTGTCCTGCTCGTCCTGCTCTTGGTGGCTTGGGTGACATTTCTGAGGCTTCTGCTCGCTTCACCAAACGTAGGGCTCTGCAACCTGCTCATTTTTGGAGCGTCAGATGAGGTGGCGCATTCTTATGCATCATAAGCTGGTCCTTAAAGACCAGGCAGAGACCGGCACCCCTAGGAGCTCAGCCCAGCAGAAGATACAGCTTTGCATCTGGTGTCTCTAAGCCGTGGACAAAGGGTCCATTGATAAGTTGAGGTTCTCTGTAAGGTGACTTTGTATTGTTTTTTAAATAATATCTGAGGATGTGAACACGCTTTTCATCCTCATGTCTCAAAGAATCTCACAAAGGTGTCTTCTGGGGAAACTGAGGCATGGGAAAGGCAGGGGCTCGGCAGCATCACCACCAGAAGGAGCTGGACATGCTCCTTGGTGGCCTCGTCTTCTTGGCCAATGGGTCTACCTGGAGCGAAAGCTCTCCTGTTGTCTACCAAACACGCAGGGTGCTCCTCTGGGGTGGGATCTGCTTCTCCAACTTGTATTCCTCCATCAATGCCTCGAGGTCCTTAGATGAGCCTTGTTTAGAGATGTTGTAGCCTTTATCAAGTCCATCCTCATTAAAACCCTGAGATCTTCCTTGTGGTTAATGGGTGATCCTTTGCTACATCCCTCCTACCTTCAGGTTGCTCATAGGGTTGTAGCACTTGGTTGCAACCGGCACTTGTCCAAAGGGATCTCCTGAGATGGAAGGACCACCTGAGCTCTCCTGGTCCATGTTGTGCCCCATGCATGGTCAGGAGACATTTATCTTGCACACCCTGCGGCTCCATCTCTTCCCATCCCAAAATGCCCTTTCCATCTGCACCAAGCTTGGCTTAATAAATGTATTTAAGCTGTGCTTAATGGTAGAGAGCAGTGTCCTCTGCTGGCAGAGGGGGTGTGATCACCCCCATACCCCAACTAGGGGGAAGCAAAGAGCCCTTTGCATTTCAGGAGGCCACAATCACCTTCTCCTTCCACCCAAATTACCTTGAAATGCCACAGGAGGGCAACCTGTCCTCTGGCCGAAGCCTCTTAAGAAAGTCAGAGGAAGGAAATCCCAAGGTAACCCGGCTGGACTGAGTCACCAGCGGGTGGGAATGTGGGGAAAGGGACACATTGCTGATGGGGCATCTGCTCCTTGTGCTCCTCCATGCTACGAGAGCTGAGACAATCCTTGGGTGTTGTCCAAGACCGAAATACCAGAAGGTTTTTCCTGGTGTGTAATAAGGAAACCCCTCCTTCCCCTGTAATGTTCTGTGGAGGTGGAACACGGCACACACAGTATTTCTGCAGGTCCCAGCACTGCGGAGGACTCTCCTCTCTCCTGATTTATGGCTTGTTTGGAGGTTTTCCACCCAAAGTTCATCCAATCAGCACAAGGTTCATTTTTTAAGGCTGTGCAGTTCCCTTTGACCCGATCTGTTGCTTGGAGATCTTGGTGACCGGCCACGTAAAACTGCTGTGGTTTCTGCTCCTTGCTGCCAGGGAAAGAGAAAATAGAGGATCAGTGAAACCTGGGGCTGTAGCAGCAGGGGACAGGGAAAAGTGATAGAAATTGATAGAAAATTAGGAGCCCTGTCCTATAAATTAATTAGGTACATGGGGGCCAATTGCTATTTCACTCCTAACTTACAACTTCTTAGCTTCTAACTTTGCTAGAGCAATTTTTTTATGTTTATCAATATCTCAGGGTGGGTGTCAAGAGGATGGACCAGACTCTGTTCAGTGGTGCCCAACGACAGGGTGAGGGGCAACGGGCACAGACTGAAACACAGGAGGTTCCATCTGAACATGAGGAGAAACTTCTTTCCTTTGAGGTACCAGAGCCTGGACCAGGCTGCCCAGAGAGGCTGTGGAGTCTCCTTTTCTGCAGACATTCAGACCCACCTGGATATGATCCTGTGTCATATGCTTGGGTGACCCTGTAGACCAGTCTGGGGTGTTGCCAGCTTCTCCTGGCCACTGGTGGCTGCAGAGGTCTGGGAGATGTTGAGCAAGGGGGGACTGCTGGGAATCTCAAGGGTGAGTTGTGCAATCGCAGGACAGCAGAGGCTGGAGGTACCTCAGGAGGTGATGGAGCAGGGCCAAGTGTGAGGAAGCTGCCCAGGGCCCTGTCCAGTTGAATTATCTCCACGGGTGAAGATCCCAGCAGCTGCCTGTGCCAGCGTTCGTCACGGAGACTTTCTTATTTCATATGCAGTTGAAATCATTCTGGCTGCAACTTGGCTTTTCATTGTGTGCTTTTGAGAAGCATCTGGACCACCTTATCTAAAACCTCCCACAAGGCAGCTGCACACACCTGTGAGATCTTCCCCTTCTCTTTTCCAGGCTGATCATAGAATCATAAAACAGTTTGGGTTGGAAGGGATCTTCAAAGGTTATCTGGTCCACGATGATCCCTTGGAGGTGCCACCACCAGCTGGGAGGGGACCCAGCTGCTCCATGGGAGCCAGGATGAAGTTGGGGTCATCAGACCCTACTTTCTGGTTGAATTTACATGCAGCAAGCCCGTTTGAACTAAGACCCATTTCCAGCTCTGGGTCCTCAGCACAGGACACACATGGACCTGCTGGAGAGGGGCCAGAGGAGCCACAGGAATGATCCGAGGCTGGAACAGCTCTGCTGGGAGGACAGGCTGAGAGAGCTGGGGTGTTCAGATGGAGAAGAGAAGCTCCAGGGAGACCTTATTGTGGACTTTCAGTGCTTAAAAGGGGCCAATAAGAAAGATGGGGACAGACTCTTTAGCAGGGCCTGTTGTGATAGGACAAGGGGTGATGGTTTTAAACTAAAGGAGGGAGATTCAGGCTGGACATGAGGAAGGAATCGTTGCCCCTGAGGGTGGTGAGAGCCTGGCCCAGGTTGGCCAGAGAGGTGGTGGCTGAACCATCCCTGGAGACATCCCAGGCCAGGCTGGACGGGGCTCTGAGCAACCTGAGCTGGTGAAGATGTCCCTGCTCATGGCAGGGGTGGCACTGGATGAGCTTTGCAGGTCCCTTCCAACCCAAATTATTCTGTGACTCTATGATTTCAACAGATGAAGGACTGAGGGATCTCAGTGTCTCCCAAGGCTGTGTTTCCGCTTTACTTTGTTATTGCTGCAGCTTTCAGTCCCCTCTCAGAGACACGCTCGGCCAAGAGCTTTACAAGTGCCCGTTTTGTCCAAAGCGCCTTTTCAAACGCGAGGTGGAAGCCGGCACGGCGACGAGCCGCACAGGGCACGTGCCAGCCCACCAGCGGGCTGCTGGCTGGGTGTAAATGGATAAAACCACAGGAAAACGGCCAAGAAACGCGGCTCGTCCTCTGCTGCGGCTGAGCAACCGGGCTGAAGCATCACTGCCAGCTCCTGCCCATCCCCGAGCATCTTCGGGTGCTTCAATCCCTTCTCCTTCTGACCATCAGGGTCAACGCGGAGTTAACGCAACCCTCAACCCCAAATGACGTTCTCCATCGGTTTCAGCCCTGGAGAACGCGTCCAGAACTGCTTCGGAAACCTGATGCCGGGTCAAAAAAACGTGAGTCTGAGCCAAATTCCTCCAGGCACATTTTTATCATCCTTGGTTTTTTTTGTCCTGACGGAGACAATGGTATTGTTGCTCGCTGCTCTGCCCAGCCCTTTCCTCTGCGCTCCTAGACAGAAATAGTTAACCGGGTTCACTATAAACCAACATCCTCGCTTCCTTCCCTTTGCAGGCAGCTCCCCGCTGCCTCCCCCCTGCCCGTCTCTGCTCCGAGCCCCGGGGACGAGCCGCTATCCAGTGACATGATGCAAGAGCAGACGTTGTCCCCCTGGTCCTGGCAGGGTTTTCGGTGACCCGGTGGCCTGTGCAAGCTCTATGCCAGGTCTCCCCCCTCGGGGACTTTCCGCAGCCCTTTGCTCTCCTCTTGTGATGGGTGGGATGTTTGCACCTCATGGCTGCAGGGAGGACGTGAGCCAGCGCCGGTTCTGCAGAGTTTCAAGTCAAAACAGATCAAGCTAATAAAAAAAAAGGAAGCGATGCCGGGGAAGAGGAGGGGAGGAGAGGAAAGATGATGCCACGGGCATTGCAAAGCAATCTCTGCTGTAGAAGAACCTCATTTGATAGTGTGGCTTCTCTTGGGGATGTGGTGGGGTCCCCCAGGCAAGGGGAGACCACCAGGACCCTGTGCTGACCCCAGCACCCAGACTCTACATGGGACACCCCAGGCTGGTTTTGGTTGCCCATGTGTAGGTGTTGAGGGCCACCTAAGATAAATGGCTGTAAGTTGCACCAGGGGAGGTTGAGGTTGGATATTGGGAACAATTTCTTCCCCAAAGGGCTGTGGGGCATTGGAACAGGCTGCCCAGGGCAGTGCTGGAGTCACCATCCCTGGAGGGGT
This sequence comes from Patagioenas fasciata, assembly GCF_037038585.1. Lineage (NCBI taxonomy): Eukaryota > Metazoa > Chordata > Aves > Columbiformes > Columbidae > Patagioenas > Patagioenas fasciata. The sequence continues at coordinate 166,646,275 of NC_092521.1, read as the reverse complement.
TGAATGGACGTGGAGATGAAGTTCTTAGGGACATGGGGTAGTGCCAGGGGTGGGTTATGGTTGGACTCGATGATCTTGAGGGTCTCTTCCAACCAAACTGATTCCATGTCTAGTTTTGCCAGGACAGGCTGCTGTCTGATGAGATGCTCCAGCTGCCGGAGCGGCGATACGGCAGTCGGGAGGAGCCGCTCGAGCTCATGTAGCCACTTCTCCAAGGGCACCGGAGGAAGGCTGCTCTTCAATGGGGCTTTGTTGTGTGCTTGGCTTCACGGGAGGTGGTTACTCTCAGGCTGCAAACTCCCCGGAGAAAGCATTTTGCACGCAGCGGGACCGGGGGAACAGGGGTGAGAAGGTCTTTGCTGAAGGGGGCAGCTGGAGCTTCGGCTCCTGGTTGAGCAGACCCAGACGTTTGCATGGGATGGACACATCATTCGATGGGGACCGTTGGTTTGGTGGAGCATGAAAGCCTCAGACAAGGCATGGAGACCTGCCCAGCACCCCTATGCAAGCAGAGAGGTGAGGAGCTTCACCAGGAGATCAAAGAGCCCCTGGACATCCCCAGGGTGGTGAGACATGCGTCTGGGATTTTGGGCGAAGAGGGGGATGGCTGTGTCTTCTCCTTTGGCCCCAGCCTGGGAGACCACCTGGGGCTGATACCAGCCGTGCTGCTGGTCTTTCAGCTGGTGGGACCCACAGCAGAGAAACCAGAACTGGGGCTGGTCCCTGCGCTGGGGGGGCTGCTCCAGACCTCCCCCTTCTCACCTCTCTGGGCTGCTGTAGGGTTTCATCACGGCTGTTTCTGCCTGGAGATCAGAGAAAGCGCCGGTGGCAGATGCAGGAGGACAGGACCACCTGGCTTGTAGCTGCAACCCAAGGACACCCTTGGAAAGGTTTTGATCTCCTGCTTCATTCCTCTAGGTCAGCATGAGCTGTGGGGGTCCATGGGGCAGTTCAGAGGAGCCCAAATATGCTGTTTTGCAAGAAAACCTTATTTCTAGCTGTCACAGCAGCGAGGGACGCCCTGGAAAACAGGAGGAGACGGATGCAGCCAGGTCAGAAGAGCAGCAGGGAAAAGCAGGCGGCTTTCTGCAAGAAATACAGCATTTAACGGCAAACACATGCGAGGTTTTGAGCGGCGGCCAGGACACGTGTGGGTGTGGAGATGATTTATTTGGTCCTGCGTGAGCCGAGCTCGCCCGGAGATCCCGAGGTGGGAGGATGAGGAGGAAGCTCTTGCCTCGAGCAGCTGTTTTCTTGCAAGGTTTTGCACCGTATGTCTCTTTTTGTCCCAAATCTCATGGCTGCAGAACCTCCTGGCAGCCCAGGGCACTTTTTTAGCCATCTCAGGAAAAGTTAATAGTTCTAGTAAGGGTGAACTCTGATGAGCGTTTTTGCGGTGTTTATGTTGGCAACCTGTAGTTTGTGTATGGTTTGAAATATTCACTGAAACCTCTTATCGCTGGAGCTTAAAAACAACAGAGAGCGCTGATTAAAGTCCTGTGCTAATTGGAGAAGGGTTGATTGAGGGCTCGGGCTGCCCGGCAGCTCTGCAAGATGCGCATGCCTTCTCAGAGAGGTTGCTGCAGTCCCGTTGGGGATGGAGAGATGATTTCACCCGTCAGCGTGATGGGATCTATCCAGATTTAGCTGTTTTGCCGATGAAGGACGTATCCAGCACCAAGAGAGGCAGAGCATCATGCCTGGGGCTCCCATCTGTGCTCACAGCATCCCTGGCCTGGCAGAGCAAGATCATAGAATCACAGAATGGTTTGGGTTGAAGGGACCTTCCAAGCTCATCCAATGCCACCCCTGCCATGAGCAGGGACATCTTCACCAGCTCAGGTTGCTCAGAGCCCCGTCCAGCCTGGTCTGGGATGTCTCCAGGGATGGTTCATCCACCACCTCTCTGGGTACCTGGCCCAGGCTCTCACCACCCTCATGGGGAAGAATTTTTTCTTCTAATGTAAATCTCCCCTCTTTCAGTTTAAAGCCATCACCCCTTGTCCCATCACTGCCTGCCTGTGTAAAAATCCCTCTCCTGCTTTCTTGTAGGTCCCCTTTAGGTACTGAAAGACTGCTCAAAGTTCTCCCCAGAGCCTTCTCCAAGCTGAACAACCCCAACTCAGCCGGTCTGCATAGGAAAGATGATCACCAGATGCAAAGTGCGTCAGCTTGGGAAACCTCTAAAAGTGATTGCTTAAATGTGCTATTTTTTATAAAACAAACCAGCTCATCCACACACTGCACTGCACATGGTCCTGCCTCCAGATCACCCCACAATTGCTCCATAGCCCTGCAACCCTTTTCCTAGAAACATCTTCTGGGATTCCCTTTCCAGGCAAAAATGCAATTTATTCCAAGCGAGTTGGTTAGGGAAGATCTCGACTTGCCTCAGGCATCCTAAAGGATGTCTACATTACGACAGGACAAGGGGTGATGGTTTAAACTAAAGGAGGGAGATTCAGGCTGGAAAGGAGGAAGAAATTTGGTACACTGAGGGTGGTGAGAGCCTGGCCCAGGTTGGCCAGAGAGGTGGTGGATGAACCATCCCTGGAGACATCCCAGGCCAGGCTGGACGGGGCTCTGAGCAACCTGAGCTGGTGAAGATGTCCCTGTCATGGCAGGGGTGGCACTGGATGAGCTTTGAAGGTCCCTTCAACCCAAACTATTCTGTGATTCTACGATCCTACTAGATGTATCCTACTGGTTGTATGCTACTAGGTGTACCTTGCTAGAAAAGGAAGGAGAGAAAACCACAGGATCAGAGGCACGTTTACACGCCTCCAATCTGGATACCTATAATAGAAAATCGAGCTAATTTGATTGAAACTGATTGAGTGGAGCGGGCAGCCTTCTATTTTAAGAGGCTTCTGATATCTCTCAGCCTGCACTGCACCACAGATTTAAACCAAACAAACAAAACAAAACAAAGCAAAACAGAACAACCAACCAAACAAAACCATAACAAGAACCACAAACAAATCAACCAAGCAATGGAAAAAACCACTTCTGCTGCTTGCAGTGAACTTTTGCTGGAGTGCGTGAGCTTCCATTAACCTGTGGTCCGTGCTGATGCGCTGGTACAAGCCTTACAGTAGGAGAGTCCATCCTGCTGTTATTCCTTGTAATGGGAAGCTTCCAAAAACCGAGCCAAAGCAAATATTTGCGGCAGAGGCTGGGGCTGCCCGGAGGGAGCGTGGCGGGCAGGATCGCTCCTGCCACCGGGCGGGAGGTGACATCATCCGCATTCCTTTGCTGAGGAATGCAGGATTTGCCTCTTCCCTGCCAGTAATTGCTTTTCACAAACAGACCTGCCCAGGGATGGACGTTTCACCCATCGCCTTCCGCCGCACGGCCGAGAGGTTGGATGGCCCCTCGGTCCCCTTTTCTTCCATGGTGTTAATGGGGCTGTTGCACGGACGGGCGTGAAAAAGGATTAAATTGGTAATTTCCCAGGTCTAAAGTAAAATCAGGTGAGATTCCAAAAGGAGGAGCTGGACAGAAGACGGGGCAGGACTGGAGGTGGTGGGGGAGCGATGGCTTGTCCTTGGGTCTGGCCAGGGTGGTGAAGGTGATGGACTGAGTATCTGCATGGACAGACTTTGCTGAGACCTGAAGAGGAGACCGTGAGCTTCGAGAAGCAATTGGACAATGCCCTCAGACACATTGTGTAGATTTTGGGGTTGTCATATGCAGGGACAGGAGGTGGAGTCAATGATTGTTGTGGGTCCCTTCCAACTCAGGACCTTCTGTGATTCTGTGTACACTGCAATGTGATGATCCCATTTCTTCGTCCTACAAAGCCCACCAACCAGGTCCTGTGTTTGTGAATGCAGGACTTCAGTGTGATGATTGGGACAGATGTGCTGATGTGTAGAGCATCCTGGCTAACCAGCCTACACCTGGCATAGTTTCATAGAATCATAGAACAATTTGGCTTGGAAGGGACCTTCAAAGCTCCCCCAGTGCCACCCCTGCCATGAGCAGGGACATCTTCACCAGCTCAGGTTGCTCAGAGCCCCGTCCAGCCTGGCCTGGGATGTCTCCAGGGATGGTTCATCCACCACCTCTCTGGCCAACCTGGGCCAGGCTCTCACCACCCTCAGTGTACCAAATTTCTTCCTCCTTTCCAGCCTGAATCTCCCTCCTTTAGTTTAAAACCATCACCCCTTGTCCTATTATAAAAGGCCTTGCTCAAAAGTCTGTCCCCGTCTTTCTTATCAGCTCATTTTAAGTACGGAAAGGCCACAATAAGGTCTCTCCAGAAATTGAGTGGTTTGGTAGGGCTAAATCTCAAGCAAAGCCATAATTCCCCCTCCACACAGCCCTTGGCTTCTCTCTTGGGTTGAGCATCCCCACATCCCACCTTCAGTCCCTTGAGCTTATGTCCCTCCACCCCTGGATCTGCACCCGCTCCAACTTCAGCCAACACCACTGGAAATTAATAACGGTTGCTAATGGTCGTATGTCATCAGCACTTCCCCCAGCATCGGCGACCACAAAGGGGTCAGTTCCTGTGGGACGGAGGCTGTTGCCATCATTTCAATAGCTGGAACTAGGTGTAGTTCAACTGCCCCCGTTACGAGTCCAATGGGGTGATTTAGTGGCTGGAAAGGCTCAAGGTTTTCTGCTCTCAGTGCCTGACAGAGGATGGCTGGCAGGAAACAAAAGCACCATTCTCCAAGGCCGGGGTGGTTTTACTCCTGCATTGACTCTAATTTTCCACCAGGTTTTGGAAATTCTTGGCTATCACAACTGGACAATTAAATCAAGAGCAGAAAAGAAGAGCTACGGCCAAAGAAGAAAACCCACTTGGTCAGCTGAATTTTTGAAATGAGGATAGAGGGAAGACTTTTGAATGGACAGTAGCAGAGCAAGAGCTGTCTGGGCTCTGGATCTGCAGTCCCGAAGGTGGTGAGATGTGACTTTAGGTGTGCCAGGAGAAGCTCTGCTCATTTTTGGAGCCAGCAGCATAGATAAACCCAGTGGGGATGGACTCAAGAGGGAACCTGGGATCATGGCAAGGAGGTGCAATGGCATTTAGTCAAGGGTCTAGGCAGGAGAGACACATCCAAGCGGGAGTCAGTGATGTAGCTGGTTGGGGGTCAAGTCCCCACATGGGACAAGGTGGCAGTGCCATGGGAGAGACCCTCTGTGGGACCTCCTGGATTTGATGTGGATGTCCCATCGGGCAAGTCCCTTCCCTTATCGTGTGTCTGGTGATAGAGATTGGAGCTCGTGGTCTACAGGATCTTATTGCTTGAGAGAAGACAACAACATATGTCCCTTGTGCTGTTGGCTTTGGGAGAGATGGAGATAGGGGTGCCCTGCTCCTTTCTGACGTGGGCTCCAGAGGGTTGAGGTGAAGATTCCCAGGCTTTGAGGGTGGTAGGGACCCAAAGCAGCCAGGGAAAAAAGATGATGGTGGATGAAGATCTGCTTTCAAATGACGTAAGGAAGCTCACTGGCTCCATATTCACCACGGCTCGGTGAGTTGGGCACCAGTTGGCCATGGGACTCTGTTCTGCTGGCTCCAGGTCCTCATGGCTGAATGCATGGCCCACCTTGTCCATCTGTGTGCAAACTGACCTGTCTTATAGCGATGCTGCAGAGCATGAGCTGGGGTTTTGGTTCACATTGCTTAAGTTGTTGCTTCTTGGTCTTTGTCAGAAACACAGATGGTGTTGTGGTTTCTTGTTTCTGTCTGGAGGATAAAGGGAGGATGTCTCAGAGAGGAAAGGAGGGAAAGAACCAGAGATGCGAAAAGTGGATTTTCAAGAAGAGCCTCCCACAACTTCATCTTCTTTCCTCAGCTTCTGGTAATGGCCAGGTCACTGATTGCAGCTATTTGTTCCCGAAAATTTCCAGGGGGTTTCCTGGAATACTGAAATGTGGTGGGCTGGGTGCCGCAGTGGACAGGGTGGACCTTGGTTGACCAGCAGCAAACTTAGATGTGTCCCAATAGCTGCCTGTAGGTCAGAGACCCCAGCTTGGCATTTCTAAGGGCTATTTATCACAAAATGAAGTAGAATCATAGGATCATAGAGTGGTTTGGGTTGGAAGGGACCTTCAAAGCTCATCTAGTCCAACCCTCCTGCCATGAGCAGGGACATCTTCACCCAGATTGAGTAACATGTACCTGAGCTGCTCACTTCTGTAGCAAAACCTGCACCTGTGTGCCTGCTGCTCTCTTGGGAAGAACCTTCAGAACCAGCCAAGAGAGGAAAACCTCATTTAGCTGCCTGCTCATCTCAGGCTGTGGATCAGCCCCAAGCTCTGGAGCATCGTTGGCTCAGCTCCATGGCCCTGTCTGTCCATGAACTGCAGAGGTTCCCCTGAGTGAAAGGCGTGGAAGGGCTGTCCACCCCTTCCTCCCACATCTCCCCTCCTTCCCCTTCCGCCCCAACGTGCTCATTCATGAAAAAATATCTGCTGGATGGACGTGGGGAGAGGAATTGATGTTGGCGTGTTGTTTCCCGCGCGTTAGCCAAGGTTGGTTCTGGCCTCAGAGGGTTTTAATCTTTGTTTTCACAGCTGTATTCGATATTACCCTTCCTTCTCTCCAGCTTTTTATTGCTTCTCGCTCCCCAGAGCAACCTGTTGCAAAGCAACGCGTGCGCTCGTGGTGAAGCACAACGCGAGCGTGGTTGTCCACCTTGGGACCAGCAACCTGCACAGCCCCATGGTCATTAAGGATTGAGGCTGTAAGAGATGACGCTTTCCTACGGTGGGGGTCATGCAGGGGGTCCTGTGTCCAGGAGGGTGACACTGCAGCAAGGAATGTGCTATCTCATGGTGGGCTTCTAAGAGCACCTGGCTGCAGCCCAGCTTTCCTGGCACTGCATGGGGTGAAGGCAACTGGGTAACAGGGACCAGCTTGGTCCATTCTTTGGTAGGAGGGGGCAGGCAGCAAAGTTGGGGGGTGTCTGCTTTAGCCATGAACATAGGACATGAGGAGACCATGGCAAACCCTCAGGCTGGCGGTTCCAAGCTTGGGACATCATGGGCTGAGAGGTGCTGTAGGGTTTGGTGAAAATGGTGTGTAGTTTGTTGGTGGTGATGTAGGGTTTGATGGAGGTGGTGTACAGTTTAGTGGTGGTAGCGTGTGGTTTGGTGGTGCTGGTGTAGGGTTTGGTGATACTGGTGTAGGGTTTGGTGGGGCAGATGCAGAGTTTGGTGGTGCTTGTGTAGGTTTTGGTGGAGGTTGTGTAGGGTTTGATGGAGGTGACATACAGTTTAGTAGTGGTGATGTGTGGTTTGGTGGTGCTTGTGTGGGGTTTGATGGTGCTTGTATAGGGTTTGGTGGTGCTGGTGCAGGGTTTGGTGGTGCTGGTGCAGGGTTTGGTGATACTGGTGTAGGGTTTAGTGTTGCTTGTGTGGGATTTGGTGGTGCTGATGCAGGGTTTGGTGGTGCTGGTGCAGGGTTTTATGGTGTTTTTGTAGGGTTTGGTGGTGCTGCTGTGGGTTTTGGTGGAGGTTGTGTAGAGTTTGATGGAGGTGACATACAGTTTAGTAGTGGTGATGTGTGGTTTGGTGGTGCTTGTGTATGGTTTGATGGAAGTGACATACAGTTTAGTAGTGGTGATGTGTGGTTTGGTGGTGCTTGTGTATGGTTTGATGGAAGTGACATACAGTTTAGTAGTGGTGATGTGTGGTTTGGTGGTGCTTGTGTAGGGTTTGATGGTGTTTGTGTGGAGTTTGGTGGAGTTGGTGTAGGTTTTCATGGAGGCTGTATGGGGTTTGATGGAGGTGGCATACAGCTTAGTGGTGGTGGTGTGCGGTTTGGGGCTGCTTGTGTAGGGTTTGATGGTGCTTGAACAGGATTTGTTGGACCTGGTGTAGGGTTTGGTGGAGCTGGTGTAGGGTCTGGAGAGCTGGATGCCCAGCACAGCAGACAGGCAGGTGTGTGCTCATACCCAGTGTGGTGGAGGAGGTGGAGAAGGTGCTGCCAGCACCCCAGTGGGTGCGCAAGGGCTTGGACCTCTAATGCTGCAGATCACAGAGTCAACCTTTGCTTTGGGCATCAGCGTGGCCCAGGGCCAGGTGGGACTGGCTCCATTCCCACCTGAGGCCACCTCCTCCACCCCACACTCTACCTCTGGAAGGGAAGGAGGGACCCTGATCCAACACCCGTCCAGTCCCACGAGCTTTGGGGACAGAAAGACACGCGGTCTCCTTTCTTGGCACGGGGGACCCAGTGGTGTCCAGATGTGAGGTGTGAGCTTCTGACCTCTCCAGCGTCAGCGGGTGGGGACCACCTATGTAAACACGTCCAGGAAGGTTCCCGTCCCATTCCCACCCCGCGCTCGCCTTTGGATCAGACCAACCAACCTTCGCTGATGCTCCTGGCCCCAGGGCTCCCGGGGTAGGTACCGTACTGCTCGCTCGGCACCGGGCATCTCTCTCTCATCTTCCTCTTTTCTGCATGTAAAGGTGACCGTAGAATTATCTCTGCGTGTAATTACCTAAGTGGTTATTTAAATATTTGATGATGATACTGGTTTAATAATAAATGCTGGTGAGCACAGTAGAAACCTGTCCCGGTCATGCTGGGAACCCAGCCAGAAGGATAGGAAAGCGCTTGTAGTAATAACATTTCCTTATTTTCTTTATTTTCTGTTTTGTCTGTTATCTAAGAACTATTGGCAAGAGCGAGTCCGGCTCATTTGTTTCCTCATTTATCGCGTTCAACTTTCTCTCTTCCCTTTTAACTATGTTTAGATCTTAATAGTAATGAAAAAATGGGCTGCAAAGCCACATCCAGGTGTCTGATATTTTCCCTTTGGTGTTTGCTTTCTTGTCATCAATGTGCTTGTGTAGTTGATGTTGGATTCTTTCACCGTGAGGAGGGGTCTGGTGTCCAGGCAGCCAGGGCTGAGCTCAGGAGGACCTTTTGGTGACTTGGGGTGGCAGGTTCTGCAGCACCGAGTTTATTCAGGGCTGGGGCAGGGATGGGTTGTTACGGCGGAGGGAAGGTTTGGCAGCCATCCACAGCCTTTTTCCCCGTTTGCACAACACTTGGCTCATGGAGTGGCCTCCTCTGTCTGACCTGGCAAGTCAGAAGCTTCTCCAAAGCCAGGAGGTTGGGCAATAGATGCTACAGGGACGGGTGTTGGGATGTGCAGAGAGATTTGGTGTCTGGTGTCTTATCTGGTTCAGATAAGATTTTGGCTCATCTTATAAGTCCTGATCCTTGAGCTTCACCTCAGCTCCTGCAACCAGTCCACCTGCTGGGTGGTTTAGGAGACCAGCGTTAGGTTCTTGGTAGAGCAGAGTGGGACTCAACACCTTGGGCAGACACAACACCAAAGCAAAATGACCTTAACCCTGCTCACAAGCACAACAGCTCTTCCAAAAGAGACCCACATGTGGTCTTTAAACAATTATTTAAAGCAGTAAAGCATGGAATCACAGAATAGTTTGGGTTGGAGGGACCTTCAAAGCTCACCCAGTGCCGCCCCTGCCATGACAGGGACATCTTCACCAGCTCAGGTTGCTCAGAGCCCGTCCAGCCTGGCCTGGGATGTCTCCAGGGATGGTTCATCCACCACCTCCCGAGGACAGTGTGGGACAGGGCAGTCTCTCAGGGACCATAATGTATGGCCAAGGCTGTACAAAGGATCGTTATGAGAAGAACATAGAGCGTGGACCTAATTCAAATAGCTGGGCTGGATCCTGTGGGTCCTGTTCCTGCACCAATTTGTGGGATCCTTGCTCACTGCAGTCCCTTGTCTTTGTTATGGTTAAGATGTTCCTCTAACCTGCACTTTGGTTGGCACATTACGGAGAGTTTAGAGGTGGTAAAGAAGTTAAGATAACCTCACACTCAGTTCTCTTGCTCAGCTTCTCCTGCAGTCAGGGGTGAAAGAAACCTCCATCAAATCCCAGATCCAGAGTCTTCTTCCCTATTGCACTGTGGTTTGGGCAGGTGGTTGTCAGGCCAGGATCCATCTTGAACCTACTGAGTCTCCACTTTGGCAAATGGGGCCATGGTTTGTGGTGGGTCACACTGTCCTTTACTGGGGGCAAAAGCACCTTTTGGCCAGAGCCGAGGGCATTGGCAGCATCTCCCTGAGTTTCTCAAATTCATACAAACCTTGTTTAAATCCTGGTAGGAGAGTTTATCCTGGGATTTGCTACATGTTATGGGGCTGGTTGAATATCACCGTCCCAACCAGGTGTATCCAGGCTGTCCCACCTGTTGTGGTGGCTGTTGTACTTCCCCGTGTCTGACAGATGAGGCATGTGATGACACCATCATTTTTCTGATTGGAACTGCTGCAAAAAACAAGTCTTAGGGGCAGCAGCCAGCCTGTGTGGTTGCAAAGCATCTCCCACCAGAAAACCCAAACCTATGTGTATTTGCAGGTATTTGGTGAGGAAAACTGGAGGAGGTGTTGAGCACGTCCTGCTTTGCTTGTGTTAATCCATAGAGGACACAACCCTTCCACCTTCACTTTGGGGGGTTGCTGTTTTTACCCTTAAGCTGTGTCTAAGATAGAATCACAGAATCATTTTGGTTGTAAGAAACCCTCAAGATCATCGAGTCCAACCATTAACCCAACTCCCTCACTAAGCCACGTCCTTAAGAACCTCATCTTTAAAAGTCCTCCAGGGATGGTGACTCCAGCACTGCCCTGGGCAGCCTGTTCCAATGCCCCACAGCCCTTTGGGGAAGAAATTGTTCCCAAGATCCAACCTCAACCTCCCCTGGTGCAACTTGAGGCTGTTTCCTCTTGTCCTTTCACTTGTTACTTGGGCGTTCATCCCTGTTCACCCTTGAGAACATACGTGGGAGTTCGTCCATCACTGGGATGTTCATCCCTGTGCAGGGTCGCTGGCTGCCCATGGTTTTCACGCCAGGTTTTCCTTCCTCTCGGATGCTCAGCGTGAGCCACGGGCCTCACCCAGCAGCTCTTGAATCAAACCCAGAAGCCATGGATGAGCTTCCAACCTCTTACCCCCTTTTCCTGGGGCTCTTCCAAACTTCCACCTAACACAGCATCTCTGCCCATCCACAGGTGTTAGGGAAAAAAAACATTACCTTTCTGGAGCAGCCAAAAATGTGTCCTCTTGGCTTTTTTTCCAGCGTTCCCTACTCTTTCCCATGCACCCTGACCTTTTTCCTCTGCCTTTTTTTCACTCTTTTGTACAAACTGGGGGAGATCTACAGCATCCTAAGCCTGGCTTGGCTTCACAGGGTTGTGCTGCAGGTCAACCAGGGCTGGGAACACCGGCTGGAAATGTTGTTGTTTCCTGTTATGAGAACTTGGGGAAGCGCGGTGGGTTTGCAGGGGAGACGTGGGGACCACGAACGCCGGGTACCACCCCAACGGGTGCGGTCGGAGATGGCCTTTTATTCCCATTGCTTCTCCAGGTACTTCAGGAAAGGGAAGTAAATAGAAAAGGGAAATAATTGCTCCGTCTGACCTCTGACTATTGAGGTGGATGCTTTCTTTGGAGCAGGAACAGACGTGGGGGGAAAACAGTGCTATAAAGGGCTTTGCTGAGCCACATCCCTGGGGATGCCTGCAAATCCCTTCTTGCCACCTTTTGGTACATCGGCTCCTGTTATCTCACCGGCCTTGAAACCTTCAGCAGAAAGGTTCCCGTCAGAAAGAAGAATTATGTGGTTTTTTATCAACGCTGAAATTTATCTCAAGAATGTGTCCATCACAGCGAAATTTTCAGCTGGGAAGGGCTGGAATAAATTGTTTCTGCTCTCCAACCCAGGCTTAAGCGCTTCCTCTGGACTTCGGTACTTTGTAATTTAAACCTTGCTGTTATTTCATCGTGTCAGATTACTGGTTTTTGTCATTTTCAAAGTGAAATGCTGTTACCTTTCTGTGGCCAATGGACACATTTCACTGTTTTACAGCAGAAATATTATTCATTCTGCTAACGTCATAGTTTTTTTCTGCTCTAATCACAAACCAATGCAAACTTAAAAGAAATTATTGTTTCCTTTAGTTTTCTGCTCTATCTTCTGGGCTGAGGCAGAATCATGGTCCAAATTTCATAGCAATTGGGAGCCAGAGTTTATATTTTTCATAGCGTGTGAAATAAAGCAGACTTCACCTCGTTTTCCAAACATCCTTACAATACGCAGCCAAAATCCCCACAGGCTTTGGAAAAATGCATGAGACCAGATTTTCTCTGTTTGGTCCTTGCAAGAGCCAGAGACCAACCGCAACGTCCTGATCCAGATCAAAACCTTCTTGGGTTCATCCAACAAGCAGAGCTGGATGAAGGAAAACAAAAACAACAAATCAACCTGATGATGAATGGGTAGAAACCTGGTGTCCAGGTTCCAGTATAAGTTGGGGAATGACCTATTAGAGAGCAGCGTGAGGGAAAGGGAGCTGGGGGTCCTGGGGACAGCAGGGTGAGCATGAGCCAGCACTGGGCCCTTGTGGCCAGGAAGGCCAATGGTACCTGGGGTGGGTTAGAAGGGGGTGGTCAGTAGGTCAGAGAGGTTCTCCTGCCCCTCTGCTCTGCCCTGGGGAGACCACACCTGGAATGTTGTGTCCAGTTGTGGCCCCTCAGTTCCAGAAGGACAGGGAACTGCTGGAGAGAGTCCAGCGCAGCCACCAAGATGCTGAAGGGAGTGGAGCATCTCCCATGTGAGGAAAGGCTGAGGGAGTTGGGGCTCTGGAGCTGGAGAAGAGGAGACTGAGGGGTGACTCATTCATGGGGATCAATATGGAAAGGGGCAGTGTCAGGAGGATGGAGCCAGGCTCTTCTCGGTGACAACCAATGATAGGACAAGGGGTAATTGGTGCAAACTGGAACACAGGAGGTTCCATTTAAATATGAGAAGAAATTTCCTGGTGAGGGTGGCAGAGCCTGGCCCAGGCTGCCCAGGGAGGTTGTGGAGTCTCCTTCTGTGCAGACATTCAAACCCACCTGGACACCTTCCTGTGGAACCTCAGCTGGGTGTTCCTGCTCCATGGGGGGATTGCACTGGATGAGCTTTCCAGGTCCCTTCCAACCCCTGACATCCTGTGATTCTGTGATTCTCTGTCGTTCAAATGACACGTTTGAGCTGGCGTTGTCATCACCACTGTCCTGAAAAGTCCACATAGAGATTTGCGATGAGGTAGATTTTAGCAGCAAACACTGGAACAGCTTTTTCTGATGCCTGTAAATTTGTTGGGATTTTTTTGGTTGGTTGGTTGGTTTTTGGTTTGTTTTTGTTTTTAAGAGAGTTGAGGTTTTGGTAGAGTTCTTACGATGCAAGCCCTGATCAGTCCCAAATCTTGGAGAATGCCCAGAGTTCTGGGGGAAGGAGGGAATTTTGCACAACTGAGATGTATTTTGTTTTCTGGGTTAAGCTCTGTAACGTGGTGGGACTCAAAGACAACCCAGGGGTCCTTGTCTGGGGTGGGTGAGTTGAACAGCGCAATGGCCATTCCCACCAGCTGCCTCCTATCTCAATATCACAGCTCCTCAACAGGCCACTGGGAAGCCCACAGTTGGCCTTGATACCGTCACCCATCAGTGTGGTTGTTGGTTCAGTTACTGTTTCATGAGCAAACGGGTTGTTTCTTTGTCTGGTAACAGAGACTGTTGCAAAGGATGGTCCCGCCACCCATAAATACAAGTCACAAAATCATAGTATCACAGAATAGTTTGGGTTGGAAGGGACCTCTGGAGATCATCCAGTCCAACCCACCTGCTAAAGCAGGGTCACCAGAGCAGATCACACAGGAAGGTGTCCAGGTGGGTTTGAATGTCTGCAGAGAAGGAGACTCCACAACCTCCCTGGGCAGCCTGGGCCAGGCTCTGGAACCTCACAGTAAAGTTTCTCCTCATATTCAGATGGAACCTCCTGTGTTTCAGTCTGTGCCCGTTGCCCCTCACCCTATCATTGGGCACCACTGGAAAGAATCAGGTCCCATACTCTTGACATCCACCCTTGAGATATTCTTCAACTAAAGTGAGAAGTAAAAAAGTGTTTATCTCTGCTTCCTTCCCTGGGTGACGCTTTGGCCCATCAGTGATAGTTTGGTGATGGGAACCACTCGATCCTGGCCAGACCTGCTGGGCAGGAGGCTGGAGCAGGAGCAGATGTTGCTCGGTTCGCCTGAAGCACAGATGTCCTGAAAAAACTTCCACCAGACAGATGAGATTGCTGTGCGTATAAATAACCCGCATGTTTAGAAAGCAAAGGACCTGGAAAGGCTGCGTGACCCACAACACAGGGACCGTGCTGAGCCGCCTTTTATCTCCAAGATTCTGCCTGCAGTCCTGCAGAGCCTGGAAGTTGTTCTCAGCTAGTTATTTTTAAATAACTAATAATACATCTCGGCAGCTCCGTCCTGCACCAGCTGGAGCGGGTGGAAGTTTCACCACGGTTCTTTCATGGGAACGAGATCTTGGTGGCCATCCCTCAGGTCTGATGGATCTCATAGGATTTGTCTTTTAGAAGTAGATGGTGTGACGTGCTGGAAGCTTCAGGGTCCCCACTTGGGGAGGATGAACCCAAGGACCATGCGGTGGCCCCTATGGAGGAGACCATGAGGTGTCCCTTGCGGAGGTGACCATGAGGTGACCCACCAAGCTGTCCTCAGTTGTGAAGGACCATGTGGGCAAGGAGGTCACTGCCCCAGCATGCTGGAGGCCAAACCCAACCCCAGGAACACGCAGGGGTAACGTGGCCTTGGCTCATGGTACATTTTCATCATCTCAGTGGGGTCCCAATGGGAGATCTCCAAGGAGGTTGAGGCATTGCTGGAGATTTCCAGCCCTGGTGGTCTCCTTTGGAACCAGCTCTCTATCTCCCTGTTCCCTTTGAGAACACAAGTTGGGTCAGTGTACTAAGTTGAAGCATACAGACAAGGTGACAATTTAACTTCTTTAGAGGCTCATTCACCCCAAAATGCCTCCCAAACCCTGGTTTCTCTAGTGTGGCATATTCCCCCAAGGGTGTGTTCATCCCCACACCTAACTTTGCCGATTATAAAGCTTTCTCCACCTGCCTACCATAGACAGCTACTTGTGAACAGTGAATTAACTTATCACTGTGTGTCAGTAATTAGTTTATAGCTTAAAACCTTCAGAGAAGTGACTGCACCAGAAACACCAGCCCCCCTGGAGACCGCATTAGAGCCAGCGTAGAACAGTGCAGGAGATGCTGGTGCTTGCAAGAATAGAATTTTGGTTGGAAAAGCCCGTCAAGATCATGGAGTCCAACCATAACCCACCCCTGGCACTGCCCCATGTCCTGAGAACCTCATCTCTGCTTCTTTTAAACCCCTCCAGGGATGGTGACTCCAGCACTGCCCTGGGCAGCCTGTTCCAATGCCCCACAGCCCTTTGGGGAAGAAATTGTTCCCAGATCCAACCTCAACCTCCCCTGGCGCAACTTGAGGCCGTTTCTTTGTGTCCCTGTCTCCCCTCAGCTCCTGTTCTCCAGCTGAACCCCCCAGCTCCCTCAGCCGCTCCCATCACACTTGTGCTCCAGCCCCTCACCAGCTCCGTTCCCTTCTCTCCACTCGCTCCAGCACCTCAAGGCCTTTCTTGGCGTGAGGGACCCAGAACTGCCCCCAGGATTTGAGATTCTCCAGCAGTGTGAGAAGCTCCATCAAGCAGGAATTGCCCCTCCGTGTCTCTTTGGGCTGGCAGCAGATAGAATATCCTGCTTTTTCAGGACCAGGGATGAAAGTTCCCAATAAACCATACGGCTTCAAATTTTCCCTTTGATCAACATATACATCTTGCTACGTTTTCTCCCTTCAAAGGCTGCGTCTGATCCTTGTTGGCTGATGCTGTTGCTTCCTTCTCCTCCTCAGTAGCCCTTGGGGAGATTTTCTGCTTCGACTCTTAATTCCCATCTCACGAGCTACCTGGAACCGTGATCCCACTGGGGTGGCAATGCCAAACCTCCCCGGGACAGAGCAGGGATGAGAAGCCATCCTTTGATGATCAGGATGGAGATTTTCTTCTCCACTTGCCTTAGGCTTCATGTACATTCCCACACTTCTTATCTATTGCTGCTGCAAAGAAGCCAAAAGCTGTTGATGTGTGCTCAAAACCCCCTTCCCCATCTTTCACCTGCTCTCTGCTCCCATCCATGAGCTTGGAGAGAGGTGCACCCCATCTTTCAGAGAAAACATCACCTGGGGCTACACTAAAGCTTCAGAGCGCTTTTTTCTCACTAGTGAGCCTTGCCTCTTTTTCTATTATTATTTCTTTTTCCCCTCAGCAACCAAGGAACCTTTGCCAAAATGTGTTTTCCACATGTTCCCTATTAGTCACGCTCGCTGTCTCACAAATCTGTTAGCAGTGCCACCAGCCGATGCTATTAATCCAACTTCCAACCGGCTCCAGAGCTCGGCAGCCAAATTCCAGGCAGCGTTCCTAAAACCAGACCCGGCGGCTTGTTTGGATTTAAAACCCATGCCCCGTTTCTTCCCTGGAATATGTATATATTAATATATAGCACCTTCCCTCCTTCTCGCAGGGCTTGGTGAGGGAAAGGGGGACCGGGAGCGCTGGTGGGGTGGGGGCAGCGCGGGCAGGACCTCCCGGTGCTGAGTGCCCGGCAGAGGCGGGGTTTAAATTCGGGTTTAAATACTTCCCTTGAGCTCCGGTTTCCAAGCGCTGGGGCATGGCTGGACCGAGGCGGCGGGAGTTTATCTAGGGCAAGGCGGAGGAATGTCAGGGAGGAGGGAAAAGCCACGGCGAGAAGCACCATGTCTCTGTAAGTAGAATTATTTAACACTTTTTTCCATTGTTTTCCCTGCGGTTTAAGCAACCGCGCAGGACACGGACATCCAGCTAGCGCAGATCGCTTTTTGTATTCATTTTTCCCTTCTTCTGCTCCTTTTAGAGTCAGGTTTTAAAGTTTTCCTACTCTGTGCTTGTCGTTGCGCAGAGGGGTCAGTGGGTTTTGGGAAGGAACTGGACGTGGAACCAACAGCTCATTCCTCTACCTGGCCACACACTATTTTCATTACTTTAAGCGCTGCTGTCGTGCTGAGCGGTTCAACTCCTCCTTTACAGCTGTTTCAAAGTGAAACTTGTACCCTGCTTGCATTGCATACGCTGGGTATCAGCAAGTCGGGAGGAAAACATGTGGAAGCAGATGGCTGAATGAATGGGTTTGAAAGCCAGAGGGATGGTGGGTCCTCTCTGGCAGGTAATTTAGCTACATGAACCAGCTCAGCTAATCCATCTGCCTGCTATAGACACACATAGGTTGGTTTTTCTTCTTTCCCCGGGGGAGCTGGGCTGTGTAACTTTCCCATTGCATGGAGGAATTGGATCTGAGGCACACAGAAGGTGTAAAAACCCATCTTTTGTGCTTTGATAGTTGACATTGCGAGGAGATGAGACATAGTCCTTTCCTGGTACCATCCTATGCATCTGCAAAAGTGATGTGAACAAATCCTTCCTTGGAAGCTTGTTTGCCTTATGACTAATTCCAAAATATAATGGCGTATCATTTACATTGATATGCCCCCCCCCCACATCCCTGCAAGCAATTAAAAGCACTGAAATCTCATAGTAGAGTTTTTTTCGCCAGTGAGTCACGAAAAACATACTGGAAGTTTAACTGAGCCGATCGTAGGAGGGTTTTTTAACTCATTTCCTTCAGCTCCTGCTTTCAAAACCGGTGCCAGGAGAGCGGGTGGGCGGACAGGAGCGGAACATCCAGGTGTGATTATACACAGCGGGGCCCCAGGGGCGCAGAAACAGCTGGAGGCCGTTTCCTGCAGATGTTGCTGCAGATCCAGATGTGCACGGGGGGCGGTGTGAATGGCAGGACCAGCAGCTCGGGCTGGTGGCTGGTGAATGGCAGCGGTTTTCTCAAAGCAACAACCCGCCGCTTTGATCATTTTGTGATTTCTTCCCTTCTCCCTGATTCAGGAGGTTCGTGAGGGGTTTGAACCAACGTGACCAGGTGCTTCTTTCCGAAATGTGGTTCTGAGAGGTGCTTTGCTGACGAGCCTGAATAATATCAGATCAAAACTTGAATATTTACTCCGAAAGCCACCATTACCTTGATCAGACCCTCACTGCCCCAGCAAAACTGCTGTTGGAGGTGACTCTGAGCTTTGGGAACTGTGTCCTTCGGGAACACTTGCAAAATGGGAAATTGGCGTAGATCTCATAAACCCTCTAGGTGAGCACTGAAATGATAAATCAGCTGCTCTGCAGGACTTTTGAAGCCTTGTGTTTTAGAATAATTTGGGGATGTGGATAACTGGGGATGCAGATGGGAGGCGAGAGGTGGATGGGAGCCACGCTGGGACTGATGTGTGCTTGATCCAAGCCTCAGCCCTGCCTGGGCTTGACCCAGATGCTCCAGAGGTGGCTGCACCATGTCCCGCAGCGACCATGGGGGTCTTCGCTCCCCAGCCCCCGTCAGCTGGAGCTTGGGCGAGCGCCCGGATTAATCCCACAAATCATTTAACGCCCCATTTTACCCATATCTGAACGTGGATGCAAATCAGAGTAAGGGTTAAAGGCACTTCAAGGTGTATTCACAGAGTCTAGAGAAGCAAACAAGTCACTCAGAGGCCAAGTGCAAGGTCCTGTAACTGGGTTGGGGCAACCCCCGGTATCAACACAGGCTGGGGGTGAAGGGACGGACAGCAGCCCTGCGGAGAAGGATTTGGGGGTGCTGGTGGGTGAAAGATTGGACATGAGCTGGCAATGTGCTCTTGCAGCCCAGAAGCCAATCGCACCCTGGGCTGTATCACCAAGAGTGTGGGCAGCAGGTTTGGGGGGGATTCTGCCCCTCTGCCCTGCTCTGCTGAGACCCCCCCTGCAGTGCTGGTCCAGCTCTGGGTCCTCAGCACAGGACACACATGGACCTGCTGGAGAGGGGCCAGAGGAGCCACAGGAATGATCTGAGGCTGGAACAGCTCTGCTGGGAGGACAGGCTGAGAGAGCTGGGGTGTTCAGCTGGAGAAGAGAAGCTCCGGGGAGAACTTATTGGGGCTTTTCAGTGCTTAAATGGGGCTGATAAGAAAGATGGAGACAGACTTTTTAGCAGGGCCTGTTGTGATAGGACAAGGGGTGATGGTTTTAAACTAAAGGAGGGAGATTCAGATCGAACATGAGGAAGAAATCATTGCCCCTGAGGGTGGTGAGAGCCTGGCCCAGGCTGGCCAGAGAGGTGGTGGATGAACCATCCCTGGAGACATCCCAGGCCAGGCTGGACGGGGCTCTGAGCAACCTGAGCTGGTGAAGATGTCCCTGCCCATGGCAGGGGTGGCACTGGGGGAGCTGGGAAGGCCCCTCCAACCCAAACCATTCTGTGATTCTATCTGATCCCTGAAAAAATCCAGTTTCACAGTATCACAGTATCACAGTATGTTTGGGATTGGAAGGGACCTCAAAAGATCATCTAGTCCAATCCCCCTGCTGGAGCAGGAACGCCTAGGTGAGGTCGCACAGGAATGTGTCCAGGCGGGCTTTGAATGTCTCCAGGGAAGGAGACTCCACAACCTCCCTGGGTAGCCTGTTCCAGTGCTCTGTTACCCTCACTGAGAAGAAGTTCTTTCTCAAATTTAAGTGGAACCTCTTGTGTTCCAGCTTGATCCCATTGCCCCTTGTCCTATCATTGTTTGCCACTGAGAAGAGCCTGACTCCATCCTCATGGCACTCACCCTTTATATATTTATAAACATTAATAAGGTCACCCCTCAGTCTCCTCTTCTCCAAACTAAAGAGCCCCAGCTCCCTCAGCCTTTCTTCATAAGGGAGATGCTCCACTCCCTTAATCATCTTTGTTGCCCTACGCTGGACCCTCTCCAGCAGTTCCCTGTCCTTCTTGAACTGAGGGGCCCAGAACTGAACACAATATTCCAGATGGGGTCTCACCAGGGCGGAGTAGAGGGGAAGGAGGACCTCTCTCGATCTACTGACCACCCCCCTTGTAATACACCCAAGGATGCCATTAGCCTTCCTGGCCACAAGGGCACAGTGCTGGCTCATGGTCATCCTGTTGTCCACCAGGATCCCCAGGTCCCTTTCCCCTACACTGCTCTCTAATAGGTCATGCCCCAACCTATACTGGAACTTGGGATTGTTCCTGCCCAGATGCAGGACTCTACACTTTCCCTTGTTAAATTCCATCAGATTATCCCCCGCCCAACTCTCCAGCCTGTCCAGGTCCCGCTGGATGGCGGCACAGCCTTCTGGCGTGTCAGCCACTCCTCCCAGCTTAGTGTCATCAGCAAACTTGCTGATAGTACACTCAATTCCCTCGTCTAAATCATTAATGAATATATTGAATAATATTGGCCCCAGTACTGACCCCTGAGGCACTCCACTAGATACTGGCCTCCAACTGGACTCCGCACCATTGACCACCACTCTCTGGCTTCTCTCTTTAAGCCAGTTTGCAACCCACCTCACTACTCTATTGTCGAGACCACACCTCCTCAATTTAGCTGTGAGGATGCTGTGAGGGACTGTGTCAAAGGCTTTACTGAAGTCAAGGTAGACCACATCCACCGCTCTGCCATCATCCATCCACCTTGTTACATTCTCATAAAAGGCTATGAGGTTGGTCAAGCATGACTTACCCTTGGTAAAGCCATGCTGACTGCCCCTAATGACCCTCTTATCCCTGATGTGCCTTGAGATGGCACCAAGGATAAGCTGTTCCATTACTTTCCCAGGGACAGAGGTGAGGCTGACCGGTCTATAATTACCCGGGTCCTCCTTCTTGCCCTTTTTAAAGACTGGAGTGACATTTGCTTTCCTCCAATCCTCGGGCACCTCTCCCATTTCCCAAGACTTGGCAAAAATGATGGATAGCGGTCTAGCAATGACTTCAGCCAGCTCCCTCAGCACCCGCGGATGCATCCCATCTGGACCCATGGATTTATTTCCTCAATAAATAAAGAATAGGTTTGTAGCGATTGTTTTCCACATTGTTCTGCAGTGGATGGTCCTTTCTGCAGCAGCATTTCTGTACTGACTGTTGGGTCCAAGGCATCACTTTGGGGCAGGAGATGGGGTTTCTGGTCACATCACCCTTGAGGGCTGTTGTTTTTCACCAGCTAAGTTGAGAGCAGAGAGGAGACCTTCCCCACCTCTTCTTCTGCCCTATTACCCAGCCTGGAGTGGCTGTTTCTCTGCTCCCTGCCTCAGTTTCTCCAGCTGCAAGATAAGAATAACACCATCTGCAGAGTGCTCCTGCCGTCTCGATCTGGCGTGCGAAGACTTGGGGGTTTGGGTTCGCAGAGGATTTGTTTGATCTAGAAATAGCAGGGTTAGAAAATTCCATCTGCCTGCTCTTGAGAGCCCTCGACAGCAGAAGGAATTTCGCCGCATCTCGAGCCTCGGACCGTGCTGCTGCCTCCCGGGGCAGCACGGAGGCGAGAGCTGAGCAAACCAGCACTGTTTGGCTCCTGTCCTAAGAAGCAAAATCACATTCCAGGAAGGCTCGATGTGGGGAACACAGCAAGGCATGTTTCCCTTCTTGCTCCTGCGCGAGGCTGATGCTGGTGGCTGCTCCCACCCTGCTCCTGGCACGGGTGATGGGCCCAAAGCCCGGCTTGTGCCAGGAAACCCTAGGGAATCATTTTGTATCTTCATATAGCAGTGGTGCAAGGCCAGGTCAGGACCAGGCTCATGTCTTACGGCATCATTTTCCCTCTTGGATGTTTATCTCTGCCCAGCCAGCATGGAGAAGTTTTGATGTCCATACTCTCTCAATGTATGGACAACAGGTCCTGAGGAGGAGCAGCTGAGGGACCTGGGGGGTTCAGCTGGAGAACAGGAGCTGAGGGGAGACAGGGACACAAAGAAACGGCCTCAAGTTGCACCAGGGGAGGTTGAGGTTGGATCTGGGGAACAATTTCTTCCCCAAAGGGCTGTGGGGCATTGGAACAGGCTGCCCAGGGCAGTGCTGGAGTCACCATCCCTGGAGGGGTTTAAAAGAAGCAGAGATGAGGTTCTCAGGGACATGGGTTAGTGCCACGGTTGGGTTAATGATTGAACTCGATGATTTTGAGGGTCTTTTCCAACCAAAATGGTTCTGTGATTCTATGATTCTCTTCCTCCACTTGACCATGCAGGACCATGGGGGAGTAGCCTGTGCCAACACAGCTACTGCTGAGCCATGACACACCATGTCCATGTGCTGCTCTGTGCTGAGTCACTGGTGTCCATGCTTGGCTCCTACCTCTGCCACCAACACATCCACTCTTTGCTTCTGGGTGCAGTGGTGGGCAGTCAGTTCATAGACTCAGCTCACAGACAGAATCACAGAATCGACTGGGTTGGAAAAGCCCTCAGAGATCATCCAGTCCAACCCTTGGTCCAACTCCAGTCCATTGACCAGATCATGGCACTAAGTGCCATGTCCAATCTCAGTTTAAAAACCTCCAGGGCCGGTGAGTCCAGCACCTCCCTGGGCAGCCATTCCAATGCTGACCACTCTCTCTGCACAGAATTGCTTTCTAATCTCCAGCCTCAATTTCCCCTGGCAGAGTTGAAGCCCATGCCCCCTTGTCCTATTGCTGACTGCCTGGGAGAAGAGCCCAATCCCCCCTGGCTAGAACTGCCCTTCAGGTAGCTCTAGAGAGTGCTGAGCTCACCTCTAAGCCTCCTCTTCTCCAGACTGAACAAGCCCAGCTCCCTCAGCCTCTCCCCATAGGGCTTGTGCTCAAGTCCCTTGTGTTCAAGGGACCTAATTCACACCTTGCCATCAGGTTATCAGTGTGCAAACAAAGTGTGTAAACTCCAAAACGAGCTGGAGGATGATTCAGAGGAGGGATGTGGGGGCACGGGAAGGCTGAGCCCATTCTCTGCTGCCCCTCTGTCCCCCACCACGGTGCTCCTTGGGTCTGAGTGCTTCCCACATGGCCCTTGTCACCAGGTATCTGTCAGGGTTCGGGGCAGTCAAGCAGTAAAATCGCCACCTGCCTTTGATGGTGCCCGGGGTCACCCAAGGAGCTCGGGCTGAGGCCCCATTGCAAGTTCAGCTAAACACAAAACGATTATTACAATCTCTTCCTCCCCAGCTGTCCAGGTCTTCTAATAGATGCATGGTTCTCTCTGAAAGCTTTTCAAGGTTTATTTTTAAAAGAGTCTGCATTTGATTAAACATTTGTTTTGTTTTATTTTGTTTTTTTTCCAAAGGAACTTGAAAGGGCCATCAGCCTGTAAACATAAATATTCCCATTCTTTTTGCTGATTCTTTGCATTTTTCTGGGTTTGCTAATAAAAGATATTTCAGCAGTGCAAGTCTCTGTGATGGGGGCAGCATCCCCTGTTCCCACTTTCATCTCCGCCACTTCAGCCCACGGCGTGCAAGCAGGAGATTGTCACCCGTTAGGCACCTTTGTGTGCTTCAGTCGCTTCCACAGTGCCTCGTGTTCACTTCTTACAGCTGAGCAACATCTCGAAACATCCAACAAAGCTGGTAATGGTGATTCTGGTAAAACACTGGCCCAGGTTGCCCAGAGAGGTGGTGGATGAACCATCCCTGGAGACATCCCAGGCCAGGCTGGACGGGGCTCTGAGCAACCTGAGCTGGTGAAGATGTCCCTGCTCATGGCAGGGGTGGCACTGGATCAGCTTTTCAGGTCCCTTCCAACCCGAGCTATGCTATGATTCTATGATCCTATGATTCTAGTAGGTGCTGTGCTATGGTGCTGTGTGTATCCAGTGCCACCAGCCATCTGTGCCTCAGGTGGCTGTAGCAGTGAAGGACACCTCTTTAAGATAAAATAACCTCATCTGTCACAGACGTGCTAATGTCACATCGGCACAATGGCATATTCTGGTGAGGCCAAACCTCGAATCCTGTGTTCAGTTTTGGGGCCCTCCTGACAAGAAAGGCCTTGAGGTGCTGGAGCGAGTTGAGAGAAGGGAACGGAGCTGGTGAGGGGCTGGAGCACAAGTGTGATGGGAGCGGCTGAGGGACCTGGGGGGTTCAGCTGGAGAACAGGAGCTGAGGGGAGACCTTCTGATCTCTGAACTGCCTGAAAGGAGCTTGGAGCCGGGGGGGGTCAGGCTCTGCTCCCCAGGAACATGTGATAGGATGAGAGGAAACAGCCTCAGGTTGCACCAGGGGAGGTTGAGGTTGGATCTGGGAACAATTTCTTCCCCAAAGGGCTGTGGGGCATTGGAACAGGCTGCCCAGGGCAGTGCTGGAGTCACCATCCCTGGAGGGGTTTAAAAGAAGCAGAGATGAGGTTCTCAGGGACATGGGCCAGAGGTGAACTTGACAGTGTTGGGTTAATGGTTGGACTCGATGATCTTGAGGTTCTTTTCCAACCCAAACAATCTATGATTCTAAAATGTCACAGCCATGTCACTGACTGCAGCCATGGATGTTTGCTTACAGCTGTTTTTTATTTCCCCCTCTTCCTGCAGGTTATAACTGAGTAGCCCTTATGACCAACATGAGCTGGAGCTTCCTAACCCGCCTGCTAGAAGAGATTCACAATCACTCCACCTTCGTGGGGAAGGTCTGGCTCACCGTGCTCATCGTCTTCCGCATCGTCTTGACCGCGGTGGGTGGGGAGTCCATCTACTCCGATGAGCAGAGCAAGTTCACCTGTAACACCAAGCAGCCCGGCTGCGACAACGTCTGTTACGATGCCTTTGCGCCGCTGTCACACGTCAGGTTCTGGGTCTTCCAAATCATCATGATATCCACCCCTTCGGTCATGTACCTGGGCTATGCCATCCACAAGATCGCCCGGGCGGCAGAGGAGGAGAAGAAGTTCAAGGGCTTCAAGAAGAAGAAGCAGTTTGCCTTGAACTGGCAGACGGTGCGCAACGTGGAGGACCCGATGGAGGCTGACGAAGAGGAGCCCATGATCTCTGACGACACAGCAGAACGGGAGAAAGCCAAGGCCAAACCCAAGAGCAAAGAGCAACAAAAGCACGACGGGAGGAGGCGCATCCAGCAAGAAGGACTGATGAAAATCTACGTCTTCCAGCTACTTACCAGAGCTTCTTTTGAAGTCTGCTTTTTGATAGGGCAGTATTTGCTCTATGGTTTCGAGGTAGAAGCCTATTATGTCTGCAACAGACTGCCTTGCCCTCACACTGTGGACTGCTTTGTGTCCCGGCCAACGGAGAAGACCATCTTCCTCCTGGTGATGTACGTCGTGAGCTGCCTGTGCTTATTGCTAAACATGTGTGAGATGTTCCACCTGGGGTTTGGGACCATCCGAGACGCCATTCGCAACCGGAAAATCAACAGCTTTAGGCAGCCGCCCTACAACTACGCCTACGCAAAGAACATCTCCTGCCCTCCTGAGTACAACCTGGTGGTGAAATCGGAGAAGTCCACCAAGATCCCCAACAGCTTGATGGCTCATGAGCAGAACTTGGCCAACGTCGCTCAGGAGCAGCAGTGCACCAGCCCGGATGAGAACCTCCCAGCAGACTTGTCCACCCTTCACAAACACTTGCGAGTGGCCCAGGAGCAGTTGGACATAGCGTTCCAGAGCTACAGCAGCACCCAGGGCAACACGCAACCTTCTCGAACCAGCAGTCCCGCCTCGGGTGGCACGGTGGTGGAGCAGAACAGGGCCAACACGGCCCAGGAGAAACAAGGTGCTAAACCCAAGGGTTGCTTGGAGAAAGGGAGCTCCAGCAGCAAAGATGGAAAGACGTCTGTATGGATATAGCTTCGTCTAAAAGGAGAGAGGGCAGCGTAAGTGGGGTTTTAATTTTGGTTTGTTTCTGGCTTTTGGTATTGTCTTGCGTTCGTTTCACAGGGCACAGACGCAATTTTGATGTGGAAATCAAGAGAGAAAAGGAGTTTCAGACCAATTTAGTGCTGTCTTCCGGTGCATTAACAAAAGACATTTCTTCCCTGTTTCCAACGCATTGGGAACCTCTGGTGAGCAACAGAAAACTCCTCATGTCTCCCACCCCTTTGGACACCACCGGAGCCCCCAATAGAGAATGGACAATGTGCTGTGATGGGAAGAGGAGCTGCTGGTGGCTCAGGAGCTGACAGCCGAGGCTACAGAGCTGTAGGTCAGGCAATGTTTAATTACTAAATATCCTTAATCGATACTAATTTCTGACCCCTCGATGAGAAAACAACTGACATATTGCATGAGCCTTCCCAACGTGCTCACAGCTGATGTCCTGCCTGAATTATTGGATGCTCTAGCAGGCATCTCTGGAAACAAAGGTTTTGTTTGATGCTGCGAGCCATGAGCTGGGACCCACAGGGGGTTATGGGGCAGAAACGCAGCGACTGTCTTACCCAGGGAGACCTAAAATTTGAAGGTTGTCATCTTTTATTCTGCGTCAGAGCAAATGCGACCAGATGCTGCGCAGCAGGAGCGAGCGGTGACGTTGAGTCGCACCAGTGCCTGTGTAGCACTTGCTACAGACCTGATGGGAATCGTCGCAGTTCCAGAGTTTTTAACAAAACTGCTGCTTCACATCATCAGAAAGTGCCTTTACGCAACCCAGGAAAACAAAATCACAAAGGGTTTAGGCTTTTCTTTGTTTGCTGGATATTGGTAGAGACTGGAAAATGAGTGTTGGGAAAGCTGTTTTTCTGTTTCATCAAACCCTTATAAATAGAGGCAGAGGGCAGATCTATGCATAGCGCGTATATGATGTGTGTGTGTGTACATGTACGTAGATATACAGACACATATGAAAACGTGTGTGTGAATATAGACATAGGGAGATAGATATATATATATAAATGTAATATCAACCCTCTGGTAATTTTACAGCCTTCCACCTCCCCTGGGAAAGCCCAGCTGGTCCAGGACTGTGGCTGATCTCATCCTGGAGCAGTTTTTGGGCTTCTGGCCTCACCTGGGGAGCGGGCAGGTTTTCACACGTTTGCTTGTGGGTCTTAGCAGATCTGGCTTCAGTGGGGGCAGGACCAGGACAGCAGCAGCAAAGTTTTTCTCTGGTTTATGGGGAGCTTTTTTGATCTTGGTTTGGTTTTAGGGTGGTGCTCGTGCAGCTACAGGAATCTGAGGGCATGTTAAGACCAAGCTGCTGAGCTCTGAGGCTCCTGACAGTGCTTTGTCAGGCTGGTTTCATCCCCCGTCTCTTGCACAGCTGTGGGACTGTGGCTTCGTGTCCCTCCAGTAACACAAGATAGAAAGAAAACCTCATCACTGGGAGCACAAGGAGCATCTCCTGATGAATGGTAGAGGTTGAAACCACTCACCGTCCCGTTTTGCTGCATCTCAGAGGGCATCTCATCCCTGAGATGTTCCCACGATGCCTGTGGCTTGGCAGATGCTCCTGAAACCTCCTAAGAATCCAGTGGTTGATTCACCACCATGCAGAACCCAAACAGGCAGAGCCTTCAGGATCAAACCTAACACAAAAGAAGTAAATCCTCACCGAACATAGCACCGAGCTGGTCCCTCGGGAATGTGCCAGACACCCAAAGTCACACATAGGTCCCTGCGCCAATATTTCTTATCCACTGGGCCTACATGACTTCTTGCTGAGTATCTTTCTCATGTCCTTGAGATGGGTCCCTGAAAGCCCTGAGGGTGCCTGTTCCCTGTCCTTCTGGAACTGAGGGGCCACAACTGGACACAATATTCCAGGTGTGGTCTCCCCAGGGCAGAGCAGAGGGGCAGGAGAACCTCTCTGACCTACTGACCACCCCCTTCTAACCCACCCCAGGTACCATTGGCCTTCCTGGCCACAAGGGCCCAGTGCTGGCTCATGGTCACCCTGCTGTCCCCAGGACTCCCAGGTCCCTCTCCCCTACACTTCTCTCTAATGGATCATTCCCCAAATATTCAGTATGGGTTTGTGTAACAGCCTGGGGAATGTTTTCAGGCTCGTTCCTGGTCCTGCTGAAGGCACTGGTAAAATGCCTGGTGCTCTACCTGTTCCCATTGATAGAGATCTTTCCCTCAGAAATGGACAACCGCATCCAGGACGAGGATCAGAGCGTCCCCCAGCAGCCACGGTCAGTCGTAACACAGAAAAGGTTCAGAAAGTTCATGGCACGGTGGTGGAGAGACAAACATATCCAACGGCACCGTTGGTCCTCGTCCCATGTGCGAGAACGTGGTCTCCTCCTGGGCTGGGGCTGCGCTTGGCGATGCAGGAGAGGCTGGTTGGTGATGGTGCTGCTATCACAAAGATAAATGCATGGACGTCCACCATCCTGTGCTGCTGGGGAGGAGAGCAGAGGTGCTGCTGGGTGGAAATTTGCTCCCTTGTAATTTACTCCCTCGTAATTACAGCTCTCCTTGGGACAAGCTTGTCGCAGAATCATAGAATGTCAGGGGTTGGAAGGGACCTGTAAAGCTCATCCAGTGCAATCCCCCCATGGAGCA
Organism: Patagioenas fasciata; assembly: GCF_037038585.1. Lineage (NCBI taxonomy): Eukaryota > Metazoa > Chordata > Aves > Columbiformes > Columbidae > Patagioenas > Patagioenas fasciata. The sequence goes on along the minus strand of NC_092521.1, from coordinate 166,618,001 downwards.
GGAACACCCAGCTGAGGTTCCACAGGAAGGTGTCCAGGCGGGTTTGAATGTCTGCAGAGAAGGAGACTCCACAACCTCCCTGGGCAGCCTGGGCCAGGCTCTGACACCCTCACCATGAACAAGTTTCTTCTCAAATTGAAGTGGAACCTCTTGTGTTCCAGTTTGAACCCATTACCCCTTGTCCTATCATTGGTTGTCACCGAGAAGAGCCTGGCTCCATCCTTGTCCTGCACATCGATGTGATTTCTCATTTACTGCCAGCCCTGCATCCCCATGGGAATCAGGCTGTCAAGTCACAATCCCAAAGGAAGGATGGAAATTCTGAGGAATGGTTAGATCCCACTTGAGTTATTCTGATTCCTTTGAGATGAGCAGTAACGTCACAGCCCCAGGTAACATTGTCCTTCCCACGCAATGCTGTGCAGGGGTCCAGATTTAGGACCAGCAGCACCTCCCTCAGCCCCAGACATGGCTTGAGCATCTCCTGGTGACTCAGATCAGTTCCTGCTGTCCTGCAGATTCACCCGCGAGTCACAGAATGCAGGGACAGGCGTGTGCCTCATGCTCTTGCTTCAGGAAACCATCCTGGCAAACAAACCCTGGGGCAGATTTCAAGCCGGTAACCCCAGAACCTGGTTACATGGACCTGATTGACTCATTAAACCCATTTTATGTCGCTACACTCCATGCCTCAACGACACAGCTGACAGGAGATCCCAGGGCTTCACAGCAGGTTCAGAGATGCTGAGACCAACAGTCCTGGAAAGGACCATGGATCTTCTTCTTGCCACCACCAAGCACCTCCTTAATGGCTTACACAAGCCCATGGCATCTCCTCTCCTCAGCAGACATGGAGAGCATCTCACGCCTTTAATGTCTGCTTTTGGGTGTCTGAAGGCTGTTTTAATCTCCGCCAGGTCTGCTCTGAGTTAACTCCTGTCTCATTAGTGGTTCTCCAAGGGCTATTTTTCCAGCACAGTTTTCCTTGGTGTCGTTGAGCCACCACCAGCCAGTCCACGTCTTCCCAGCAAAGTGGCCGCACTGGCCCTTGGGCCACCTTTCCACCCATCTGCCCCCCTGGTCCTCCCCAAAACCCCATTTTCTGCAGGCGTGGGGATTTCCCCTCTCTGCAGATGTCTCCTTGTGCAGCCAGGATCTCCCTGCCCTCCTTCAGACTGTGTTTTTCTTATTTTCACAGTGTAATACGGGGAGTTTTGAATGGCCGGTCGATCCTGCAGCCTCCTCCCGGCTGGTGTCACCATCACATTTAATACGCACAGACTGTTTTCCACAGCGAGAGTCAATAATTGCAATATTGATGAGTGCTAGAGCCAGGGCAGACTCTTGGGTGATCGATACAAGCTCCTCGTTGGGCAGAGACACAGGGTAACCACTCTCTCAACCATCCCTAGAGCCAACCCCGCTCATCTGTTGGCTTTGAAACGCTTCCTTGCTTAAAATCCTTTGCGAAAGGGAGCTCATCCTGCTTTCTTACGTTTTCCAAGTGTTTCGGAAGGGGCAGAAGCACAAGGGCACATTCCCAGCAGGACTTCTCCAGTGTTGTGGGCTGAATGGGAGGGATGGAAGGTTGCCCGCAAGGTTGCGGTCACCCACCGACTCCTCTGAACCTGGTTCCCAGTTCTCCCAGATCCCTTCTGAACCGCATACAGAAGCCAGCACGAGTCAGGCAGCCCTAGAAATAGAAAGGATTACGATTTTTATTATTATTATAATTATGTATACTGAGTTGCTCACTTCCCCCCTTCCTCCTCCACTCCTTGGCCTCTAAAGCCTTTAGGATATTGTGTCTTTCCACTGAGTCACTGCCACAAAGGCAACTGACATCCATTAATGTCTCTTCAGGGGCGACTCCTTTTGGGGTAGAAACAAAAATAGAGAACCACAGGATGGTTGGGGTTGAAGGGACCTCTGGAGATCATCCAGTCCAACCCACCTGCTAAAGCAGGGTCACCAGAGCAGATCACACAGGGTCACATCCAGGTGGGTTTGAATGTCTCAGAGAAGGAGACTCCACAGCCTCTCTGGGCAGCCTGGGCCAGGCTCTGGCACCTCAAAGGAAAGAAGTTTCTCCTCATGTTCAGATGGAACCTCCTGTGTTTCAGTCTGTGCCCGTTGCCCCTCACCCTGTCATTGGGCACCACTGAACAGAGTCTGGTCCATCCTCTGACACCCACCCTGCAGATATTTATCAGCATCAATAAGATCCCTCTCAGCTTCTCTTCACTTCCCCGAGCTCCCTCAGCTTTTCCTCATCAGAAAGATGCTCCAGACCCCTCAGCATCTTTGTAGCTCTTTATCATGTCAGTTTGGGAAGGAAAAGGATAGGGAGATGCAAAACAAGCATAACCATAAACAAAATCCCCACCACAACCATTGCAAACTAAACCAGCGGCTTGAGGAATTTCAATTAAATGACAGCGCCGGCCACGGAAGAAATGTCCACAGTGTAATTAATGCTTTGCTGTTTGATTTTTTACATGTTAGTAGTTTTGTTCACACACAAGACGGGTTTAGCTTTGTAGCTGAACTAATCGTAACCGTAAATGTTGACTCTCTTGCTAAACTCGGTCAGATAAAGTGCCCACACTTGTATTTCTATTCTTACCATTCAGGGCTGGAATGTCCCACGTAAAAGCCAGATTACCTTGTTGCTTGCATTGCATTCCACTGGGAAATACTTGAACTTAACTCAAGGCCATAACCAGTCTGTGCTGTTACAAAGTTTCTGGGATTGTTATTTTTTGTTGTTCATTTTTTTTTTTAATGTACTAACTGTATTTGTACTAGAAATTTTTTTGAGTATGAGGTTGAATCCGTAAGTATTTTGCAGTGTAAATGTCACATCTGGACTGCAGTTAGAATATTAAACACTGGTCAAAAGAGAAAGATGCATCAGTCCAACTGGCTATTCTACATCCATTACTAATAAAACGGAATAAAACTTACATTTTGTTACAGTATGTAAAGCGTGTGGCGTTTCTGTCAGAAGGGCGCCGAGCGTTGGTGACAAGGAATAGTTCTCAATCTATTAGTTGCCTGTTTTAGCCATAGAACAGCTCTATTTTCCCAGATAGGGCAATAAATCACTGCAAAGTATTTTTTGCCTTAAGAAGCAGTTGACCTTCTCGTTGTTTGGGATGTGTTGTCGCTCTGATGAATCACTGCCTACCATTCCTTGAGGCACGGAGCTGGAACAGCTCGGGAAAGCCTCTGCTTCCAAAAAGACAAGGAAACTTTGCAGAGTTTGGGAGAAACTGGTGATTCGAGGTGAGCAAACGATGGGAAAGCACTTTTGAGAAAGCGTCTCATTAAATGACGCATTTAATGACGCAACCCCCATCCAAAGTGTCTTCGCAAAAAGATTCTGGATAGAAACGCGGTTTGGTTGGTTGGTTGGTTGGTTGTTTTCTTTTCCTGTTTCTCTGGCAGTTGTGGTAACTTTACATCTTCTTTGGCATGAGCAGGACCAGGTGCCACCAGGAGACAGGATCCTCTTAGTAAGTCCACAAGCAAGGTCAATGGCCAGAAGAACTTTAGCCCCGCAGATCGCACCTTTGCAGCACTAAATGAAACACCCCAAAGAAAGAACAACTTTGCTAAATAACAAGGTGTCTGCAGAATAAGGTGAACTTAGCTTTGCTGTTGGCTGCTGGGTTGGGTGTAGAAGCACCCATGGGTGGCTCACCTTACCTTGAGGTGGGTACAAGCCACCGTCATGCAGAAATGAACCCTGTAGCGAGTCTTCCTCACCAGCAGCCTTCATCCCTCGCTGCCAGGTTCACTTGAGGGCTCTGTGCTCCACACCACGTCCTGATCCGATGGTTTGGGTGACTGGCATCGGTGGGTGAGGAGCAGTGTCCCCAGGTCACCTCCACATTGCTGCTGCTGAAGATGGTGGCGGGGACAGTGTCCACGGAGGGAGGGCAGAGCCAGAGGGTGACGTGGCATTTGAGTCTAATGGCAAAACCAGCCTCTGCCTGCCTGTGTTTTAGGGACACACGGAGCAATTGGGATAAAAACCTCATTTCTTTCGATAGCCAGGCTGAAAAATCACAGCGACTCTCCAAGACCCATCTTTTTAATTACCTGCTCCACAGCATTTCTATCAACAGCATCTCTCCAGCTCCCTAATCACCCCCATCCCGGGGAAATGCCAATAACAGCTTTACCTTCATTTTCAGCCCTGCTAACACCCAACTTTGCTGCACAGACTCGCTCCTCGCAAACTCAGCTGCCACTTTGCTTTATTTCTGCACCCAGCCTGTCGCCCTCGCAATTTCCCCCCTTCTGCATCACCACAATCTGTGTTTTCCCCTCCAAGATTGTGGGATATTGTGGTTTACTGCAGCCCCGTGTTCCCCGCGACTGACCTCCCGCAGTTCAGCTCAGGGAGTATTTAATGTGCAGGGTTGAATAATTGAAGCTCACGTGGCTTCGTGGATGAGAGTTCATGCTTAACACCCCGAGAAAAAGCTGGAGAAAATGAGTTTATTATACCAGCGTTAACCCGCGGGGCTGGCTGCAGAGGGACAGCGGTTATCCCCGCTTTGTGTTTGCGCAGCTGAGTTATGGATGAATAAACGCCAAGGATGAGCAGACGCGGGTGGGCACCTGGGGCTGTGATGCCGCTGGAAACCCCGGACATGGACGGGTTTGGGGTGGTGGGAGAGCAGAAAGCGTAAAGATGATGGAGCGAGAGCTGCCGGCAGCTTGTGCAACTGCCCAGGGAGCGGTGAGGATCAGACGGAGGTTCCCTGTGCTTCTGCACCGTTCTTTTAGCTGGGAAAAGGGTTTGTGAAGAGCCCTGTGCACCTGTCTGGATGAGGGATGTTCTACTGGGTCTCAGGAGATGTCCCCTCTGGGACAAGGCTTAGCTGGGGACGTTACGTCAGGTCACCTTGCTACCCCGTGCCACCAGGTGCCCTTCCACAGACACCGCTCGGGATGGCAAAGCTGGTGCAGGACGATTCATCAGGCGGATGTGGGCACAGTGTCATGAATGACAGAATGGTTTGGGTTGGAAGGGACCTTCAAAGCTGATCCAGTGCCACCCCTGCCATGAGCAGGGACATCTTCACCAGCTCAGGTTGCTCAGAGCCCCGTCCAGCCTGGCCTGGGATGTCTCCAGGGATGGTTCATCCACCACCTCTCTGGCCAACCTGGGCCAGGCTCTCACCGCCCTCAGGGCAACAATTTCTTCCTCATGTTCGGCCTGAATCTCCCTCCTTTAGTTTAAAACCATCACCCCTTGTCCTATCACAACAGGCCCCGCTAGAAAGTCTATCCTTATCTTTCTTATCACCCCTTTCAAGTACAGAAAGGCCGCAATAAGGTCTCCCTGGAGCTTCTCTTCTCCAGCTGAACACCCCAACTCTCTCAGCCTGTCCTCCCAGCAGAGCTGTTCCAGCCTCGGATCATTCCTGTGGCTCTTCTGGACCTGCAGTTTCCATGGTCTCACCGTGGTGTGGAGATCCTCAGGAACAGAGGAGACACATCTCCACTACCATTAGGTGCCTGTGTGGAGCTGGTGGCCCCAGGACCACCTGGAGTCCATGGGGACATCAGGCACTTCACCACACACCTGGTGTGACTTGGTTTATGCAGGTTTTTTCGTCTCTGTCACCTACAAAGGAGCTCAGCCCACTCGGGTGTGCAACCTCTACTCTAAAGGAAAATGACCTGAAGTCCTAGGAGAGCCAAGCACAATATTGCTCTGACAAGCAAAGGCAGGAAGATTTGATCCTGCTGGAGATGGATACTGTTGTTCTAGTGGGGTTTAAAGTCATAGAATCATAGAATCACAGAATCATTTTGGTTGTAAAAGACCCTCAAGATCATCGAGTCCAACTGTTAAGCCTGTAACTCCATCCAGTGTTGAGCGATGGATGTGGAGGGTGGGGAAGAATCACTCGATATTTGCCAAATTAATCTCAAGGAAAGCTCTGGGAATCGCGTTGTCACTCTGACCATGTTTCAGGTCTTAACTTTAAGACTGACGCACGCTACCGAGGGCTGGCACAAACCCCCCAACTCCCAGCCTGGCAGGTCTTGACCATGCTATTGGTTTTCCTCAAACTCATTCCCTGAGCCAATTTAATGCGCTAAACTGGAAGAATTGTGTTTTCTGACCAGTGTAACTTTTAATTACTGCTTTACTGGCAGCATAACTCTGTCCTGAAAGGAAAGAAAACCCGGGGGAAAATAGTGAATGAAATCTGTAGGAAGTGAAAAATCAAATAAAGGCTTTAAACTGACTTCCTGGTTCTTTATAATTTTACTTTTAATTCCATTGCCACCCTTCCAAATGTGCTCTGTGGGGCTCCACACAACATGTTTGATGGTCAGGAGGCAACACGGGCATTGAGAGAGATAACAAAGGGCTGCCCATGGGGCAGCCACCACCTGTCCCCACATCCTTTTGGGTGCAGCTGGGCAAGGAAGGGCCACAGCTGGATCCAGCTGTGCATCCACAGTGCCCGTGGGACCGTGAAGACTCAAATATGTGACTTTCCCCCTTCCCCTGGACCTCTAAATAGCAAAGCGCAGCTCCTGCTCTGGGCACAGGGGCATCAACTCCCCGCATTGTCAGCCCAGATTTAAAGGAAATCAGGTCCCCGTGAAGACCTGACGGCTCCTTTTTATTCGCAGGGATCATTTTGGGTCAGCGGAGCAGCACATGTGCGGGCGCTGGCAGCGACAAAGGGGCAGAAACGGCCTCGAACCGACTGGCGACAAGCAGGGAGAAGCAATCGCAAATGACAGGCGAGACTCCGGGCCGTTTCTGGAATTGTGGGATGAATTCCAGCGTAAAAAAGCTGAAGCAAATCCCCAGGGCTACCCCCGGCCCTTTGGATTCCGCTTCCCATAGCGCCAACAAACGCTAAAGAGAATCAGAGAATCATTTTGGTTGGAAGGGACCCTCAAGATCAAATTCAACTGTTGACCAGGGACAAGAGAATAGCACCTTGAGCTTTTAACATGGGGAGTTTATTTTGCTGCTTGGTAGAAATTCCGGCTGTCGAATGCTGGTGGGTCCTGCAGGAAGTGATGGAGCATTAAAATAGAGTGGAAAACAGGAGCTTTTGGAGCGTTTTGCAGCGCGCCAGCCAAAATCCGAGCAGGTATGTAAACCCTTCCAGGGGATTAAAGGCTCAGCGGGGGAAGGGATGACTAAGGGGGCAGGAATGTTTCGAGGACAAAACCGTTTTGAGGCCGTTTCCTTCGTTTTCCCCCATCGCGGGGGTGATCGTGGGGTGGGAACCCCGGGAACCAGTGGGGTCCAGCCAGGGGAGGGGGGAAGCTGCGGGTGGCCGGGGGCTGCCCGCTGCCCGATCGTTCCCGATCGCTCCCGATCCCGCTCGGGAGCGGGCGGAGCCAGTGGGAGAGGGCGGGGCCATCGGGAGAGGGGGCGGAGCCATTGGGAGAGACGTCAGGGCCATTGGGAGCGGGACAGAACCAGCGGGAGAGTGGGCGGGGCGATCGGGAGAGGGGGCGGAGCCAGCGGGAGAAAGAGGCGGTGCCCACGGGAGCGCCCTCCCCGCCAGTAGGTGGCGCCCTCCCGCAGGCGGACACACACAAGATGGCGGCGGCAGCAGGGAACGGCAGCGACGCCGGGCCGCTGTGACGGCGTTCGGGCCTGCCCGCCGCCATGTTGGTGAGGGCGGGAGCGGCGGTAAGCGGCCTGGCCGGGCTGCGCCGGTTGTGGCGGGGCGGGGGGAGCGGCGCCGCCGCCTGTTTCCCGCTGGGCCGGGCGCTGCTGGGCGTGCGGGGCGCAGACGCCGCCGTGTTCCTGCAGGGGCTGCTCACGAATGACGTCACGCGGCTGGTGGCGGGGGACGCCACCCGAGCCGCGGCCGTGCCCCGAGCGCTCTACGCGCATGCGCTGAGCGTCCAGGGCCGCTGCCTCTATGACCTCATCCTCTACAGGTGAGACCAAGCGGGGGTAGAGGGGGGAGATGGGCGAAACCACTGCGAGGCGGGCGGGGAGGGCGTTGCTATGGGAACGGAGGCGCGAACCCTTGGCGGGCTCCTGCATGCTGGCAGGTCCTTCCAGTCTGTGACCAGGTCTCTAAGGCTTATATTTATAAATCCATGTGCAAAACGGTGTGTATTGTGTATATTTTTCATCGCTAGCTGCAGGCTCTGAGAGTTATCCCAGCAATGAAGAGTAATCATAGAATCATTTTGGTTGGAAAAGACCACAAGTTGGGTCAGTGTGCTAAGTTGAAACATAGAGACATGGTGACAATTTAACTTCTTTAGAGGCTCATTCACCCCAAAATGCCTCCCAAACCCTGGTTTCTCTAGTGTGGCATATTTCCCCAAGGGTGTGTTCATCCCCACACCTAACTTTGCCGATTATAAAGCTTTCTCCACCTGCCTACCATAGACAGCTACTTGTGAACAGTGAATTAACTTATCACTGTCAGTAATTAGTTTATAACTTAAAACCTTCAGAGAAGTGACTGCACTATGCCCAGAAACACCAGCCCCCCTGGAGACTCCATTAGAGCCAGTGTAGAACAGTGCAGGAGATGCTGCTGCTTACAAGAATAGAAACATTTTGGTTGGAAAAGCCCGTCGAGATCATGGAGTCCAACCATAACCCACCCCTGGCACTTCCCCATGTCCCTGAGAACCTCATCTCTGCTTCTTTTAAACCCCTCCAGGGATGGTGACTCCAGCACTGCCCTGGGCAGCCTCTTCCAATGCCCCACAGCCCTTTGGGGAAGAAATTGTTCCCCAGATCCAACCTCAACCTCCCCTGGTGCAACTTGAGGCCGTTTCTTTGTGTCCCTGTCTCCCCTCAGCTCCTGTTCTCCAGCTGAACCCCCCAGGTCCCTCAGCCGCTCCCATCACACTTGTGCTCCAGCCCCTCACCAGCTCCGTTCCCTTCTCTCAACTCACTCCAGCACCTCAAGGTCTCAATGTCATCATCTGAATACTTAAATATTTTTAACACGGCCCTCTATGGGCATATTTGGGCCATGTCCAAACCATGCTGTGGCATAGAATAATTACACCGTATAACCACCTGGTGTGTCAATTGGTGAAAAATTAAGCTGGTCTAAACTGTCAGGTTAATGGTGTGGTGACTAATGTGAGGCACAGCAGAACAAAACTTCTCATCCTAAAAGTCACCTCGCCGTACGCCCAGATCTGTTTCTTTCCCCAGGGAGAGCCGAGGATGCTGTTTGCTATTGGTATTACACTGCAATTTTGGAACTCGATGATACTCTAAAATACTCCTGTTCGCAGTTTGATCCAGCTCCACATAGAGGTGAACCGCATGTTACTCATCGCACTCCAGACTGTTTCCTCTAAAGAGATTTTAGACCTGTACAGTATTGCCATGAATCACATGTTGACCTAAAGAAAATGAGAAGAGCGACAGTAACTCCAAAGCTTGCAGAAAATATTTGACATTCAAACTTGTTTTCATAGGGATCAAAAGATGTGCTGTATTCAAATACAAAGCCTCTTGCCATCAACAACTGTGACCGCTTTAGAATGAACCAGCTCATTGCATGCTGAAGCAACATTGTTGGTCAAGAAACCAGTTTCTGCCATAGCCCTATTTGGAGTTACTTTTGCTTTCCCTGAGAGACTGCAAATAGTAAGATGTAGACATTAACACCTTGTGAATACATTTGATTTTCCATTTAGCTATAACTTTATTCGGCATGACTGTAGATAAGGGTAGCAGCAAACAGAAGGTTTTTAAAGTAATTACCAAGGCCTCATGTTTGTTCTGAAACTGCTTGTTTTATTTTCAGGGAATACCATTTAATTTAATTGTCTTAATTGGCTGAAATGGCTGAAAATTTCAGGTATTTCCCCCAAGGGAGTTGAGTGCTGCTCTTATGCGCTCCAGCAGCCTTCAGTGAAATTCTCCAGATGTCTGGATTCGCACCAGGATGGAGATAAAGCCCTTTGGCTTCCGCTGCTATGGGGCTTTTTGTTGGGTATTTTTGACCTTGTAGGTGTTACTTTTTTTAGGCTTCACGAGAGCCCGGGAGAAGAGCCGCACATCCTGCTGGAGTGTGACGGCGGCGTGCTGGACGCCATACAGAAACATCTGAAACTGTACAAGATCCGGAGGAAAGTAAACATCGCCCCTTGCCTTGACCTCTCTTTGTGGGCTGTCGTCCCCGGGGAGCTGGCTGGAGACATCGCCGCTTCCATCGCTAAATGTGGAGACCAGGCTGTGGTTTTAACTCCTGACCCAAGGACAGAAGTCATGGGCTGGAGGCTGATTACAAAGAAAGGTGCAAATCTATCGGAGATTATCCCCGGGAGTCATATTGGGAATATTCAGGATTACCACACGCACAGGTATAAACAAGGTAAAGCCAAGTCCTGTTTTGCGCTTTGGGTCACTGGGTTTTTGGGAGATATATTTATTTTTGTACTACCACTGTTTCATCTTATTATCAGAGTCCATAAGACAAAGGAATAAATTAGAAAAGCCATTGGTACGTCAGTGTGCTTAACTCGTTAATAAGTGCAGGAATTATTTGCTACTTTGAGGGTAAAAGTAGTTATAATTCCATCTGGTGGCAGAATCAATATTAAGTAGTTTACTGTTACTAAGACTATGGGGTGGTGGATCGGGGACACCAACAGCAAAAGAAAACCCCGATTACTCATTTTCTTAGAGCGAAACTTTGGTGGTTTGAGTCATTTTGATTATTTGGGGCTTACACACAGTCTGTGTGTTTTCCTTGTTGCTAAGGGAGGAAAAGGAAACACCCAGACTTACTTTGCTAAAAATGTACGAGTGGATTTGCAGAGTTAACTCAGAGGCCAAGGGGCGGACGATTGATTGGAGAGGGAACTCGATCCCGGGAGCTGAGCTCTCATTGATTTTAGTGTTTCCACACAGATAGTGGATTAAATTAATTGGCAGCCTGAAGGATAAAGGTCCTCTGCTTATAGTCAGTGACCTGAGTCCATCTGGTTCGGAAAAGCAAGCTGTTAATGGTTCAAACTGGGCTGGACTGGGGTGGTGTGAAACACAAGGGCTCGTACTGCTGTGCCGCTGCAGAAAGCTTAAAAAAAGTACTATCTTTGTGTCATTGGTCACAAAAATAACAACTCCTTTTACAGACATTTGGTGTTTGGGCTTTAACACAGGCAATTGGTCAACTTAATGTTCTTTAGCTCTGAAGAAAATAACTTTTACTGACATTAAAACCTGCTCATGGGGTGTGGGGGAGGATTTTGCCATCGGCGTGACGGGTACGTTGATGCTTTTTTGCCGGAGTCTGCATTGTTCTGGGTGCTCTGAATTTCCAGCGGTACGGTTGTGAGGTGCTGTGACCCTCATGAAATTGGTTTGTAGTGAATAGAATAAGAATAAACATAATTTATGGCTCATGATTTCCTGCAGGCTCAAACCCGAGTGCTGAGAAGTTCGTTATTCCACGCTGCTTCTTAGAGGTTCTCTTGGTTTTATGACTCATAGAGGAGGCATGTTCCAGAAATCTTAAAATACTGGAGAACGTATTGACTGTTTTTCCTTAGGAATTCCCGAAGGTGTGAAGGATCTCCCTCCCGGAGTCGCCCTCCCGCTGGAATCAAACCTCGCCTACATGAACGGCATCAGCTTCACCAAAGGCTGTTACGTGGGACAGGAGCTGACGGCCCGGACCCACCACGTGGGTGTCATTCGCAAACGTTTGCTGCCGGTTCGCTTCGCGTCCCCTCTCCCCGAGGACAACGTTTCCGAGGGTGCCGAGATCTTAACCGAAGCGGGTAAATCCGCTGGCAAGTTCCGGGCTGGAGGAGGGGAATTTGGGATAGCTTTGCTGAGGTTAGCGAATATAAATGAAGCACTTTACCTAAATATAGCGGGTGATAAAGTGAAGCTCACTGCGAGTAAACCCGAGTGGTGGCCAAAAAACGCCGGTAAATAAATGAAGAACCACCACTTGCGCATTTGCCTTATCAATAATATATTTCATGTGGTAAATTTGGAAAGCGACTCTGCCTTCAGCTGTTTGCGGTGGTTGATTTTTTTGGGGTGGGGGTGTTACAGGATTCTTCAAATCAGGACTGAACAGCAGGAACCCAAACCAGCGGCGGGTCGCTGAGGACGGGACGATCACCTCTTATGGCACACAGGGAGGTGCAACCTTTCCTGAGGGTGCCCTGTATTTATTTAGGGGGTGCCTCGTATTTATTTAGGGGGTGCCCCCTGCTGTTGGGTTGGATTTCTGCTGAATTTTCAGCCCAAATCAACCTGTGCTCTGCGTGGGGTGTGGTGTGTGCCCAGAGCGAGCGATGGGAGCTGGAGTTTCCCCGTTGTCTGCACTGAATGTTTATGTTTGGAATAACCATTCTGTGGTATTAAATATATATATGTATGATTTTTTAATGGAGAGCACGCCGCTCTTACCTTGCATAAGATACGTACTCAGGGTAAAGTGTTCACTGCTAATTACTCCTTGCATTGAGCTGCTTGTCGACCTTGCTGATCAAATGGGTGTTTTATCCCACCACTCGAACGGCGAATTGTGTTCAGGAAGAGGAAAATCTCGCACTTCACGTTGCAGACCTGGATTTTAATAAGTCATTCCTGCTGGGAAAGCTCTCAGACATCCCCGTCTCCTTTCTCCACCACTCTTGAGCTCGGTCACATGCACTTCCTTCACCCAAACAACTATTTTGGAGAGGAAAGTGGTGTTTTACAGAAATAAGGTGCGGTGGTGCATGCCCTGGGGTGACTATTGTATCGGTGTACTGGTGCTTGGAGGAATAATCTCTTGGTAGAAAGAGTAGCCCTCTAGTTGCCAACAATTGAGGGATGGTGTTTTGTTTCATTTTGGTTTTGGCATCAACACCTTTGCTCTGCCAGCTTGTAGAAAAATCCTCTGCGCTTTCCCAAAGCCTTTGGGAAGGTTTTTCCTCTCTCCCCTCCTAGTGAAGGGACAGCGTGTCCCCATCTCAGACCTTTACTCCTTGCCCTGGAGAAGCGGTTAATGCCACATGTGCTCTGGGCTTCATCTGCTCTTTGCCAGGGAGGATTTTCACCACATTTGCTTCTTGCTTGTTTCAAGAGCTTTGTACCCCTGGTACCAAAACCCATCCCTGCTGCCCCTGAGCTTTTCTCCATCCACCGTCCCCTGGGGGTTTTCAGAGCAGCATTTCTTTGCTGCATTTTTCTGCCTTTCACTGCCTTTTTACCTTTGTGCTTTTTCTTATTTCCACAGTCAATAACTCTTCTTTGCTTCCCCAAGGCCTCCTCGCCCTGCCGACCTGCAGTTATTTACAGGAGCCCTGTGTAATTTTGTGTTACAATAAAACCATTACATGTGTGTGCAGAAGGACGTGATGAGCTGGTGTAATCCCATCCTTACCAAAAAAAGCCCAAAAAAGCCTCTTGCATGCGTATTTGTAACAAAAACCGTCCGAAGCGCATTCTGCCAAATGTTTCAGTGCCACTGTGAAGGGAATTTGTGAAAAATGCTCGTATTGGTTAAAACTCTATGCTTGCTGTGAAATGAATCTGTGAAATATCACATTAAAAAGTTTATTGTATCAGTAATTTAAATGTGGCGGAGAGCTTTTTGGGATTGCTTGCTGACAAGAAACACGTCTTGCACTGTTCATCACCTCTTCGTCAGGTTTGCGATCGTTCACAAGTTTCTACTGGAACAAAAATAAATGAAACCGCAGTGTTTTGCCCTTCCTGGATCCTCTGAATGTGTCGATGCGGCTTTGCCAAAAGCAGTTGTCCTTTGCCACCCATTGTGCGAAGCCTCCTCAGAATAGTTATATTGTACAGTTGTGTGCACAGCCTGAACAAACATGACATTTTTGTTTGGGGAAGTCCTGAATCTCTTTTTTTTCCTGATGTACACACGTTTCTTATGTCTTTGTAACGTATTTGAATGAAGTAGCGTGACGAGCTTCACCGGCCAAAAAGGGGCGAACAACCACCCGCCTGTTCCTCACACCAGCCAAAGGGCCCAGGTGTCCTTGGTGTCACGTTTAATAGGCGATTTCTGTAGGAAAGAGGAAATGTTGAGAAATAAAACGCCGGCATCAGGCCCACACAAACTGCTCTGCCACCCCAGGCGGGAAACAAGACGCTTTTATGGTGAAGTTCTGTCACGTTTTCGCTTTTATGGTGCGATTCGGTCAGTTTTTTTGTGCTTTCCCCAGAATGGGCCAAATGTGGTGGCTGTGGGGAGCTGTCAGGTAACCCACTCAAGTGCCTGTTTTTGACTAAATACAGGTGGAAAATGAGAGCTCCACTGACTGAGGGGCCGACACCTTTGCAGTCCCCGTTTTTCTGGGTGTTCCTCCATCGCTGCCTCAGTTTCCCCTTTCATAGAATCATAGAATGATAAGAATTGGAAGGGACCTGGAAAGCTCATCCAGTGCAATCCCCCCATGGAGCAGGAACACCCAGCTGAGGTTCCACAGGAAGGTGTCCAGGCGGGTTTGAATGTCTGCAGAGAAGGAGACTCCACAACCTCCCTGGGCAGCCTGGGCCAGGCTCTGACACCCTCACCATGAAGAAGCTTCTTGTCAAATTGAAGTGGAACCTCCTGTGTTCCAGTTTGAACCCATTGTCCTATCATTGGTTGTCACTGAGAAGAACCTGGCTCCATCCTCCTGACATTCACCCTTTCTATATCTGTAAACATGAATGAGGTCACCTCTCAGTCTCCTCTTGTCCAGCTCCAGAGCCCCAGCTCCCTCAGCCTTTCCTCACACGGGAGATGCTCCACTCCCTTCAGCATCTTGGTGGCTGCGCTGGACTCTCTCCAGCAGTTCCCTGTCCTTCTGGAACTGAGGGGCCACAACTGGACACAATATTCCAGGCGCGGTGATGCTGTATCCAACTGGACCCTGCCCCACTGACCACGGCTTCTTTCCTTCAGCCAGTTCACAGCCCCCCTCACTTTCCCTGTCCCCCCTCCCGCTCCACGATGGTTCGTCCCTCCTCCCCCTCTCCTTCCCCCGCAGTGGTTTCTCCCCCAGCAGCCGTTAGCGGAGCGATCGCGCTCCTCGCGTTCGGCTCCCGCCCCGGCCGGAGCGCAGGAGGCAGTGGGGGCGCCCGCGTCCTTCCCGCCCGTTGTAACGGCTCCTCACGGCGGGAGGGGATAAGATGATAAGATGGTGGCTGGGGGTAGAGCCGTTCGGCCTGACGGGGCTTCCCGGGCAGAGGTGAGGCTGCCCGGACGGGGCTGCGGAGCTGAGGGGCTCCGCTCCTGTGAGGGGAGGAACCGGCTTGTGAGGGTCTGTTGGGCTCACTTGGAGGAAGGGGAACCCCTGGTAGAGCAGAACCGTCTAAATAAAGGAGTTATTTCCTAAAGTACAGGGGTATTTTTTGCCTCCGCTTGCCCGTTACATGCGCTGTGAGAGATGTCGGGAGGTAAAGAGCCGGGAGAGGTGCTGACACAGCAAAAATGAGAAAAGCTTCTGCACGGAGAAGTGAAATAAGCAAGTATGTGAACTTGAAATCCCAAGAGGGTGAGACAGGAGTCACTGTTTAAGCTTGCAAAGGGGAATCCACCGAGATGTTTGGTTTCAGGAAAAAAAGTTGCTTTCTTATTTTTTTCCTTTTTTTTAAATATATATTTTCGGTCTCTTTTTCATTCTTTTATTCCCCCCCCCTTTCTCCTTTTATTCCCCCCCTTCTCCTTTTATTCCCCCCCTTCTCCTTTTATTCCCGCCCCCTTCTCCTTTTATTCCCGCCCCCTTCTCCTTTTATTCCCGCCCCCTTCTCCTTTTATTTCCCCCCCCTTCTCCTTTTATTTCCCCCCCCTTCTCCTTTTATTTCACCCCCCCTTCTCCTTTTATTTCACCCCCCTTCCCCCCCCTTTCTCCCACCTCCCCCTTTTCCCACCCCCATTTTCCCCCTCCATTTTTTTTTTCTTTAAGCAATGTTTGATTTAATTTTTAGATTTTTTACGTTTCCTGCCCTACTAAAAAAGCCTCTGAAGTTATCTTGTGTGGTGATGGCTCTGGAAGAACAAGTGCCAATACTTAAATCTACTCTATAAACAGCTGTTCTGCCAAGGTACTAAAACCACTGTGATTTGCTATTTAAAACGTGTCATTGACTGAATTCACGCTGCTTTGGCCAGGTTGACACCAGGATGTTGTCTACGAGCATCTTCACACCGAGTTACCTGAATTTTTGAAGTCCTTGCAGATATTTCCAGCTTTATTAATATTTTGAGTACGTTTGCCTCCTGTTAATGGTAAAACCTTTGAGATCTTCCAGAATACTGCACAGCTGTGAGTCACAAATACAGTTTGTCCTTCACAGCCTGTGGTGCTCCTGCTTTTCCAGCTGGCTCATTTTTCTCCTTGTTTTTCAGGGCAGGGGAATTTGGCAGCTTTGCTCCCCTTGTTCACAACCTTTGCTGCTGAAACCACTTCTGCACAGGCACTGGGGACATTTCGCGTGTTACTTTGAGAGGAGGGTGTAGCTACTGCTACTTTATGGGAATATTGTTGGGAGCAGAGTTTCGGCTGGATGGTAACAATGAGATATGCTGCATTTTTGACACCAAACTCTTCTCTGAACCACTTGCCTGTGTGGTATTTTGCTTTTATATGGATCATGAGCCCTTCAGAAAAGGCCGCCTTGTTTCTCCTGTAACACGCTGTTCTCATGCTAGTGGAAATAATTTATGTCTAAACTTTATTGTGGATTTGTATCTGGATTTTCTCACTTTCTGTCTTACCCAGGCCAAACGAGCGTGAAATTCTGCCCTTGGACTTCATTTGATGCTATTGGTAATTCCCATTACAGCTTTGTGGAGAGAAAGCGGAGGGAGAACAGCAATAATATAAACACGGGCTGACGTTTTAGGGAGGGGTGACCTCGTTTCATATTTACTGTTTTGTCAGAAAAGCTATATGGAATATACATAAAGAATATTTAGGGCGTATTCCATACTGGGTGGCACCCCGCGGTGTATTTTAGCAGCGCTTTCAGTAATAAGTGTAACACTTGTAGCTGTCATAAGAGTTTTCTCATATTCTATAAGATGAATTCTGTTTTATTGTTCAGGGTGAGCAACATATATGTTTAAATTTAGCTCAGCTGACTTAAGGATATACTGGAGGATATCTTGGGCTTTTTTTGAGAGATGTAGTTGGAACGTGTTAGTGCTCTAGTTTCTCTTTTTAT
Organism: Patagioenas fasciata; assembly: GCF_037038585.1. Classification (NCBI taxonomy): domain Eukaryota; kingdom Metazoa; phylum Chordata; class Aves; order Columbiformes; family Columbidae; genus Patagioenas; species Patagioenas fasciata. Next base: position 166,600,822 of record NC_092521.1, on the reverse strand, counting down.
AGTCTCAGGACTAATAGTACTTGGCTGATTATGGACTACGCAGCAATTGAACTAAATTGAATTATAGCTACTTTTTATCTTGTTTTCTTCAAAAAGATGGAAATGCCTCTGTTAACCTTCTCCATTGTCTCTGGGTTTCTTTATTGGCTTAAATGATATTTCTTTATTCTTTTTGTCGCGTTAAAAATACGGTGATATGAGGAAAGGATCAGGGTTCATCATCTGAGCTAAGTTGTGGGAAAATAATGACTTTATTAAGGAAAAATGTGCAAATGATGATAAAACGTAACTGTTAAGATATTTGGCTAAAAGTGGGGAGAAGGTAAGTCAGGTACAGCACTTTAGCATGGAAAAAGCTTTTAACTAAAATAACATTTATTTATAATTCTTATTATGGGAAACATAGGGCTTGATTTGCTCACACTGCAAGTGTTTTATAGTTACTGAGCCAGGTGATTCCTTTCAGTGGGTGACAGGAATAAAAGCGGCAGGTGTATTGTTTCCAATGACAATAAAACATGCATTGCAGAGAATGAGGTTTCGGTATCTCCACATGAAAAAAATCAGAGGTACAAGAGACGATGAATTTGTCATAAGAACTCTTGTACTGTTAAATACGATGTTGTTACGCGTATATTATAGCGATTAAAATTTCCTCAGTAGGTCGTGCTTCCCAATTGCAACCTAAGTGATTTTGGAAGTATGTGATCACCTGAGAATGATTGTTTAGGAATTCTTGCGTGGGAAGGAGAAGGTGCAATTCAAAACCTCCCACATGCTTTTCTTCTTTCTCATCTGAGATGCATGTTCTGGCTAAATAACACAGCTAAACTATGTTTTTCAGGCAGTTCCTGGAAGCTTCTGTGTGAAGGAGCCCGTTCCCATCCTGGATTCTGTCCCTTGCAGCGATTGCACAATCGAGGAAAAGACTACAATTCCCATAGTACTTCCACATACTGGTACTCCAGTGACATCAGACCTTACATGGCTGAGACTGGTTGTAAAGCGACAACACCAAAAATGTAAGCTCCGTGTTTCTTTCACTTCTGGAGCGGGGCCTTTGGCAGCGCGAAGTCTTTGCTTCCAGGGGAGGATTTCAGTCGCTGCGGAGATGTTGGAAAGGGCAAGGAAAACACGAGGTGACTTTCAAGGGCGAGCAATTTGTGCTGTTTCTCATGGTGTTGGTGCAGCTCAGTCTGTCTAGGCAGATCTGCGTGGAGTAATTGTTTGATGCCAGCAAGTTTGTCTCCTGGATGCGTTTCCTTGCCCACGGCCCGACATCTGCTTGCTGCTTTTTTGCTGTGTTTGTCCCGCAGCTTCACGGGGCGGAGGAGAGACGCCGTCCATAGCTTGGCAACAGTTTCCGTGTGCGCGTAGTAACGGAGGTGTGTAGCGTGCGTCCCATGGCAGCGATGTTCGGGGAGGTAAACGAAGTGCGGCGTGTGGGCTACGCCACCGGACTTGGGAGCACAGAGATCAATTCTGCTGCTCTGGTGTGTACAACGGGCACGTTTAATGCCTGTGCCGCTTCTTTTCCCCCTGGTGACGGCCTGTGGCGGTGGCAGGGAACAGCTGGTGGTAACATCTGCGCAGGTTTGTCTGGGTGGAAGTTGATTCTTGCAATGGGATGAGGTTTATGTTTGTGGAGTTTGTTCTTCAGGAGAAATGGTGGGTGTCTGGAGTTATACTGATATTTTAGAGAGCTGGAAGGTGATTTCTGCAGTGTGATATTTGCTTCAGTTACTGTAGTTTAAAGTGAGTGTCATGATTTATTCACCTGATAGTGCCCAGCTTTTAAAGTGATCGCGTAATGTGAGTGCCTGGCAAAAACATAATTCTCCAAACACAAACATATCTTTGTGTTGACCACCAGAGTCTTATACCAGGGGCAGTGAGGAGAGACTTACAAAGTGGATGGGAAACTTGGGAATACTTGCTGTCATCCTTTCTCTGAGAAATGTGATAACTTCTCAGGCAGGTAATAGATCCCTTTTCGTTTCTCTTTAGAAACAGTTTAGATCTGTTAAATAACATTGTGACAGTGCTCAAGTCTGCAGTCTTAAAGACATCTGCTTGGTACTTGAATTTTACAAAGTAAAGAGCTGGTCTAGGGGGAAAATTGGCTTAATATCTAATTTGGGTAGTCTAATGAAATTAGCATACACATCTCTATATAATATATAGTGTATACAGATCCTTGTGCAGCTGATTTAGAAAACTCTATTTGGCAACGTATGCTGGTTTGTAACTTCAGAGAGTTTGTTTTAATCCACTCAATTTCAGCCAATTTGTTTGTTTAAAAATATATTGGGAAAGACATTTTGATCAAGTAGAGTTTAAATTGTGCTAGATAGCCTGCGTGTCAAAATTAATCCCGAAAAAACATTTTATAACTTCGGTTGGAATTTTATATTCCTAAGTGAAAAGATTTACTGAGAGTATATTAATACCACTAATCTTGTTTTATGGCAACATGTATTTGAAATGCCATAATGTACAAGTCATGCACTTAATCTACCTGTGGGTTAGTTGACACTAAAATGAGTGGAAGTTCAGTTAAAAACTCTGTACCTATTTGTTTAATACTCCATTGTGTTTCTCTGGTCTACTGGAGTGTGACACATGGTAACAATTGCAAGTGAAGGTGAATATATAGAAGATACTAATTTCCTTTTATTTCCATGGAGCCCGCACTGAACATGAATATGTTATTCAAACACTTAGACCTGTATTTGCTGATTAGATATTTTGAAATTTGTAGGCTGATTAGTAACAGATTCATTAAAGTCTTTCACCGCTGGTGTAAAGCTTTTTCAATTGGGGATTTTTATAGACAAAGAACATCCTCTGAAATTCCAGAGTAAGGGCAAGAGGCTTCAGTCATTTTTGCATATAAAAGTACTTGGAAATAGTAGGACTCTGCAGTATGAAGTACTTGTGGTTTTGGACCACAGTTAGTTTCTAGATCTATAAAAAATCCATCATTAAAGACAATATAAATAACTTTATCTTTAATAATTTCAGTTGCAGTTCAGGGCTTTGTTTCTGAGCTGCCTGGTGGCAAATTATTCCTTTTTTTTTTCCAAATAAATCAAGAATTGCCTTAAGTGGGGAGGTTACAAATTCAAATGTCTGAAATTACTGACTTCAGGAACGTTGAAGTTACGATAATTACACATACACAGCCATAGTTCTTGGTGGGTAAATCTGTATTTCGTGATTTCCCAAGTGCTTACTATGCTTAATGTCTTGTCATTGACACTCTCAGTTTGAATACAAATGTTGCAGAAATATTCTCTGTGTGTTTGTTTGTTTTTTTTTTAGCTGAGGAAGCTCACAGGGGCCGTGGTGAGGGTAACGTTTCCTAAAGGTACAATTGAGAAACAAACTGGAATCTTCCCCAACAGACTTTTTGCCATGTAGCTTTGTAAAGCAGATAGGCATAAATATAAAAGAAGTTTAAACCAGATATATCAGAAAGAGACACGTGGGTCTTTAAACTTAACATGAGTTTTCCAATGTAAGCTGATTCTGGAACCTGTAAACCCTCAGGTGTTGCAGGTAGAAGTTTTTAGGCCTTCCTCATGATGTCTCTACAATATTAATATAATGTTTCATATAATATATTTTCTTTTTTCCTGGAAGATTGGAGCATGTGGAATGCAAACCTGTGACATAGATACTCTTCCATAATGGTATCGGTGTGTGTACACGTGCACACTACGTCTCTCTACAGGTACAATGTGAGTCCACCTGTAGATACTACTATCTGTATGACTCTGAAAAGCAGACATTCAGATTAGGAACGTTCACATTAATCAGTGAGGAATAATTAAAAGTTAAGGTTCATGTTTACTATGGCTTGTGTTTGTTCAGTGCTAGAAGGTTGTGGAAAGTGCGTGTACATATATGTGTGTATGGGGAAAGCATCCCTGTCTTCACCGAGGGACAGGATATATGGGGTGGAAGGCACCAGAATTAGTGGGGTGACCATACACATGCTGAGAGGTCTCACTATTGGTAAGGTTCATTTAAAGTTTCTAGTATTAACTTTAAACAACGTTGTTGGGAAGATGAGTGGACGTGACACTCCTAAGAAGGACCAGGACCACCCTCAGTTTTTCCAGTGGACAATAGAAGTGCTAAAATTGTTCCCAAAATAAGTTATGCAAGTAAAGTTCAAACCTCAACAAAGCAGCGCAAACCCTGTCTGTGTTGTCTTCATCATCTGCTGGGAAAACACAGGCCCAAACATCAAGTTGACTGTCCCAAGTCCCTATGTCTGCTATGAAATCTACTACTTCCACCAGCTTCTCCAATGGGCCAGTTCTTGCATGGACTGATGGAAAATCAGCAGAATCTGGGAGATATCTTCCAGAATCAGTGGGGCTTGTCTTTCATACATGAGCCCAGCGCTGGCCCCAAAACTGTTGTGGGGAAATCTGCGGATAATCAGTTAATGGAAGTGGCATTTCAAGGGGAAAATCCTAGCACTTTGGTTTCACGGTGTGCTGAAATCATTCCCTCAGGAACTGAACAACCTCTGTTTCCTAAGGCTTATGAGCTGGATAAATGGACTAGCCCTCAAATGCTTAGTGCTGTTCTTAAGTCTGGGACTGCTGTTGAGGGTGGTATTTTAGCTTTGTAAGTCGCATCGTGAAGGTGCTTTACTGTTTCTTTCAAGAGACTATGAAAAAGGGCATCCTCTGGCCTCTCCTATGAAGGATTTGCTAGAACAGAGGTACCAGAGAGGCCTAGATAGCTGGGGTTTTTTTGACCTGAGAGCTGCAATTCTATATCACACTAAAGAAATGGAATCTATGTGAAATTTGCAGAAGCAAGATCCCAAAAGGATAATCATTTATGAGAAAACCGCTCCATCAGAGTGATTCCAAAGAATGTTTATGGATATGGTGATAGGCGCTTTATATATATAAATATATAGGAGATACATATATTGGAGGATTGCTTTTTTCGGGATATTGAATGGTTATGTTGCTGAGGAGTCATATCATTCCTTCAGTGAGCTTTGAACTACCCATCAAATCCAGTGAAACTGAGGGAGAAGAGGATGGATGTCTTGGCGATACTGAATTTCTGTAAATGCCATGGAAGCTGACAGCCCTGCAGAGGAGAGATCCGGATGAGCATCCTTGCAGGGAGAAAGGTGTCTGCGTGATTTTAAGGGATTGTTACAGTGGCTGCATTAGGGTGAGTAGGGAGGGACTGGGGAGAGCCAGAGGACACACTGGGGGAACTGATGCTGTTTTGATGAGCTTGGGATGGGGCATGAACGTGTAGTAGCCAGTTATCAGTTTTTGCCCCTGATTGAACAACTTGTTTCCTTCCTTGTGGCTCTGGTCATTCATCTTTTTGCTCAAAGTTCTTCTGGAACAATGTCAGAAGAAAAGAAACTTCAAACTCTTTACAAATTCAGGGCATTATATTGAAGTACACAACCGGAACCATGTTGTTTTCATTTTATTTACCAATTTGATGCAATGCAAGCTGTCAGTGCTGCTTTACTTCAAGCATTGCCTTCTATTACACCAAAGCTCTAATGTTGCACCCTCATATCTTGAAAATATCCCAAAAGACCTTTCTAGGAATGAATTATTCACCAGTAGTGCAATAAGCATCTGTTTGCTTCAACTCCTAAAAGCTAAGTGACAGCTACAGAAATTTACCATTGAAAATCCATTTAACTGAAAGAGCATCGGCTGGAGCACAGCGGTAGCATTCACCTCAGTTTTTAACAGCTCTGTACATTTTAAGCTTTGTTTGGACTTGTGGTTGCGAAGCCAAACGCAGCACCTACAATTCCTTGAAAGTTTCGTATGATTTGAAGTAGTTCCTATATTGAGATATAAATGGTTTGTTGTTTGGGCTTTCAGATGTCAATTAATGCTTTGTGAAGTTGCGAATCGTTACATTGTGCCACAGAAGTTGTGATTAGCCAAATCATTAATGGGTTTCATTAATTCTACTTTGACAGAACAGCTAATAAATCACAAATAGTTAAAAGATGAGTAAAGGCTAGTGGCTCAGACATGTATTGACTGGACAAATCATCGTGAGTAGCATAAAGATATTACTACACACAGCACCTTGGAGCAGTTGTGTGAACCTGAGTCATTTCATTGCAGAGTCCCCTGTCTTAGATTAAATGCAAGAAGCCTCATCTTCCCATCTGTGCGGGTGATGGAGTTTTCTGTAGCGTCAAGTATTGTGCTGCTGCAGTTCTTCCCTTGCAGAACAGCTGGTGTGTTGTACTTGCACTGAAGAACAACAGGTGCAAGAGCAGCAAGCCCAACACCTCCCAGCAGTACTGACGTATCTACATAGACATTTCACTGAGCTGTTCTGCAACCCATTCCTGGCTGTGGACTTTCTGAGCATGGTGATGAAAATGCTGTAGGAAACCCAATAAAATTGACTATCAGAAATGAGTTAATTAATTCATCTTAGCTGGTTTCCAGAAGGCCCTTGGAAAAGAGAAGATCAGGGACTTAACTATGGGTTGAACAAATCATTGTAGCAGACTTCAGATTGGAGATCAGGTTGGTTAAATGCTTAGTTCTGCCTCTCATCGTGTCAGAGTAGGTCACCCTAATATAGTCTGACATCATCTTATTACTTTAGGAGAAAAGCAGGTACTATGTTGTGTTTTAAGAATTTATCGTCATGTGACTGTTGCACACTTTATCTTGATTTATCTTAATTGTAAAAGTGGCCTTTCCCCCATTCATTGCTTCCATCAATTAAAGCTTTCTGACAGTGAAGATGAAAACTTACATTTGTGTCCTGTGCAGAGTTTTGCCATGTCATGTAATGCAAGCAGCTGAAGCTGGAGAAATAACACAGGTGCAAAGTGTCTGTAGTCAGTGATGACCTGATAATCTGCTTTTCAATAGGGGAAGTGTAGGAGGTTTTCCTCCAATGTGTAAATAGATGGGCAGGGAAGGATTTCAGAATTGATATGATATGGTTTGAGTGCTCTTGGGAAGGTGCTTTTGTCACACCTGCTTTTGAATAGCAACGTGTGGCAGGAGCCCACGTTGCCTTTGACACAAGTTACGAGTCTGCAGACGGAGCAGAGCCCTGAAATGGTGCAGGATCGCGGGGTGAGCTGGTGGGGTAGATGTGGAGCTGTGCGATGTATCAGGATGAAGAGTCTTATCACGCAACACACGTCTGTCTGCATGATCCTAAGTGCAACACGGTGCTGCTGGCTGATCCGTTCTGTGATCCGCTGGACTGTGAACTGGCTGAAGGGAAGAAGCCAGAGAGTCGTGGTCAATGGGGCAGAGTCCAGTTGGAGGCCTGGATCTAGTGGAGTGCCTCAGGGGTAGGTACTAGGACCAGTCCTATTTAATATATTCATCAGTGACTTAGATGAGGGAATAGAGTGACTGTCAGCAAGTTTGCTGATGACACCAAGCTGGGAGGAGTGGCTGACACTGGAAGCTGTGCTGTCATCCAGAGACCTGGACAGGCTGGAGAGCTGGGCAGGGAAAAAAACCAATGAAATAGAAAAAGGGCAAGTGTAGAGTCTTGAATCTGGGCAGGAACAACCCCAGGTTCCAGTGTAAGTTGGGGAATGACCTATTAGAGAGCAGCGTAGGGGAAATGGGCCTGGGGGTCCTGGGGACAGCAGGGTGACCATGAGCCAGCACTGGGCCCTTGTGGCCAGGAAGGCCAATGGTACCTGGGGTGGGTTAGAAGGGGGTGGTCAGTAGGTCAGAGAGGTTCTCCTGCCCCTCTGCTCTGCCCTGGGGAGACCACACCTGGAATCTTGTGTCCAGTTGTGGCCCCTCAGTTCCAGAAGGACAGGGAACTGCTGCAGAGAGTCCAGCGCAGCCACCAAGATGCTGAAGGGAGTGGAGCATCTCCCGTGTGAGGAAAGGCTGAGGGAGCTGGGGCTCTGGAGCTGGAGAAGAGGAGACTGAGGGGTGACCTCATTGATGTTTACAGATATAGAAAGGGTGAGTGTCAGGAGGATGGAGCCAGGCTCTTCTCGGTGACAACCAATGATAGGACAAGGGGTAATGGGTTCAAACTGGAACACAGGAGGTTCTACTTAAATTTGAGAAGAAACTTGTTCATGGTGAGGGTGTCAGAGCCTGGCCCAGGCTGCCCAGGGAGGTTGTGGAGTCTCCTTCTCTGCAGACATTCAAACCCGCCTGGACACCTTCCTGTGGAACCTCAGCTGGGTGTTCCTGCTCCATGGGGGGATTGCACTGGATGAGCTTTCCAGGTCCCTTCCAACCCCTGACATTCTGGAATTCTGTGAACATCATCATTGTTCTGTGAATGTGTAAAACGTAGGTGGTAACTGCAGGAGATGTGGGTGTTGTGATGCGGAAAGGTGGTGAGAGGAGCGAGGAGGGGTAGCTAGAAATGAGTTTCATGCACAATGAGTAGAGCTTTGACGGACATAGTAATTATTGCTTTTTCTTTCTTTCTTTTTAATTGCTTTTAAATAGGCCAAATCCGTCCTTAAGGATGTAAATTCCTGCTTGCACGACAATGCTGGGTGCTTCAGAGAAGAGAACTCGTGTACTGATGACAAGGACATGGTCAAACAAAGTGCCCCCCCTGGTTATTACAAGTCACAGGTGAGTCCAAAAAGCGACTTTGCTTAGGTAAACAGAAATAAATACTTGTATGATATGTTGCTTTTTTAAACTGAATGTATTGAATAACCACATAATGAAAAAAAACCACCAACCCTCAATAGCTGCATTTTAGATGGAGCAGCTTTCAATATTTGTGTCAGTAAAGGAGATTAATCCTCAAATCATGGAAGTCAGCGGTTCCTCACGCTCACAACTTCTGGAAGTTACTGTGGACAAAAGCAAAACATCTCTGATTATATGAAATAGATGTATTTAGATGCTAGTGTTGAAAATAAACCAGAGAAATGGCCCAGTAGCCAATGAGTGTTCTTAACTGGGGCATTGAACAAACATCTCGTGAATGTACTTTTCCTGCCCTGCCTTAGGTGGTGCTTTTTTAGATGGTTTTGACCCAGCTGTCAGAGTGGTGTGGTAGACTTGATCCCTTTTTCTCCGAAAAAAGAAGTTTCATAGTTCTTTGACTTCTGAAAAGCAACATTTGCCTTTGCTGCTGCAACAAGCCTTATAGATAACATGAAGTAGAGATTTAGAAGGAAGCCGTCAGTAATCTGCCATTTTTTTGGTTTTACCGCAGATAATAAGCAATATCTGAATAACTGGCCTATTTTCTCCCCTGGTTTTAGTTTTTGACGTATCCCTGGCACCTCTTTACTTTTACTGGTTCATTTCCCACATAACCCAAGAAGGCAATTTATACAATTCTGATTATTAATATTTATTTTTTAACCCACTAGTTTCAGAGAATTAACAGCAGCGCATCCCGAATGGATGAACCAGTTTCAGTGTGCTATAGATTAATGTGTCTGTAGGTAGGACTTCTAAGAAGTCTGAAGTAAAATAAACCCTTAAACCAGTGCTTTTTCTTATGTCCACTTCACAAGAAGAACAAGAAATAAACAGGAAATGTTCATCCTACCAAGAAATCAAAGAAGAATACACTCAATATATTACTGTTGTTAAGATAGATGCTTATAAAAAGCATCTGCAAGCAATGCTCTGTGGCAGTGAGTTCTTGCTGGTTTATAACCCGCTATAAAAAAGACCTTTTCTTAATTTAGCTGAAATGCTTTTTGGAAAATCAAGAACTTCCCGTCAGATGGGACTTCATGTCAATCAAAGTAATTTCTTCTAATTGTGTTATGAACCAAATATTTAGCTCTGATAATTTTTTAGCTTATAAGATACCCTTTCAAAGGTTATAGTCTGATATAAGCTGTAGACTGTTCTCACCTCTGAACAGGAGAGAGATGCCCTGTTCAGTGACATAACGTCACTGTTAATGTTTCATACAATCGGCATGATGTAATGTGAAAATCCCTAAAATCCTTCCAGTCTGAGCTTTGCTACTATTTACTTTCATATATATTTATAATTGAGTTGTTCCCATTATACTGACGAAGTTCCACTCATTTATTTCTCCTTAAATAAACTCTGGAAGAGCTTCTAAATACAAAGAACTTGCGTGAGGCTTTTGGAAATAGCGAAATGTTTTTGGGAAACGCTTCAATTTGCTGCCTCCTCAGTTGTGAGAAGCTTCTTGCAGAAGTTCAAACCCCTCTGCGTGCATTTGAAGAGACAATGTGACCTAAACACAGCGTTAGATGTGAGTTGTTAGTAGTTCATACCTAAGCACTGATGAGTGTTTCTCCATTATTTTGTAGTTCTGTGTAACTGTGATAGGTATAATGACATCTTCCAGTGTTCTGAAGGGCTGAGTATCCAGGGTACGTGAAGTTCCTCCTCCTTTACTACTCTTTAGTCACATTGTCCTGCACAACTCACATTAGCAGTGATTAATGGCTCTGAAAATAAAAGATAAATCCATTAGCTACAGATCCTATTTTTAGCCTGTGCAAAAGTATTTTATATTCTAGCCAAGTAGCATCATTTATCTCCATTGCTTCCCACTAGACTAACCAGGGCTTGGCTATTGGCTTGTGCTTGTAAATGCTGCTAAATTGTTGCTAAAATTGTGGCCTTGGCCAGCTATTTCTTTCCTAAATGATACTTGTGTGTGGTTCAGGGCTCATTTGTGGCAGATAATTTGGATACCACCCTCCTCCTTTCCTGCAGGGTAAGAATTCACCTGTATCACACAAGTGCTGTCGTACCAGTGCCAGAAAGTTGTTGGTGTCTGTTATTTAATGACATAAGTATCGACAGTGCCTTTGTATGGAATGTTCCAGAGTGTGTCCAGCCTCTGCGGGGTTTTAGAACCTCTAATTCCATTATTTAATAGGTTTTGATGGGTAAGACGAGTTCATAGGAAATAATAAACCCTCAGTGTAAACTTTTTTAAATTAAAACCAAATCACTAAGGGTTGTTCTGCTCTGCTTGTGGTAGAAGCACGCTTGGCCAGGTAACATTTCTTTATTGCTTTTACAAACAAGGTGTTAGTCTGTGACAACATTCACTAAACCCAATTCTGGCCGAGGATTTGTAGCAAGCAAGATTTTACCTTTCTACTTTTGAGAAGAGAATCACAGAGTCACAGAATGCCAGGGATTGGAAGGGACCTGGAAAGCTCATCCAGTGCAATCCCCCCATGGAGCAGGAACACCCAGCTGAGGTTCCACAGGAAGGTGTCCAGGCGGGTTTGAATGTCTGCACAGAAGGAGACTCCACAACCTCCCTGGGCAGCCTGGGCCAGGCTCTGACACCCTCACCATGAAGAAGTTTCTTCTCAAATTTAAGTGGAACCTCTTGTGTTCCAGTTTGTACCCATTACCCCTTGTCCTATCACTGGTTGTCACCGAGAAGAGCCTGGCTCCATCCTCCTGACACTCACCCTTTCTATATCTGTAAACATGAATGAGGTCACCCCTCAGTCTCCTCCAGCTCCAGAGCCCCAGCTCCCTCAGCCTTTCCTCACACGGGAGATGCTCCACTCCCTTCAGCATCTTTGTTGCCCTGCACTGGACTCTCTCCAGCAGTTCCCTGTCCTTCTGGAACTGAGGGCCCACAACTGGACACAATATTCCAGGTGTGGTCTCCCCAGGGCAGAGCAGAGGGGCAGAAGGGGAGAGAGAGAAAAAATAACTTATCATTGTCTCTTTTAAAAGGCTGAGACTTGAGATAGTGAAATGATCGATATTGAAGTTTTGTTCTTTCAGTTTAGTTAGTTATAAATAACTTTTTAAAAACTCTAGCCATAAAAACTTTCTAAAGTGGCTCCAGACAGGCCGAATGCATATGGTTGTGTTTAGACAGTGTGTATTTCCCTTAAACCGTCTGGTTTCTATTGGCTGGTTCAGGGGTTTGGATGAATTTCTCTTAAGAATAAGCAGCAGTCTCCCAGAGCTGGCAATGTGGTTCCTAGTGGCAATGCAATTTTTCTCTCAGAAGCGATAAAACGAGAGTTTAATAGATCAATTTAAATGTTTTTTTTAAGTAGAGGACCCCAGTCATCACTGTAGCACCATTTACTCCTTTCACATTGTGTTTTTTAGCCTTTTCAGGAATTTAATAACTACATGGTTGAGGTCTTTCTGCAATTATTCAATACAGATTTAGCAAATGGTTTGATTTGTTGGATTCCGGGCTAGTTTGACCATCCTGATGAAAGAGCTTTTTTAGCTGGCTTGTTGTACCTATTTCAGCTGTATTTACGATGACAGAAGTTAATTTTATCCTCATAGTCCTAAAAGAATTCCTGCTCTCCATCCTCAGCTGCCAGGTATCCAGAATTCAGTACTTTATGGTCTCAGAGTAAGTTAAATATGCTTTGTTCTGCAGTACATCCAGAACTCTTCTGCTGCCAGGTTATACACACAGAACATCCACATTTATTCAAACCCTTGATTATTAACACCCAACTGAAGCTGGGGATTATCAACCAACCTCCAGGTTGTCTCGCAGCCTCAGAAATGATCTTAATTATGTGCAAATATATTGCAACTTCTAGTCATTTAATCCGTCATTTCTTTCCACTCTGCCAGCCGTCACTGTCTGTATATTAACAGGCAGTGTGGTGGCAAATCAACGTGCTCTTTGGGCGCTGAAGATAAAATACATTAGTGTTTGTGAGCAAGCCCTTTATATTTTTCCCCCTCCCAAAAAAGTTAATTTTTGAGTTGGCCTACTGACCTTATTTTTTAAACTGATGTAGTGCTGGTTTAATTTCTTCATTAAGAAGTGCCTCTAGAATTGGGTGGGAACAGATGCTGCTAAATGTTCTCCTCAGGACAATACCTTTCATTACTGGCCTCTTGCAGCCACTGATACATCTTGGCTTTGGAAGGAGGTTGGATTTTCATTGTTATGTTTATTTTGGGTTGGTTTTGTGTGTGTTTTTTTGTTGGTTGGTGATTTGTGCGGTTTTCTTTCTTTGTGGTTGTTTGTTTGTTTTAAGTCTCCCAAATGTTACTTTCAGAACCACAACTACTCCGTCTTGCCTGGCTGTCTTTACTTAGAGAGCTGAACTCGCTGCTCTTTCATTCTCTTATCATCAAATATTTTCTTTCCAAGGAAACTGGAGGTTTTACTCATAGAGTCAAAACTTGCAGAAGTTAATCAACAAGGATCAAGAACCCTGGTGGTGAAGTTGGTCATTAATTATCAATGTGGCCTTGCAGCAGAGGCCACCCCTATGCTGGGCTGTCTCAGCAGGAGTGTAGCCAGTGGGGTGATTGCTGCTATAATTCCCTCTATTTTGCACTTATAAGACCACAGCTGGATACTGTACCCAGTTTGGGGCTCCCCAGTACAAGGAGGATACTGGAGTGAGGTCCCTTCCAGCTCCAAATAGCTTTCTGATATTCTGCTCAAACCTTTATCAGTCACAAATTCTGCCGGGGCAATTCCTAGTTGAGATCCCTCATGAGGTACAGTTCCCCATGGCACTTAGATCTCCGATAATTTATTCCTTGGATGGTAATTCAGTCAGTTTATTAGCAGGGATAATATTTCATCCCTTTGTTTTCTCAGAAGGGATGTGTGTGCCTGGGACATGTGCATTTCTAGTCACATAGGCTGGAAGATTCTGAGCTTGTGGACTTGAACTTACAATGTGAGATCTGTAGAGAATTCCTATTATTGTATAGCAAGTAACTTTTATTATATCCTTATTTCTTTTTAGAAGATGCGTAAGTTTGCCAGATTACTTTAAGACGGGAGAGAACAGATTTTGGACTGTGTCCTGTGGTCATAACTGTGCTTCATTTTCCTGAAAGAACCGTTTATCTCAAGATACAAAAGGAAAGGTTTACTTTGCCTTTACTACTTTATTAAAACATCGTACGTTTCCTTCTCTTTTCAACACAGGTAAACAGCAAGAAGCAAAAAATGGACACTCAATTATTTTCCCCATTATTAGGAGCGATTACCAGTACGTCACCTCCGCTGGAATCTTCCCATCTTTACACCGACTGGTCAGCGTGTGGGGAAGATACTAGCTCCAAAACTGCTTTTCAAGACTGCACAAAGAAACGGTATGAGCATTGTTGGTATGATCCTATGGCGGTGTTCTAGAACACTGAAACTGTTATGGACCAGAGCAAATGGAATTCTGCATTGTTTTAGGAAGAGTTTACAGGATAACTAGAAATTCAGTATATTTTCTTTGCTGTATAATAGTTATCACAGTATCACAGTATCACAGTATGTTTGGGATTGGAAGGGACCTCAAAAGATCATCCAGTCCAATCCCCCTGCTGGAGCAGGAACGCCTAGGTGAGGTCGCACAGGAAGGTGTCCAGGAGGGCTTTGAATGTCTCCAGGGAAGGAGACTCCACAACCTCCCTGGGCAGCCTGTTCCAGTGCTCTGTTACCCTCACTGAGAAGAAGTTCTTTCTCAAATTTAAGTGGAACCTCTTGTGTTCCAGCTTGATCCCATTGCCCCTTGTCCTATCATTGTTTGCCACTGAGAAGAGCCTGGCTCCATCCTCGTGGCACTCACCCTTTATATATTTATAAACATTAATAAGGTCACCCCTCAGTCTCCTCTTCTCCAAACTAAAGAGCCCCAGCTCCCTCAGCCTTTCTTTGTAAGGGAGATGCTCCACTCCCTTAATCATCTTTGTTGCCCTACGCTGGACCCTCTCCAGCAGTTCCCTGTCCTTCTTGAACTGAGGGGCCCAGAACTGGACACAATATTCCAGATGGGGTCTCTCCAGGGCGGAGTAGAGGGGAAGGAGGACCTCTCTCGATCTACTGACCACCCCCCTTGTAATACACCCAAGGATGCCATTGGCCTTCCTGGCCACAAGGGCCTAGTGCTGGCTCATGGTCATCCTGTTGTCCACCAGGACCCCCAGGTCCCTTTCCCCTACACTGCTCTCTAATAGGTCATGCCCCAACCTATACTGGAACTTGGGATTGTTCCTGCCCAGATAGACGTTGTGAAAATGGTAGGGGGTCTTTGTGTGTATAGATGTGTTTATATGGAAGGACAGTTTAAAATTTGCAGAGTACTGCATGTAGGAAATGAAATGGGAAACAGCCATATTTAATTGAAAACTACATAAGGGTAAAAACCACTCTCCTTCCGTGCCTCCCATCCCTCAGTACTGTTGCTTCTAATGATCCTGCTTGATAACGTGGAGTATTTCCTGGAACATGAGCAATGCAGAGAGAATTAGAGCCCAGCCTGCTGTCGTTTTGTGCTGTTAATAGAACGCACTCAAGTTCAATTTTAAATTAAAATCGTTTTTGTAGTTTCGGATGCTGAATGAACGCAAAGGGTCTTTGTTACTTGAATCACAAAGCGTTTTTATTCCCCTGGAGGAATCTGTTCTGCCCAAGTCTTGGCTGTTGCAGATGATTCTGATCATCCAGTTGTAATGCAGTAAAATTATTAAAGGTGCAGAGAAGGGCAGCGAGACAGGACAGGGCTTTGAAAGCTTCTATGACAATGGAGAGTAAATAAATCTACTCTTCAGTTCTGATAAATCAGCTCTGCAGATTTCTATAAAATCAGGAATGGTAAGAGGATCGCAAGGTACAGGGAATGATTATTTCAGTCCAGAAACTAAGGGATACTCACTGGAATAATTGGTTCTGTCTTTCAATTGTATATCTTATGTACAGCAGTTGAAATTGTAATGTTTCTATTCCAGCCTTAGAAATGCATAAGCAATTATTTCATATTAAGCTTCCCACGCCCTTTTTTTTTCATCTGAATTCCAAGTGCTGGCAACATATTTGTGGAGGTTGGTTGGTACAGACTGGGACAGCGGCTTTTGACACCAATGATGTTGCTGTTGGCGTTTCTAATATCAATCTCGCTGCTTTTTTTTATCGCTTACCTAATAAAAAAGAAAAGTTTGAGGTGGAGAGAAGTGGTAGTTCACTGGTTCACAAGATGCTGAAAGGTAGCAGTTAAAGAAGATAGAAGCATTGCAAAGAAGCATGTCTGCCTTGACTTGAGTAAGGCACTTGACACAGTGTCCCACAGCATCCTCACAGCTACACTGAGGGAGTGCGGTCTGGATGAGTGGGTAGTGAGGTGGACTGTGAACTGACTGAAGGGAGGAAGCCAGAGAGTCGTGGTCAATGGGGCAGAGTCCAGTTGAGGCCTGGATCCAGTGCAGTGCCTCAGGGGTCAGTACTGGGACTGGTATTATCCAATATATTCATCAACGATTTGGACAAGGGAATAGAGTGACTGTCAGTAAGTTTGCTGGTGACACCAAGCTGGGAGGAGTGGCTGACACTGGAAGCTGTGCTGCCATCAGAGACCTGGACAGGCTGGAGAGTTGGACAGGGAAAAATACAATGAAATAGAACAAGGGCAAGTGTAGAGTCTTGAATCTGGGCAGGAACAACCCCAGGTTCCAGTATAAGTTGGGCAATGACCTATTAGAGAGCAGTGTAGGGGAAAGGGACCTGGGAGTCCTGGGGCCAGCAGGGTGAGCATGAGCCAGCACTGGGCCCTTGTGGCCAGGAAGGCCAATGGTACCTGGGGTGGGTTAGAAGTGACGTGGTCAGTAGGTCAGAGAGGTTCTCCTGCCCCTCTACTCTGCCCTGGGGAGACCACAGCTGGAGTATTGTGTTCAGTTCAGGGCCCCTCAGGTCAGGAAAGAGATTGAAGTGCTGGAGCGGGTCCAGAGAAGCACAAGAAGACTGGGGAAGGGACTTGAACACAAGCCCTATGGGGAGAGGCTGAGGGAGCTGGGCTTGTTTAGTCTGGAGAAGAGGAGGCTTAGAGCTGAGCTCAGCACTCTCTAGAACGACCTGAAGGGCAGTTCTAGCCAGGTGGGGTCTGGGCTCTTCTCCCAGGCAGTCAGCAATAGGACAAGGGGGCATGGGCTTCAACTCTGCCAGGGGAAATTGAGGCTGGAGATTAGAAAGCAATTCTGTGCAGAGAGAGTGGTCAGCATTGGAATGGCTGCCCAGGGAGGTGCTGGACTCACCGGCCCTGGAGGTTTTTAAACTGAGATTGAACATGGCACTTAGTGCCATGATCTGGTCAATGGACTGGAGCTGGACCAAGGGTTGGACTGGATGAGCTCTGAGGTCTTTTCCAACCCAGTTGATTCTGTGATTCTGTGAATTTCATTTTTAATTCCCGTGCCGCATTGTAAATCGACTCTGATCCCTCCTTTGCTGCAAGTCACATAGACACAAGCTGTCATCTGCGATCTGCAGTTGGTTGCTGACACTGGAGGCAAACAGGCCTTCTTTAAAAATAATAGTTTAAAATTGCCATCTGGCAAAGACACGGAAGAGATCCACTTACCAAATAGTAGTTACAGACCTGCATTCATAAAACAGTTCCAAGAATCTTTGCACTTATGTATGTTCTAAACAAATCACATAGACCAGGTTCCTTCCAGTGGAAGAATAGTCATGGAATAAATAATAGAGTTAACTAAAGTCAAAATGTGGTGAGGTTATAAAAGCTAGAAAGGCTTAAGTGGCTCATTTTCGCTGTGGTGAGAGATTAATAAGGTGACAATTGTAATAGTTTATCCCACTTTTTACAGTCTTTGTTAATCTATAAAATCAGCATGAGTGGTTATGTGGAAGCGTTGGCAGAGGATGTGGTCTGGATAAGCTGATACCAGGAGAGATCTTCAGGGACACTGAAGCCAATCAGGCCAATGACAACGGCATGATGAATGAAATTTATTGAAGCAAAGTGCATGTTAGAGGGAAGGAGATCTTAACAGCGTTATGTTCTGATTAACTTTTGAGTGAGAGTTCGTTGTCATTGCAGACACCTTGGTAAACATCTCATTTTACACCTGAAGTAAGAGAGAAAAGCTGTGCTGTTGTAAGCACAGTGATGGTCAAACACCTTTTGTGTTCATCAGGAATATTTAATGACATTTTGACCAACTCCTTTCTAAAACGGGATTGAAAAGTGATTCGATTGAATTGTACGGTAATTTTGTTGAGATTCAAATAATGATATGGAAGTAGCTAAAATAGATTCTGCAAGATTTTGAGGAGATTGATTGTATTTACTCTTTAAACACAGTGTTTTCACATAGCAGCTCGAGAAGTCTCTGCTAAAGCAAGACTGTAGGAAAATAGTTTTACTTCATTTAGGCTGTAAAATTCACCCATGCAGGAAGAGATTTCTATAGATGGGTGCTGAGAATACATTACATTCAGAACATTCAGCAGATGCTGCTAAAATGTATTAAAGGTTTAATGCTTTACTTTTCCTTTTGCCTTTTTTTGATGAGAGAACATGCATTTTATTTATTTAGGCTTTTATATATATATACATATATATGTTTTCAGGGCACCAATAAATCTGCCTTATTCTGGCAATGGTCCTGATATGTTTGGGCTGGTGTCAAGCATTTTAGAGGAGCCAAGCAAGCCAGAACCGGTTACAGATTGGTAAGTTTGCTCTCAAAGCTGTTTTATGTTGCATGTTGGTTTTTATGTCCTTCTGTCACACAGATATGATACACATTTAGAATTATTTCACAGAGTTTAGTAACAAAGGTCTTATCAATCCCCTTGAAATGTAAAAGTGCCTTTCTTTACTTCAATTGCCAGAAATAAAAAAAGCAACAAACAGCTAGAAAGTCTTCCATCAGCCTGCAAAATTTGAGGAAAAATAAAAACAGTCTCATTTTAAGCGGTGGGGAGTTGACTGAATAGAGTCAAATCTAAAATATTTAATAAATCCAAACAAACTCAGCGGTTCTGTATTATTCAAGATATTCATCAATGATTTGGATGAGGGAATAGAGTGACTGTCAGCAAGTTTGCTGATGACACCAAGCTGGGAGGAGTGGCTGGCACTGGAAGCTGTGCTGCCATCCAGAGACCTGGACAGGCTGGAGAGCTGGGCGGGAAAAATTTAATGAAATAGAACAAGGGCAAGTGTAGAGTCTTGAATGTGGGCAGGAACAGCCCCAGGTTCCAGTGTAAGTTGGGGAATGACCTATTAGAGAGCAGTGTAGGGGAAAGGGACCTGGGGGTCCTGGGGACAGCAGGGTGGCCATGAGCCAGCACTGGGCCCTTGTGGCCAGGAAGGCCAATGGTACCTGGGGTGGGTTAGAAGGGGGTGGTCAGTAGGTCAGAGAGGTTCTCCTGCCCCTCTGCTCTGCCCTGGTGAGACCACAGCTGGAATATTGTGTCCAGTTGTGGCCCCTCAGTTCCAGAAGGACAGGGAACTGCTGGAGAGAGTCCAGCGCAGCCACCAAGATGCTGAAGGGAGTGGAGCATCTCCTGTGTGAGGAAAGGCTGAGGGAGCTGGGGCTCTGGAGCTGGAGAAGAGGAGACTGAGGGGTGACCTCATTCATGTTTACAGATATAGAAAGGGTGAGTGTCAGGAGGATGGAGCCAGGCTCTTCTCGGTGACAACCAATGATAGGACAAGGGGTAATGGGTACAAACTGGAGCACAGGAGGTTCCACTTAAATTTGAGAAGAAACTTCTTCCTGGTGAGGGTGTCAGAGCCTGGCCCAGGCTGCCCAGGGAGGTTGTGGAGTCTCCTTCTCTGCAGACATTCAAACCCGCCTGGACACCTTCCTGTGGAACCTCAGCTGGGTGTTCCTGCTCCATGGGGGGATTGCACTGGATGAGCTTTCCAGGTCCCTTCCAATCCCTGACATTCTGGGATTCTGTGATTCTATGTGAATATATGCAGTAAAAACAATAGCGATCATAATTGGTGGTCAGATTCTACATTAACATTTACTCACCTACAGCAGGAATATTTTTTCCCTCCCCTTATATTTTGGAGGAGGACTGTGGAAGTTTAACCAAGAATGTAACGGAGGAAATGTGTGTGGAAGGGGTGTAACTGTGAGATGTGAACTGTTTTAACATAATATTTTAAATAATTACAGGAGGTTTGTTTAACTTTGTTACAGGAATTCTCTTTCCAGATTGTTTCCACCTCTGTGGACCCCTGATCTTGGAAGCAATGGTGAATTCTCAGGCCTCTCATTGAAGCACTATGTTGAAAATCAGGATTTTTCAAACCTGGTGGGCTCACAGAACCACTGTCAGGAACACTTGCAAAAGCCTCACGACGTGGAGATGTTACACAGAAATCTGGAAGATCTTCATTTCCTGGAGTCTTGGCTTTCTCCATCTGGCCCTTGTGCTCAGCCTGATAAGAATGTGAAGAAGAGTTCCCCTTTGCAAAATAATACTACAGTTCACCAAGAAGGGTTTTCTTTTCAAAATGTAGACTATAATCAGCATTTGTGCAGTTATGACCATGTGAGGTTCAATGGAGACTATGACGGTTCCAATTGTAGCGCTTTTTTGTCTCAGAACAGAACAAAAGGAGGCGCTGGTGTTCAGGAAGAGCATTGGAAAAATGTCAGAGTGAGAGGCAAAGTTGTCAACAATGATACTCGAGAACGAACTAAATATCCCCCTGATCTTTCCAATCAGCCTGTTGATGACTCTTGGGATAAAGTGTCCCAGGACAACCTCTTGTTTTCTAAGAAATATGAAAACTTCATGGCTGCTCATAAATTACAGTCATCTGTTCA